>NC_143459.1:2295000-2595000 GCF_987193195.1 Phasianus colchicus | reverse complement strand
GCTTTGCTCTTTCTGTGTCCTCTTTCCCTTTGCACTGCCTGGGCTGAAGGACGGATATTCCACAGGAAGGAAGGACTGCCTTGGCTGCACTGAGATGGGACCGCATGGCTTCCTGCCCCGAGCTGCTCCTTTCTACATAGGAGGAAAGAAGTGGAAAAGCTGCATTTTCTGCCTCATCCACGTCGCCAGTAAGGCGGTGAACTTCATCCCAAGCACCACATCACCTAGTTCAGCTCCTGCTCCAAAGAGGGCTTCTGTCAAAACTGAGAGGTGAGCAGTGTTGATCCACTGGGGGGGGGGGGAAAGAGGGGGAGCTGGGGAGGCAGTTCCTGCTGCAGAGCTGCAGGAAGGGGCTCACGGCCACCGCTGCTCCTGGAGGGATGGGGAGAATGCAGGACCTTCCCCAATTCCCAGTTCCACCCCCCTCCCCCCAACAGCAGGGCTTCGCAGGACTGCAGAACAGCCACAGCAGACAACAGGAGGTGACTGCTTTTCTGCCCCCAGCAATTGCTGTCTGACTGCGCCTGTGCCAACCTCACACCCACCTTTCACTCCTGGCTGCCAGGAGCTCACTTTTGCTGCCTGAGTTCTGCAGCACGGGGGGACCCAGCCCCCAACCCCCTCCCCCCCCCCCAGCAGGCTGCAGCATTGCTCTGGGTCACCTTCACCAACTCACAGCTTCAGAGCTTTCTCACATCACTGTCAGTCATTCTGCACTCACTCTCCCCTGCACGGTGGATCTGTGGCAATTCGTTACAGAGAGCAAGAAGCTCTATTTCAAACCTCTGCTATGCTTTGTAAAAAACCAATCTACACAAAGGCAACTTCAAGTGAATTTAACATCTCGTGCAGATTCTTCACCACATTCTATAACCAAATCGCAGAGAAACTTCAACACACACACACATATTATATGGGATACTCTCATGTCAAGCCACTAAGCACATGCAACAACAATAAAACAAAGCCAAACAGTGCATCTACAGGATGTTACACAAACAATGAAGTGAGAAGCTTCATTAAGATTTCTCGATTTTCTTGCTCCCAGTTCGAATTCTCAGCCCAATGCAGCACTAACAGCCACTTATCAGCACACAGGAATCATTGTTCCTCAATAACAACAGACAGATTTCCAAATGATTCACACTACCTGAAGAATTAATGCTTTTTCGACTCTGTTCCAGATCCCAGGTCAGGATTCTCCTTTCTGTTCCGGTAAATTCCACCACGATATCACGTGTAGCAACAAGTTCTCGAAGCGGTTTCGTCAGATTTTTTCCTTTAAGGTAACCCTCTGCACTCCCACGTGAGGCACAGGCATCTATCTCAAAGGCACTGCTGAAAGCACTGCAGTGAGATCAGATGATGGCACAAGCGTGGAGTTCCTGCAGCCTCCTTCCAGCTCTGGAAACACAGCTCACGATTCTCAAAGTCACCCAACAGGGCAGCCACAAGCCAGAGCTGCAGCTTAAAGCCCAGGCAACACATAGAAAAGCATTCTAAGGAAAAGAAACGTTGAGAACGGAGGTGAAAACAAAGCCTGGCAGCTGCTGCTGCAGCACGGGAGGTTGCAGCACTGCAGCAAGAGCCGCCGTTCCCAGCTGTGCGGTGCTGCATGCAGAGCTGACGCCAGCAAGCATCACATCAGGAACCCTCCCTGCACCACCTTCAGCTGCTTCACCTTTCTGCAGGCGTATTGCGTGCTGTCAGAGGGAACATGGTAAGTAAAACGTTCGAGGTAAAGACAATCATAGAATCATAGAACGGCCTCGGTTGAAAGGGAGCACAACGATCATCTGGTTCCAACCCCCTGCTATGTGCAGGGTCACCAACCAGCAACCCAGGCTGCCCAGAGCCACATCCAGCCTGGCCTTGAATGCCTGCAGGGATGGGGCATCCACAGCCTCCCTGGGCAACCTGTTCCAGTGCCTCACCACCCTCTGGGTGAAAAACTTCCTCTTAATATCCTAACCCCCCCCATCTCAGTTTAAAACCATTCCCCCTTGTCCTATCACTATCCACAAATGGATTTCTGCTGAAGAGTTCCTTGACCCTGTGCTCATTTTAAGTGGTCAGACAGAAAGGCTCATTTTCAGCTTAGGACAGAGCTACTACCTGGCAGGTCAGCTGAAACAACTGCAGATTAAAACACATATTTGGAAACTACTGATGCAGGCCTGACTGTATCACGCAGTGACAGTATGACCACTCTGTAGCCACTCCTCCACCTCCTCCTGCCCTGGCACCTGCATGGCAAAGGCCGTGCACCCACCTTGCTCACCCTGCACCCTTCCAGCAGCCATGAGATGAGCTGAGCTGTTGTGTGCTGCCCGCATGCCCAGAGCTGGAAGTGCTGCTGTGACACAGGTCAGCCCTCTTGCATCGCCTCCTCCAGCAGCAGACTCCTTCCTCTCCTATCATGCAGGCTGACACACGAGCCTCAGGCTTCAGGGTCTGTAATATTAACCAGCAAAGCTCGCTCTTACAAGAGCTAAGAAAGCCTCAGTGCTCACATCCTCCTCCCTCCACTCTGCTTTTGGCAGTGTGCATTGGAGGATGCATCTGGTCTCAGCCCTTAAGGTGTCTGCAGGTGGCTGAATGAGAGCTGCCCTACTTCTGAACTGGCGACCACAAATCCAGTCGAGAAATGTGGGTTTTCATTCCCCACCACATTCACCATCTGCCCCTCACAGAACCAAAAAAGGTCACAAATTAAAACTGCAAACCACAAAAGCATCTAAGTTAGTGATTTAATCTGAAACTAGGTAAGGTTTGGATACTATAGCCTGGGCGGTATGGGAGGTCAAACTATGAGTTCCTCTACCACTTAAAAATCAATTAGCTGCACGCATTCAGAACGGTGCTGACATCAGCAAAATGTACAGCAAGATGATCAGAGCCTGCACTGTTCCCTCTGTGATGGGAGGGAGCAAAGCAGAAGAAGGGCAGCCTGCAGCTCATCACATACGAGAGCAGCTGCCCCCTCACCTGGAGTACCAGTGGGTTTTGCTGACCCAAGTTCAGTACAGCAGATCAGACCCTGATTTCTATGGCATTGAGAAGATATTTGAGGTTTGCAGAACCTAAGGAAGCTGAGGCACACCAGGGCAGGACCGCTGGGACCAAAGTGAACACAGTTCTGTACTCACATGCCCTAAACATCAGGCCTATTTCAGCCAAGTGTGGGCAGCACAGCGTGCAAGCAGCAGCTCCACCAGCACAGCACAGCCAAAGGGAACACGGGGTGGTGGCACAGATGCAAACACAGGCACACAGTTGGCAATACTATATTGCCATCAGGGAACACTCTCTTTGCACAACTGATCTCACAGAGTCCAGATCAGATCCTCACGCTGAAGTTTCAGCCAGTTTGCACCATTCTTGTTCCATGCTGCCCTTCTCTGCCCAGAGCATCCATGCAGGCAGGACAGGACCAGACAGAGTTACAAAGATGGGGGGTGACAGGTTTATTTCTGCACTCCCAATGCAGGGCTGCACCCTGTGTCACTGGGGCAGAGCTGCAGAGGGCTGCCAGGGGAGAAAGGAAAGGCAGAGCCACCTTCTCCAGCCACAGCACCGAGCCAGCACTTCCCAAAACCACAACTGGAGAGAACAGAATGACACCAGGGTCTCCTCCAAGCTGACAGCACAGCAGAAACAGCTCCCAACTCCCCTCTGTCACACAAAAACAAACACAGCAGCTGTCATCATCTCATGTTTTATAGCTGTGCAGTTTGGCATTCCTGCTCCTTAACAGGAGAACGTTGCATTTCCTTCCCAGTGCTCGTGGTGTGGATCCCAACGCCAGCACAGCTCATCCAGTTCTCAGTGCTGCTCACAGAGGACACTCCTAGCAAACTGCTACGGACCACACTGAAACCCATTCACATTTTCTAAACGCCCTCCACCTTTTCAACCCTTGATTCCAACGGTGCATGCGCCCTTCTGGATTGTGTTTCTATAAGAATCCCAAACATTTGGGAATGGGAATGTTAAACTTGCTGCAAAACCCCTGTGAGCAAGCACCTACCTAGCACCAGCCCTGTTTTACCAAGGAGGAAATAGGAGCTGCTCGTGCACAGTGTGCGTGCTGCTGTGCACAGTGTCCAGGCAGGGCTGTTTGTTGCACCTGTGTATCGCACTCCACCCTGCTGAGGGTTAAAGAACAGAGGGCTGAACTGCACTTACAACCCCTTATCTGCTGAGATTAAGGCCCTGCAGGGCAGCATCACCACCAAAACCCACAGAGGCAGAGGCACAGGGAGAGCCAGGCCCAAACAGCTGCATTTTAGTGGCTAAAATGCAATGCCATACATTGCGCTCAGCATCTCGGAACACGCTCAGATGGTCAGGCTGTTGAGACAACAGAAATCCCACCAACCCTCAGCCATAGGGTTTGGGTGGGGGCTCAGTGATCCCCATGGGTCCCTTCCAAGTGAGGATCCCCTGTGGCTCTACGACTTGCTCTGCACTTGTGAGCACAAAACACGGCGCTGCTACAACTCATCATCATCACATCAATCTCCCAAAGCAAGCAGCCTCCTAGACAAGATGATTTGCTTCATTTTAGCTTAACACTGACAGCCAAACTGTCCCATGCTGTGATGTGGCTCAGCTACACCACATCACATTGGTTTCCTCACTGCTCACCACCCCCAATGGGCCAGAGGTGGGCACAACCACAGCGCACAGCACTGGGGTAACATCTCACCATCACCCACGTGGAAGAACAAACCAACTCAGCCTCGGCTGCAAGACTGCTGGATTTCTTACTATTATTTTAATATTCCCATCTCCGGTCGCAAACAGATTTGAGGGCACCCATTTTAGAACAAGAGCCGTTTTTGCTGACGTGCACCAACTCGTGTTAAAGGAATAAATCCGGTCGCCTCTCCTTAAAGCACAGAAATGACAGACAGCCTGCAGTGCTGCGACCTGCATTGGCTCCCTGGAAAGCACAAACCAGCCCAAAATGAAGTGAGGAAGCCTTAATGCTTACAGGGTGATGGAAAAGCTGAGGCTGAACAGCCACTCAGAGCCGAGCATGGTTAGAGAGGACCTCCTTCCACATCCCCTTGCCCTCATTTAGCTCTCCCAGCTCAGCGTTGGGTTCTGCTGTATGAATTCACCCAGCACCGGAGCCATCCTCACACAGCAGCTCTGACACAAGAGGGGATCTGTGCTTCTGCAAACCGACCCATGGCTTTCATCAACCACCCAACACACGGAATGCTGGCTTTGGGCTCACACACACACAGAAGTGCAGAGGAATACCATCCCTGTTCAACATCCCATGGGTAGAAACGTGCGTCTGCCAACAGACTGCAGGCAGAGCGAGGAACTGCGCTCCTTCCAAGTCTCCAATCCCTGAGACAACTCCGGGGCTGTGAAAACATTTCATCTGAGCCAACTGCGCCTCGTCAGGACATGCCGAGAAGTCCGGACGGTCACCTGAATGCGGGGCAGAGCAGTTTCAAGGCTTCACGCGGAGCGTTAGGAAACGAAAAGCAATGAGAGTGCGGACACCGCCCGGCAGAGCAGCACTGCGGCACGGCCACGTGCGGGGCTTTAATGACGATAAAGAGAGCAGATCCTACAGTGCTAAAGCAAGTCGAGGAAGGGGCAGAGCTGCTTAACAAAGGCAGAGGGCAGCGGGAAAGCTCCCACGGAGCAAAAATAAAAAAATAAAATCAAGGAGAACGTTATTAAACGACACAATAAAGGCGGGCGGGTTGGGAAAGCGGGGGTAAAAAAATAAAAATAAAAATAAAAAAATGCAGAAACACCAACAATTGACGGGAAAGGAAGTATACGGAGCTGCCGGAAATAAAGAGAGGCAAATAAATAAATAAATGGAAGCTGGCGGCTCGCTTCGCAGGAACCCCGCGTGCCTCACAGCGTGCGGGAACCTCCGAACGGCTCAGGAGCGCTGCGAGCACCGGGGAGCGCTCAGAGCAGCGCCGGCACCGCCGCGTCCCGGCCGGGAGGGGCAGCGCCGGGCCGGCAGCGGAGGGCAGAGCGGAGGGCGGCGGGGCGGCCTCGGGAGGAACGCGGCGGCCGCTCCGTCTCCGCCGTCGCGAAGCGGCCGTTGGGGGAAGTCGGCGGATTCCTCGGAGCCGACGGAGCGCGGCCCGAAGGCGCTTCCTAGCCGCTTCATAGCCGCCCCGCCGGGTCCCGGCACGGCGGAGCGGTTCGGCCCGTCCGCCCGGCCTCGCCCCTCGGGGTTCCCCCGCCGCCACGCCGCGGTTCCCGGCCCCGCGAGGCGCCGTGCTGGCAGCGCGGACAAAGCGGATGCCTCGAATTCCTCCCCACCCCGCGGCGCGGGGCTCCGCCGGGCCGGGACCGCGGCACCCGTGCGGCGCCCGTCCGGCCTCCGTGCCCCCCTCCTCCCCGCCGCCGCCGCCGCCTCCTACCTGCGCCGGGCCGGGCTTCCGCTGGCGGCCGCCGGGACGGGCCGGGCCGGAGCAGCCGCGGCGCGGAGTTGGGCGGCCGCAGCCCGCGGGGCCGTGCTGGAGCGGCGGGTCCGGGCGCTGACAATGAGAGGCGGCCCCGGCGCCGCTACGTCACCGCGAGGGGAGCGGGGCCCGGCGGGGCGGGGGGCGGGAGCGGCGCCGCCGGGCGGGGCGGGGGTCGGGGGCCCGGCGGTGCCGGACGGTCGCGGAGTTTCGCCGCCGCCTCCGCCGGGCGATCCGCTCCGTGCGGCGCGGCTTCCGCGGGATCCGCCGTCGTTGGGAGAAGCGAGGAAGGAGTTTCGGCCATTTTGGGGGAAAGAGGGAGCGGGGCGGCCGGAGGGAACCGCGTGCCGGGAGAGCGAAACGGGACGGAGCGGCGGGCGATGGGGGCACCGGGAGGGGAACGGGGGAGGCGGGGAGCGGCTCGGGGCCGGAGCTCCGCGGGAGGAGGGAGCGGGGGGAGCGGCGGCCCTCGGCCCGTCCGGAGGTGCGGAGCTCCGCTCCCGAGCCGTGCGCAGCTCCCGCTGTCGGCAACGCGCCGAGGAGGGAACGTAGGTCGGATGGCACCGGGGTGTGGAGGAAAGTTCGTCCTGAAGGGCTGCCCCACAACGTGCCGCTTCTAGTCTGGGACGTGGCGCTGAGCGGAGCGGTCGGTGATTCAGCCGTGGTTGCCTCTGGTACCATAGAATGGCTGAAGATGGAAGAGACCCTCAAAGGTCCAACTCGCAGCATTGAGCGCAGGCACCCGCAGCTCCATCAGCGCTCAGAGCCCCTCCAGCCTCACGCTGGGTGTCCGCCCCTATGAGCAGCCCATTCCAGTGCCTCATCACCCTTATTGTAAAGAACTTCTCCCTTATACCCAACGCAGATCTCCCCTCTTTCAGTTTGAAACCATTTCCCCCTGTCCTGTTGCCCTGCTAAAGAGTCTGTCCCCTTTCTTATCCCCTTTCTTACAGCCCCTTCAGACACTGACAGACCTGTATGTCTCCCCGCAGCCTTCCCTCATCCAGCTGCACAGCCCAGCTCTCAGCCTGGCCTCGCAGGGAGGTGTTCCATCCCTGGGAGCATTTCTGTGGCCCTTCTCCCCAACAGCTCCACGTCTCTCCTGTCCTGAGGACTCCCCATCTGGGTGCAGTGCTGCAGGTGAGGTCTCAGCACACAGCAGAGGGGCAGATCCCCTGCTTTGGATGCAGCCAGGGTACGGTTGGCTGCCTGGGCTGTGAGGGCACAGAGCTGGCTCATGTCCAGCTGCCATCCATCAGTGCCTCCTTTTGGGCAGGGCTGTGCTCCGTCCTTACATCTCCCAGCTCACACTGACAGCGAGAGGGTCGCTGTGACCCACGTGCAGACCTTGCACGTGGATTTACTGAACCTCACGAGGCTGATTCCAGACGTAAGGGGAATACAGGGGAACAAGCTGACTTGAGGGGAAATAAAAGAGGACTTTATTTCTGAGTGTTTCTCTGAACCAGCATCCAGGTGGTGACTCCAGCGCGAGGAAGAGAGAGGAAAACCAGGGAATGACCAACATCAGACATCTGCTGTGGGTGGTGTGGAAGTGTTGTGGCTGCAGCTGATGGTACCAGGGCTATAGCAACAGAGCTGCAGCTGCTGGAGAAGGTATTTTGGAGGGCAGAGTTGTGTTACGTGATGTTAGAGAAGCAGAAAGATATGCCTTAAGAAAGGAAATACGATGCATGACCTAAGGAAAATGAAGAGAAATAAGGAAAAGCTAGCTGCCCTTAGGAGCTGTTTTGTGTTGTTTCTCATTCATGGGGACTTAGTACAGTCAATGGAAGCATCGAGCAAAAGGACAGAAAGGGACGAGTGGAAGTGAGGATGTAACGAAGTGATGAAGGCAGACTCAGCTCTGGGCCGGACTGAGGGGTTGGCAACAAGGGCAACTGCCAAAAATTAGCAGGAGAGACAGGAACAATGTGAAGGGAGTACAACTCTGAAGAGTAAAGGGGACAGAGGTGGAGCAAACTACACAGGCTGGAAGAGGGGCAGAGGCACAGGGAGGAGGGGATATGCCTGGGGTTGCTTGCAGGTCTCTTTCTTACCCAGAAAGACTGCAGGGACAGCCTTGTCTTCTTATGGTGCCAAGGGTGCAGAATAGAAATCACGTGGGCAGATGTGATCACAGACAAAATAGGGGGAGGGGAGATCATAAACACCCATAAAATTATGAATAATATGGGGAAGCAACAGGAACTGTCAGCATGTCTGACAGTAGGAGACCGTGTGGGTGCAGCAGGCTGGAACAAAGAGAAGTAGCTCGTGCTGGTTTTGCACAGCTTGATCACATGAGAAGTGCCTGGCCACGGGATGCCACAGACACCAGAGGCATAAGCATGGAAAGGGATTACAGAAGCTTACAGAAAACAGATTTCTCAGTGGCTATTAAAAATGTTTTTGAGTCGTCTTCCAGTCCACAAAGTCCACGAAGTGACTTTTCTGCTCTTGCTCTGTATCTACAGTCAGTTTAAATGAGGTGCCTGAGTCAATCTAACAGCTTGCTGATGGTACATGCAGTTCTGCTCCTGTCCTCCTGCAGCTATTTGTGAGTCTGTGCTGCTTCTGTTGCACCACTTCTGGCATTCAATCTGTTCATTAAACCAGAGGAAAATTAAAGCAGAGTGAATACTGTTCTGCCAGTTTAGTCAGTTGAATCAGCCCATGGGTTTATGAGCCAGCGGCATCCATCAAATCAACATTGCTTGGCTTTGTTGAGCCTCATGATGTTCACCTGGGCCCATTGCTCAGCCTGCCCGTGTCCCTCTGGCTGGCTTCCCTTCCTTCTATCAACTGCACCACTCAGCTCAGTGCCATCAGCAAAGTGCTGAGGGTGCACTCAATCCATCATTGGTGTCATTGGTAGATATGCTGTGGAGCAGCAGTGCTGAGATGGAGCCCTGAGGGACACCACTGCTCACTGATCTCCATCCGCACACTGAGCCACTGAGCACCTCTCTCTGGGTGCAATTTTGTTTTTCTGTGCAAAGAAGAAGAATTTCTTATAATGGCAGCTGAGATTCTTATGTTATTACCTGATTGCAGGGATTTGGGCTATAGTCATAATAAGATCCCAGTATTTATTGCACTGGCTTCTAAAAGCTAATGCCATTGCAGGAATGCTTTCTGAAAGGAGGTGGTGACTGGGGAGAGTTCCTGGTAATTGATAAAGGACAAATGTCTCCAGCTGACGGAATATCCTGCACTGAGATCTAATTGCAGGGTGCTGCAGGGAACATGCATGCTTTGACTTTCATTTAACAAATTCTTCTGTTTTGAATAAATCCTTCTTAGTCATAGAAATAACTATCTGCTGGGACAACTGCAGTACATTCTTCTATTACAAGTTAAAATGTGTTTTACTTTACCCATGTGCTCAGTATTAACAAGAGTTGCATCTGAGAGGCTCCTAGAAACCACTCAGCTCTTGTGTCTTCTGTGAGATGAGTTCATGTGCTCGACTGCAATCCACAGACCCTGAATGACACAGTAAATATGGACATTGATCTCTGACATGACAGCCTCCTCCTTTCAGCTGTGGGGTGTTCTTTATCTTACGTTTACGATGCATGTCAGCGTTGTCCTCTGCCAGTTCCATGTTACTGTTTGTTTTCAAATATGAATTCCTGAAGCACTATATCAAATATTTACCAGCATTAAGAATGGTGTGATATTGCACTGTGTGCCTTTTTTAATTAGTCTATAGAATAGGCAAAAAAATAGCCTATTGCAGGCTTTTTGTATTAGCTTATAATTAGCCTATGATAGGCTGGAGCAATGGGCTGAAGGTGTATGAGGATCACCAAGGCTAAGTGTCAGGTCCTGCACTTGGGTCACGCCAAGTCCACGCTGTGCTGCAGGATGGTGGAAGAGTGGCTGGAAATTACCCAACAGAAAAGGACTTAGGGGAGACCTGATCGCTCCCTACGAATCCCTGAAAGGAGGTTGTGCTGAGGGGGGCTGTGTGCTCCTGGTGACGGTGATGAAAAGCGATGGCCTTAAGTTGTGCCAGGGGAGGTTTATGTTAGCTGTCAGGAGGAATTTCTTCATGAAAAAGGTCATGAAGAATTGGAAGAGACTGATCAGGGGAGTAGTTGAGCCACCGTCCCTGGAGGTATTTAAAAGATGTGCAGATGTGGTGCCTAGGGACATGGCTTAGCGGTAGACTTGGCAGTGCCAGGTTAATGATTGGACTCAATGATCTTTGAGGTTTTGTCCAACATAAATGATTCTAGGTTCTGTAATCGAATCAAAGAAAGGGCTCCGTTCATTTGCGGTCCAATTTAACAGTGTTTTATGAAAGCCTGAAGAACAGTAATGGATCATCTTTCTGCGCTATGACATTTTGCCATTCTATTCAACATCAGAAGTCTTAGCGTAAGAGTAGACTTGACAGAAGAAGTACAAAAGCATAATTGATCCAGATGAGGCCATGGGAGCAGACCAGCTCAGAGGACCCTTCAGGACCGTTATCAATGGTTTTATGATTCATGGAAGTCCTCGCATTGGGCAGATGAACCAGCAGGAGAAATGCTGTGGAGACACCTGGGAATTGGCTTTGGCTACTGCTGCCAACCCAGCTCCATGCAGGAAATGCCAACCCACCACATCAACAACCAAAACACTCTTCTGGGAAGCTTGCTTTCAAACAATGTCACTCCCCAGATACTGAAGGACAAAGTTTACCATTTCAGCTGTTGAAGTAATTCAACAGTTTTTATATTGGGCATAAAACCATCTGCTACTTATTAGATAACAGATTTGACCCCGAGTCTTTTGCTCTCCAGCTGTGCTCTGAGTACTGGACTGAATTGTCCAGGTCTGTTTCTCCTTTCCTCCTTCCCCACTTGATTTGCATATGTACAAAGACAAAATGTTCCAGCTAGGAACTATCACAGGGCTGGGGAAAGTTAAGCAGCTCATCATTATCCAGCAGTTATAAGAAGGAAGGCAGACAGGAGGTTTCCAGGTGTCCTTCTGAATGCTGAAAAGAAACAAAGGACTCTTTGGAAAGGACACCTCGACAAAGGGCAGGCTCAGAACATTGCTATGGAAGCAGAGAAGATGCCTCTCAGTACAGAGAGATTAGATGAACAGGAAGCTTCTTGCAGGATTCCTTAGGACATGGGTTTCCAAATATCCTGTTTTCCATTTGCTCACTGGTCTTTAATCAATTTAAGCTCTCATCTCCAGGACTGTTAGCAATAATGAAGGAATCTCAATCCACCGACCACTTAGAACCAGCTATAAAGGTAAAGCAGGGTAATATTTGTTACAGTCCTACCTAGCAGACAGACTATGACATCCCCTCCTCATCACTGTGAGCAATTTCTTCCTTATACTTCACATCCACCCCAACAACCTTAATATCAAAGTTTTTCTTGATATTTCACTTAATTCTTTCCAAATTCCCTGATTTCTTGTCTAACCTCTATGAGTATGGAGAACAGATTATTTACTACTTCTGGCCAGTTGTCTTTTCCCTATCTCAAGTCTTCAGTTTTCACTCACTCACATCTTTCATCCCCAAAGGCTCACAGTATCCATGCATCACTTGAAGACTCTCAATTCTCACAAAGGCTGAAAAAAATAGCTTTTTCCTGGCTCAATCTTAAGCACGTAGTTGCTTCCTAAGGGAGCCTGAGTGCCCAGGAATTAGACACAGCAATGTTCAGCTGTCTTTGCTGAATCTACCTTCATTTTCTATGGCTATGGAATAAACATTACCAGAACCAAGGATGGGTCCTTCTGGCTCCCTTCTGAGGTCCCAATCATTCCACACTGACACTGAACATATTTTGTTTCATTTTGGGCATGCAAAAAAACCAACCAAACAACACAAAACCAACCCAAAACAACACAAATACAAGAGCAAGGTACTTTTCAGTAATGTTCATGCTATTTATTTTGTAGTATTTCTGCACTGGCTATTGCACACATGATCAAATGTGTAAAAATGATTTCCAACAGTATGTCTTCTTTCTGCAGTTTACCAAAAGTGTAGCTTCAAATTCATATCTGTGAAGTGCTCACAGAACTCACATGCTTGCTACGTCTTCATGCCCTGCTGCCTGCACTCAGGCTGCAACCTGTTTTCTTCCAAAGCTGCTAGTTTTATCAATTTCAGATGGACAGGTATGTGCCACAGGAAATACAGGTGTTAGATCCCATTCTCTAGAAACTTCTTCAGCCTACATGAAATGCTGGCAATATACAGCAGAAATACTGAAGTCCTCCAAATATGCATAAGTTTTCCTCCCATTAGATTACAAAGACATGACAGGCTTGGTAGCATGTGCCATCTTATTCTAAATGTCGCCCCCTATTTCCTTCTGCAGAAACTACAACAGATGCAAAGAGTACAATACCACTGTTTGATAGAGCAAATTCTCAGCTACAGAACACTATTTGTCAATGTATCCACCACCATTAGCTGTGGATTTTCACCAGCAATAAAGAAGAGCTGCACGCCACGCTCTAAAAATCTGCATGGCTGTCCAGAATGCAACTCAACTGTTGCATCACTGTCACCACTGCTGAAATGCACCACTCACCGCCTCACTGTGCTCACATCCACGGCTGGGTCTCCAAAGTGTTGATGAATGTCAATGGGTGCCATTTTTTTCTGCACGGAAGAATTCAATGACACACCTTTGCTATATACGCACTTTTGTTTCAGACACCGTTTGTCAGACTGCTGCCATATGTCATACAGCAACAATACGCAATGGGATATCGGTGGGAAGGTTCAACTTCTACTGCCATCCCACCAACACCCACCTCTGGTGTTGTGGGCCAACACTACAAACCAGGAGGCATTACTTTCAGGGCAGCTCTGCACAAATTCGGCTTTCTGTTCACTCTTTCACCTGTTGCAAACTTTACTTCATCTGTTGATATTACGCATACAAATGATCACTGCAGAGACCACAGACAAGTTATCTTATGGTATACAGAGTTCCAGACAGAGAGAACCAAACTTGCGAGATGTTCCCTGTTCCATGCACAGCACAGGGATGGAGATTCACCACTCTGCACCCAGGAATCAAAGCACAGAAAATCTCAGGGGAGGCTGCGAGATTGTGCAAAGCTCAGTAATGCAACAGAAGAGGATCAAGACGAGCACTTTTTGAAATGTATTAGTTTTTGGAAAGCCTGTTTAAATTCTTCATTAAAAGCTGTATAAATGACAGGATTGATTAATGAGTTTAAGTAACCTAACCACGTAAAAAAGTCCAGCAGGATGGGATGGAACCAACATGCATCCTGGCAGATAGGGAGAACGAGGGACATGACGAAGAACGGCAGCCAGCAGATAATGAAAGCTCCTAGAATAATTCCTAAAGTTTTGATGGCTTTCCTTTCTCTTGCAGCAGAAATTCTTTTCCTTTCCAGAATACTATCTGCAAGCTTTATTTGAACATGATTGATAAATATTGGGGATCCACCAGAATGGGAATGCCCTTCGTGAAGGCTTGCGTTAATGGAGCAGAGGGAAGAGCCAGCAGAGCCAGTTATGAGGTGTGCAGTAGTGAATCGTTTCCCATACAGTGAAGGTGGCTTCAGGATCCTGGATCGAGCTGCTACATAAATTCTACCATATAATATTAGGAGGAGCACAGTTGGAATGTAGAAAGCTCCACAAGTGGAATAAATGGTGTAGGAAATCTGATCTGTGTTCACATTACACTTTGCGATTTCTTCATGAGCTTTCACTTGCCTCCAGAAAAATGGTGGCACAGAAATACTAATGGAGATCATCCAAACCACAGCGATCATGAGCATTGCTCGGCCAGCAGTCCGGCGTTTGGCATATTCCAAAGCATCTGTGATAGCCCAGTATCTGTCCAGCGCAATAACACAGAGGTGTAGGATTGAGGCTGTGCAGCACGTGACGTCTGATGATAACCAGATATCACACAGCACTTGGCCAAAGGCCCACGTGTGGGTGACAGTGTAAGCGATACTGATGGGCATCACGAGGACAGACACTAAAAGATCTGTTACTGCCAAGGAGCCAATGAGGTAATTTGCAGGTGTGTGGAGCTTTCTAGTAAAAAAAATTGTAATAACAACAAAAATGTTTGCAAGGATCGTTGCCAAAGTTATGACAGACAGAAGGACTGACAGGGATATCTTCAGCCCTAATAATGTCCTTTCATCCAAAGCCAGCGGTGGTTCAGTAAAATTTAATGACTTATTTGCTAAGCTCTGGAGAGAGAGCTCTGTCGAAAGGTTATACTGAGTCATCCTCTGTACTGATTTCAGTCTTCAATGTAACCTTTCCAGGATGATGAAGAAAGATGCTCACCTTTTTGCTGAATTACAACTTCTCATACTAGAGCCCAACGCTGAAGAAAAACCAACTTGTTGAAAACAGCAGCTGCATAAATCATTACTGGAAAGTGAGAGGCTGAAGTAGAAACATCTGGGCATGTAACCTATGCCCCAACGTTTGGGACAAAGCTATCCTCAAGAGTATTTTCACTTCCACTCTATTATCTGAATGTCACACTTCTGGTATTTATAAAGATCTCTACTGGTAGAGTACCCAAAAGATAATACAGTACTGCCTGGATTCCTGATATAAACCTGATTTCTGCTGGATTTGTAGATCAGGACCTGCTTCCAAACAGTGCAGAGCTCTGTTCTCGTTTATTCCTCCAGATCATTCTGGCTTTCTCTTCAACAAACATCCAGTCTTCAAATGCTGTATTGGGAACCAGTTCTCGATGTGTCGGTGCTGAAGCTCACAGAATGTTCCACGTACTGCAGTGCTCCTGGTCACGCACACGGCGAATGACTGCCATGACTGGTGGTGCTTCCCTCGAAAGAGGAAGAGTAGGGCTGGCTAAGGGGATCTGCAAAAAGAAAGTGAATGTTTTAGCCCACAGTGGTGATAGAGGATTTGTGGAAGTTGAACTGTGACAGTATACAAACAACAGACTTTCCATACATTTCTTTAGATTTACTTCATGTAACTGAAATCTTCATGAAACTGAAACCTGAAGAGAACAACCTAGGACAGATTTCCTTGAGATCTTTTGGTCAGACCCACCCACAAGTACCAGAACATCACTTACTTATGGCAGCCCATGCTTTCTTGACAGATATCCCAATTGTGGGTCATGAACAGTTCTAAAGCACATCCCCTGGGCTAACAACAGAGACACTGACACAAACATAACCCCCAGGCTGGCTTCCTCCCAACAATGGAGCTGAAACGCCTCCAACAGCAATAACTTGCACAGCTTCACAACCTTTGACAAAGAACTGAGACTCATGCGGTGAGGAATCTGTAGAGCAAGAGCATCCATCCTACATGAAATACCAATGTGTCAAACAGCTTCTCTCGAGCTCCTAACACTGTGCACGGTGCTTTCTGGTTTTCTGTGATTTTTTTTTTTTTTTGTAAACATCCACCTTCTGTGGTTCAGTTACTTTCAGTGATGCTGTTTCTTTGTAGGTGTATTTTTTCAATAAGGGACCAAGAAGAGTCACATACTTCATAGTAAGCTATGACTCTCTTCAGCCAGCTGTTCTTCTTAACGTCCATTTTTATGACTGAGCAAAGGTTTAATGTATGGATGTCCAACCTGGTGGCCTGCCTGGGCTGCACATAGGCAGGCTGCTCTAAAAGTAATGCCTCCTATTTATCTCAGTGGAAAATACAACAGCAACATTGAGCTCAGTAAGTCTGATAAACCAAATTCTCATCTACAGAACACTATTTTTCATTACAGAGGTGACCCACTGTTGTTGTCACCACTGTTGAAACTCATCACCCACCCCTCACTGTGCTCACATCCTCTGTTTGGTCTCCATAAACGTCCTCAGGCAGCAATGAATGTCAGTGGGTGCAACTTCTTCTGTATGAAGGAATTCAGTGACACACCTTTATTCCATATGCACTTCCATGTCAGACACACCAGACTGTCAGGGTGCCCTTCTGCTGCCATCTGTCACACAGCAACAAAACAGAACAGGATATTGGTGGGAAGGTTCAACCTCAACTGCTGTACCAACATCCAACTCTGACATCATGGACCATAAAACAGGAGGCATAACCTTCAGAGCAGCCCTCTGAAAATAGATAATACAGTTAATGTATATAATTAACAAAGCTTATTTTAACTGTTGTTATTGTTATTAAAACATTAGAAAGAAAGAGAGCAACAGCACCATAAGACTGGTGGGATGTGTGACCTCGTAGCTGTGAAACCAATGCATCAGTGCCTGGTTTGATGGCAGTGGCTGCAGCTGTCAGCTTTCATGGTGTTGTCAGAGAATTTTTTAAAGGAAATTTTACTCCTCCTGTGTTTCACCTTTAAAAACAGTTGTTGTATCATTGCCTTTTGGCAGTGTGTACAAGAATGAGGCATGATTGTAAGTGATGGATAATTTTCTCTGAACACAAGAATGGACATAGCAAGCAAAGTCCAAGAAATCCAGTGATCTGACTCCAACATTAACCCATACATTCAGCTCAACCCTGTGGCCCTTTTCTGACACTGTCCCAACTCTGATACGTCCTTTCTGAGACACAGGGACCTGAAGGACAGTGTTGAAGATGTAGGTACAGCACAGATGAACATACAGCATAACATGAAGATGTGGGTACAGCATAACAGTCTTTGCTGTTCTCAATTTCTTTCCTAGCAATTCCCAAGAGTTGTTTTTTTTCTACAAACCACCAATCTGACATTTCCACTAAACAGTCCCAATTAATATAATTGCAAAGGCATGAGTGGTAACATCAGCATTTTTTTTTTTCCTATGTGTTCACTTTTTGCACCTCCCTGTACTGAACTCCTTCTCCCACGCTTTACCTAACATTCTTTGCAACTCTGCACAGTCAGTCCTTTCTTTTAATACTTGAAAAGCTTTGTCTCACCTCAGTCCTCACACTTTCCAGATCACTGGTAGTCTGAGCTTTCCTTATTTACCCTCTTTAAGAATCTCTGGCCAAGAACCTTACCCAAAGTCTCTTGAGAAATCCAAGTAATTGTATCAATTGGACATCAACCAATCCATACACTCCACAACTTCATTCAATGGTTTTGTGAGGCAAACTTACCTTTACAAAAGCCATTTTCACTGATTCCCAGAAGACAATATTTACCATACGTACAGTAATTGTACTGTTTATGATATTTTCTGCAAAGCAGCCAAGTACAGACTTCAGGTTTATGAATACGCAGTTACCCATCAGGTCTCTTTGGAAACTACATCACAACAGCTGTCTTACAGTTGGTGGGTGTAAAGGAAGTTTTAAGTATTTTAAATAGAGGTTGAACACCCCTCTTGATCCCCTTGTACCTCAGATCCTGAGTTGCATTGAGATCTTTGGCTTACAGCTCCCTGATTGTGAAGTTTTGGTATTCATTTTGGCCAGATTTATTTCCATTTGAAAACTTACCCTGGATTCTCTTCATCAGGCAGGGATGCTAAATATCAACCTGGTTTCTCTGTGATAATTTTCCTTTATATTCTTGATTTCTTTTTCATTCCCTATTACCATCCCTTTGATTCTCTGACTCAATAGCTTATTTCAGAGCCTAAGAAATCTCTTTACCTGAACACCAGGCTGATGGCACATCCCACACAGGAGAAAACCTAAACCAGAAATATGAGACAGAATGATTAGCCATATTCATTTTTGTTCCCTGCTTAGAACTTTATCTTGGGTATTCACCGTGCTGACATGAAAACATATTCCCTATGTGATAAATTATCACCAGGGACTACAGACTTCTGCAAAACAATCAGTCAAAATATTTTTTCCCCTAAGAAGCAGTAAAGTGCCACAGCAGGGTATAACATGCAGAACTGGAAAATATTTTTGTAACGTTCTAAATAAATAAACATTCACTGTGTAGAACCTAAACAGAAGCGTGATCCAGTTCAGTCAGTCACAATCTCCTGGGCTGCACCATCAAAAGTGACAGGCAGTGCCTTGGGGTACAAACATGGTCAAACAGGATGGCCATAAAACTCTGGTAAAACTCATAGCCCTGCAATTGCAAAGATTTATGCATTTGTTTAATAATGTAACCTCACATATTCTAACTGAACGTTAAATTCAATGCACTGCTAAGAACATGCATGCACGTAGCTTTAGGAATCAGGGACTCTAAATCTACTTTTAGAAGCTCCTTTGAATGTAATTCACTCTGATGCCTATTTTAGAGACTTTGTGCTTAGTTTGTGCGAGTTGACAGTCAATACTGATATAAAAAAAATAGTGATGGTATTACCATTAACATTAGTGTATTAGTATGTAAAGAACATAAGTTATCATCAAGCTAAAATGAATGTATTTTCAATAATGTAAGTTATCTTTTATTCAACTAAGGGATAATCCTGAATAGAGACAAATGAATTTCCTGTTGAAAAACAGAGAAAGAAAAGATTAGTTTTCTTAAACTACACATATTGGATAAAAAGAAATTCAGAGCAATCACTGAATTAAACAATACAGTCAAGGTCAAACACGTAGCTACTTATTAAGGAAAAAAAGAACACAAATGCATTTACAAGAGCTGTATATCCTGGAATCCTGTGAGCCCATGTGGCACATTCAGCTGAGAGCAATCTTCCAGTGTTGCTTACATAGGGCTTAAATGACATCTGGAGCAGAAGAAGAGATGCAGTGGGTAGGAACAAGAGTTGTTACCATCTCTGGATATCATTCTTGTCTTCACTGCGTGCAGTTTTACAGCCTGGGCAGCACATGAAGTTATGCTTGCAGTCTGAATGCAGCAGCCACGGTCGTTGGTCTTTGCTTTGGTCTCTACCAGGCAGGACTCAGTGTGTTTGCATTCCCCACTCTCAAGATGGAAACCCTCTTGGATGAGGGTTCTTTGGCCACCCTCCTTGTGCATCACCTGCTGCCCTCGGCCATGGGATGTGGGTATTTTTTCAGTTCCAGGTGCCTGAAGGGAAGGTGGTATCACAACATACCATGGCAGGAGGTAGAGATCAGGGCTGCCCTCTGCAACTGCCTCTCTCCTTTATCACAGCCACGACCTGCGACGACTGCATCCCTCATTCCTCCACCTCCAAAAGCACTGAACACAGCACAGGAAGGGACCTTCATCCACACATTCAGTGATTCCTAAGAAGATCCAGGAGGTGTGTAATAATGCTTTGGTATCCTGGAAAGATTTGAGGAATTCTTAAACGGAGAGACAGTTTTAGGCAGCTGCTGTTATTTAACTTAAGAGGCAAAGGGAAAGCACAGTTCATGGTCTTGAAGGTGAAGAGAGGTGTATATTCAGAGTGCAAAACCATTTTAGCTGTCGGTGATAAGCACTCTTATCATCAATAATGATAATAATAGTGTTATCATAACCCATAGTGCTTACCTAAAGCCAGACAGCTTTGTGAAGGCGCTTTGCGCTCCAGCTCTGTGGTTGAAGCAGGGAATGGAGCAGCAATGGGAAAGCAGCAAGGCAGGGCTGTGCTTCTCACAGAATTTTCACAGAATTTTCACAGAATTTTCACAGAATAGCCAGGGTTGGAAGGGACCTCAAGGATCATGAATCTCCAACCTCCTGCCACACGCAGGGCCACCAACCATCCCACCTAATGCTAGACCAGGCTGCCCAGGGCCCCATCCAACCTGGCTTTGAACACCTCCAGGGACGGGGCATCCACAGCCTCCCTGGGCAGCTGTTCCAGTACCTCACCACTCTCTCTGTAAAGAATTTCCCCCTGACATCCAACCTAAATCTCCCTTCCCTCAGCTTAAAACCATTTCCCCTTGTCCTGCTGTCACTCACCCTTTCCAAGAGTTGATTCCCCTCCTGTTTGTAGGCTCCCTTTAGGTACTGAAAGGCTGCACTGAGGTCACCCCACAGCCTTCTTTTCTCCAGGCTGAACAAGCCCAGCTCCCTCAGCCTGTCCTCATAGGGGAGGTGCTCCAGTCCCCTGATCATCTTTGTGGCCTCCTCTGGACCCTCTCCAACAGCTCCCTGTCTTTCTTGTACTGGGGGCTCCAGACCTGGACGCAGTACTCCAGATGGGGCCTCACAAGAGCAGAGCAGAGGGGAACAATCACCTCCCTGTCCCTGCTGGCCACCCCTCTTCTGATGGAGCCCAGGATCCCATTTGCCTTCCGAGCCACAAGGGCACACTGCTGGCTCATGTTAAGTTTTTCGTCTATCAAGACCCCCAGGTCCTTCTCCACAGGGCTGCTCTCAAGGCCCGCTCCTTCCAGTCTGTAGGGATGCCTGGGATTCCTCCGTCCCAAGTGCCAAACTCGTGAAGCTCCACGCTCGGCTCCAAGCAGCACGCTGGCAAACACGAGGTTAACGGCACTAAAAGATGATTGTGACACAGTGCCATCGCGTGGACACCGCACACATCAGCCGCAGCCCAGCACGGCGGATAGGGAAGATAGGAAGATTTCAGTGCGACCAAAGTCGCACACGTTCCTGTCTGTTCGGAGCCCGGCTGCCATTTCTAGAGAACAGGATGGTTTTTGCTGAGAACAACCTTACGTTTAAGACGTTGAAAAATGTTTCCTTTGACTTCAGGCTGAACTCAGAGGAATGAGAGTTCATTCCTTCCCCTGTAGCTGGGTAACAACACGGGGAATTGCAAAGGGATGGCTGAGAACAGAGCTGCGCTTCAGGAGATGGCAGAAAATCCATTTGCTCTCCTCTCTTTTCATAGCTGCGTTTAGTTTTCCATGTAAATGTTGAATCCGCCAAAATAAACGATGCAGGTTCTGTCACGCTGAAACCCGGACAAGCAATGAATAGAAGGCACAGCACAACCCAGCAAACAGCAGATGGCACTCCTAGCAAGAACAGCACGCTTGAAAGAGGCAATCACAGGAGAAGTCAAAAGAGGGAGCGATTTCTGAGCCAGTTCGTGTAGATTTGGGACAGCTGACTCCAGTAAATAGCATTTGAGTGCTTGCAGAGCGCTGCTCTGAGACCAGATCCAACACTGCTCAAGAAGCTGTAGAAACCAGACAGTCCATAGATGGTAGTTAAAGCAGGATGCAGCTTCTGGGAGAAAGTAACCCCACAATGTACTGCCCAGAAAACTCAGAATCTGTGTTAAAGTTAAAGCTTGGGAACATCAGTCAAATGGGGTCTGACTGTATGGTTTGCATGCATTGCTGTGAAGGACTGAGTATGCTTCAAAGGTAACAATAACCACAACTAGAGTCCTGGCTCTGGATTAAACTGTCTGAAATGCATACAGGAAAGAATAGCATTTTGCAAAAGCTGTAGAGGAGAGAGAATAAACCTGACAAGAAAATAGCAGGCAGATGTACCTTACACAATAAGTAGGATTAGGCAGCACTGCGTACTGGAACGGCTGCCAAATTGCCAGTGTGAAGAAAGAAGATGAACAAATATGGGAAGGGATAGTTTAAGAGCAGCAGTGTGAGTGCTGTTATTTGCTATCCAGTGCACATGAGCTAGTGAACCACGTGAGAGAGCAGTTTGCACCTTGCAAAGAAAGTAATCTAGAATGGAATAAGTACGTTCGTATGATGAGGAGCTGATTTCAACACTGGGTACAATGACAAAACTAAGAGCAAAACAAAGCCAACCTGCAAATGTGAGAGGAATGAGCACAACTGCAATTACTCGTTTGTTTGCCACTCAAGCATGGGCCATAAGCTTGAGTGGACCACAAGAACCTGATTCACTCCACATCAGGGACGTGAGTTAGCAGAATTAATGATTAAAACTCCTTTAGACACGGAGCTCAATCAACAGGAGCATAGTTGGCACCTGAGTTTCTCATGTGTTCAGAGAGCAGCACGCAGTGCTACTGGCTAGACTGGTTATTCTGATTATTCAGGATGCTTCTGAGATCTCAGGAGTACTTTGTTGGCACCAACACCAAATTACTTTGTATTATTTGCATACACTGCCATATCCTGCAAGCAGAAGCCATAGCTAGTTTGCATCTCCCTGACCTTTTTATTTTATTTTATTTTTGCTCTAAGATGACTTCCTCAGCATTTCTTAATTCAGCATGCTGTTGCACAGGCACACAGTTTTTAATATTTCACTCAGTTTTCAAGGAAATATCAACATTTTCTCTCTTTTGTCTCTATACACACAAGCTATCCAACCCACTGCCACTACACCCTGCGACTCAATGTGCCTTATGAGGGGGATTTGGACAACCTGATGTAGTGAGAGATGCCTCTGCCCGTGACCAGGGTTGGAATAAAGGCCTCTTCCAATCCAAACCACGCTATGGTTCTGCAGTAATCACAAAGAAAGGCTGGAAATTAGCAAGCAGTGATGCTGGTAGATGCTATAGCACAGAAACATCCTCTACAGTACATCACCAAGAGCTTCTTTAGAGAAAGCAGGAGCCAGAACATTTAGTTCTGAGAGCATTACCTGAACCCCATAGCCTTGCAGTGTCTGATGACAAACATACACAATGCAAAACCTCCAATTAATAATTTTTTTCCTCAAATTTTCACTCCCTTTATTATTCAACGTTATATAAGGAGTGGAACTGTGAGGGCTGATGAGATACGGCGCAGTGTGAGATTAAACGTGACAAATGAGATTCACACCACCAAGCAGAGCACATCACAGACAGCAGTCTGACTTCACTTGACATCACTTGACTTCAGTTAACTCTTGGGAGAAAAGATCATATCGTTGCTTACGAAGTGATGAATCCGATTTCTCTCCTGTAAGGGAATTTCAGACCATTACTCAGATGTAGGTGAGGAGCTTCCAGGCACATCTGGGTAACCAAACCTCCCTATGAAGCCCAACATATCAGCACATAAAGATGAGGTTGTGTGAGCCCATGCCCCAAAGGAGCCCACGATTCTTCTCTTCACACCTGATGGGAGATCAGCACCAGAGGTATCCTGAGCCAACATACTGAAGTCTGTTCAGAAAACGATGGTGTATCACTGTGATAACATCCTTTAGATGATGTCTAGACTTTAGACTATTCTGAAATACAGAATTTTCCCCAAGTATTTAATGGTGCTCTATTCCCTTCACTTGTAAGTCTGAAAAACTTTGGTGTTCATTCAGTGGAAGCAGTGGGAATTAGGCAAACACAGAACACTGAAAAAGACCACAGCATCCAAAGGAATCAGTGCTCAAGCACTGGCCCTTTGAAAATCAGCTGTCGTCTATAATGCTGGAAAGAGATATAAAGAAAGAAAAAAAGTCTTGCAGATTCCACCCAAACTATTTGTGCTCAGCTGAGCAGCGTGCTGTGCTCTGCAGAGCATCTGATGATGCTTTATTTAACCTGGGTTCAGTATGTGCAGCCATTCCCATGAGACTCCAACTCTGAGCATGGGGTCCACCGGGAGTTTTCAGTCCATCCACATGCACTGAGTTTCACCCCTTTATGCTTTAGCCATTTTTCCTTGCCTGTCCTCATTTCCAATCCAGTATCCTACAGCTTTGCCTGTAGAAGCATCTGAAAGGCACTGGGTGCTGTCCCACTCTCTGCAGTCATGACTTAAAAACACAAGGTATGATCGTAAAAACATTAAGGTTGGAAAAGACCTCTAAGATCATCCAATCCAACCATCCAACTACCACCAACATTGCCCACCAAGCCATGTCCCTACAATATCACATTCCCAAGGTTCTTGAACGCCTGCAGGGACAGTGATTCTACCACCTCCCTGGGCAGCCTGTTTGGTAACAGTAGAATGATGGTAGAATTGATAAGCCTAACTATAAACAATTAATCAGAGTATCATCAGAGTATCCTTGTGCCCTTTGCTCCTCATCTCCCCCCATATTGCCAACGTAGGGAATGAGGTGGCTTCAGAAGGCAGCACACTGACACTCATGCAGCAATCCCACACCTGGTAAATAAAGTCAGTAGGCTCATTTGCAGAAGTATGGCTTTACACTTCCTGGAAGAAGCATTCATTCACCTTGTTCCTCCTTACCCTCTGTCCTGGAGGCAATTCAGGAAGAAAATGGGATCAACATTTGGCTGAATGACCTGACGTGGAGCACGCAGCCAGACGTGTCAGAGAGCATCAACACCATGCAGAACATCCTCTGCTGTGATGGGAACAAGGACACACAGCAGTTGGCACTGCTTTCAGTAATGGCTTGGTTAACAAAGTGGATGGTGTGCTTCTTCCAGTGATACAAGCTGATTTCAGCATGCAGGAGTAAGAAGGTTACATCTGAGTTAAGAAACAAGCAGTTGCCCTGCTGCATGATGCAGAGTAACCAGCTCCACACTGTAGGACCAAGAGGTACCACCAGCAGCATCAGCAATCTGACACCCCTTCCAAGTGGCAAAGACTTTGGCAGATGTGTAACCAGGAAAAGAACCTCACACAGATCTTATTTTGTTCATTTGGGCTTCATTTGGGAACCCTGTGTTCATTGAGCCCTGGGCACTGCGTTCCCAAGGTGATACGGGCTACACAGAAAGAGGACAGAGGAAAGCAGTGAGAATTATCAGAAAAGTGGACCTATGAGAATAAACTGAGTTAACAGGGATGGCTGGGCCAGAAAGGACACAGCTGAAGGAAGTGTTCAACAGTCTTTATATGCATGAAAGCCTGCTACAGAGCATATGAAAAGCCCATTCCCCAAGGCTATGGCTGCTCTACTGAGGGGAGAGGCACAGAACTGCTGTTGGGGAAACCTGGCAGAACAGCAAAGCTCTTAAAGGAATTGTTTGGAGACACCATAAAAACTTTCCATGACAGAGATGTTAAGGACACATTAAACCACCTTTCTGAAATGAATTTCCAAGCAATCCAGCACTGGGGAAGCGAAGTGGATTGGAAAACACCTTTTCCCCTGAGTACAACAGTGAAAAATAGCAATCCAAGACAGTGCTAGTGCTACAGAACGTCAGCACTCAGATCTGGAGCTGGCTCAGGACTCAGCTCTGTGGTACTGCGGTGCTCCACGGAGGCAGAGAAATTAAAATAACTGTTATTGTCTTCAAGCACAGATCGGTGAGGAATGCCACAACTGTTTATAACAGCTGCCACTGGGAAACCAGGGCTCCCAGTCCCCACCACTTCAGAGCACGACCAGGAGGAAGGAACACTTCCATGGCTATGCCTTGTAGGATGACTGCCAAAACGTTCTCTATCTTGATAGACTGCTTCTGCACCAACAGCAGCAGCTTTTTTCATGTCCACTAATTCTCATCCCTCACCTCTCACTGCATGGTGATCTTCATCATGCTGCCTTATTATTCAGTCCCTACCATACAGACACAACGTCCCCAAATATTCAGTGTTTGCTCCTTTTATTCCTCAACATCTGTAAGGCACTGTGAAGCAGCATTCCCATGTATGACCAGCTGAGTGCTCTTCAGACATTGAAACACTCCTTACTACAGTATTTACAGCAACAATGATAATTATTTTCCCCTGATTTAGAACTCCCTGAGCTCTCTGATTTCCAATGAGCATGAGAGATGGTAAAGGTGGTAAATTCTCCTCCAGGTGATGTGCAGGATGGGAGCTGGCAGGACAGACAGGAGCACATCAGACATCACACACTGCAGCCCTGGGGAATCACAGAATGTGGGTTCTGATCTGTGTGCACTCTGAAGGATGTCTCTCTTCACATGCATACAAGTGCACTGCCCATGCTACCTTCCCCCAAAAGGCAGAGTAAAGACCAATCAGTTTTTTATGGTAATTTTTTACATCAGGATGGCTGCACAGAGCTGTATGGAGGACAACTTCTGCAATAAAAGTGGTTCCAGGACAACTGTGCCTTCTTGCAGCGTACAGACCAGCACGGCATCCTTGCCACTGACTTTTGTTCTCTGCCATCATGCTGTCTGTGTAAGACAAGCAGCCAGACCCAGCACATCTTCCTGCATTCTGACATGCTTCATTTAAAAATACACTTTACAGAACCCTAAGAAAGCTGCAAACCAGCATCATTCACAGCACAGCAGGCTGGATTTTTCCATTTTCTGATTCTCAGACGTTTATTCACACATGCCTGCATCACTTGGGCTCTATTTCTACCTCCTTGGAACCTATCAAAGGTGCGACACAGGGAGTGACCACTGGCTGCAAAGAAGACACAACGATCTGTGATTTCAGGAAAAATGAAAGAGTGATGTCTCTGGGAGGACACTGTTCTGAAACCATAAGGATCTGGGAAAAAAGAAAATGTTAGGGTCAATACGAAAAACAGACTGGCTGATATTTGTTCATTTCAGTATTGAAGAAGAACACACAATGCACAACCTAAATCCTCTGTTATCATGCCATCTTACTGTGGGGCAAACACAAAAAAAAAACCCAAAAGCAGATCTGTCCTGAGAAACCTCCATCTCAGCCTGCAATGATCCCCTTCACAACCCACTGACATCAACACAACACAGCAGAAGTTACAACTGCTGGGAAAGGTACCTCCTACAGCCTCTGGGAAGGTTTGTGAAGGAAGTTTCCTCCCCTGGGGTTTGTGTCAGGCTCACAGCTGTGGTCTTTCAGAGGAAACTCAAATCTCCTTGAAGCCTTTGGCTTGAAAGTCTCATGCCTACTGCATAATGGAAAAATCAGGGCCATCTCACGAGCACAGGGCTGCAGACCTCATCCTTGGCTGTTGTATAATTCCACAGACACTCCTGCTCTTTGTGGTAGTACCAAAACCCATCCATGAAACCAGTTCCCATCTATTATTTGCTGCAGCTTGCACTGTCACCGCATTCCTCATGGGCTCCACAAAAGGGCTTTCATCTGGAACACCCCAACTCACATCTGTGCAGGTACAGGGAGCGAGCACCTGAACAGTGGTGATGTTTGGCCACACTGCACCTGAGGCAAGGCTGGGTCAGTGGGTACACACTGGGATGGGGAGGGACGAGGCTGGGAGCACTGCAGTGTGACAGATCTCTGATACGTGGCCACCCAAAGCCCCCTCAGATCAATTCACACCAAAATTACGCTTTCAAAGTGGTTTAATCCATTTATAAATATCCCCCTCCAACTGGGGGGGAGGAGATCCACAGTAAATCTTCAACAGGGATTGGTGCTCTTCGGCATCTTCACCAGTAACACTGATGATGGGACTGAGTGCATCCTCAGCACTTTGCTGATGGCATCGAGCTGAGCAGTGCAGTTGATACAATACAAGGAAGGGATGCCAGCCAGAGGGACCTGGATAGGATTGAGAGCTGGGCCCAACGTAAACCTGATGAGGTTCAACATGGCCATGCAAGGTGCTGCACCTGGGCCAGGACGATCCCAGGTGTGTGTGGGAGAAGAACTGCTTGAAAGCAACCATGCAGAGAAGGCTGTGGGGAGTCTGGTGGAGAAAAGCTGGACATGAGCAGCAGCGTGCACTTGCAGACCAAAAGGCCAACAGTACTTCAGGCTGCCTCAGCAAAGGGGTGGCACTGGGCAGGCGGGTTTGTCCCCTCTGCTCTGCCCTCATGAGGTCCCACCTGTAGGACTGCATCCAAATCTGGGACCCTAACTCAGGAAAGATGTGGAGCTGTTGGCACAGACCCAGAAGAGGCCATAAGGATGCTCAGAGGGCTGGAGCTCCTCTGTTGTGGAAAAAGGCTGAGGGAGCTGGAGGTGTTCAGCCTGGAGTAGAGAAGGCTCTGGGAGACCTTACTGTGGCCTTCCAGTACTTGAAGGAAGGACAGAGAGTGACATTTCACACAGGCAGATAGTGACCCAGCAAAGGGGAATGGATTTAAACTAAAAGAAGGGAGATTTAGGTTAGACTTCAGGGAGAAATTCTTCACTTAGAGTGCAGTGAGATGCTGACTGCCTCCCACAGCTGCGGGTGCCCCATCCCTGGAGGTGCCTGAGCCCACAGATGGGCTCCGGGCAGCCCGACCTGGTGGGGGCACCCAGCCCAAGACAGGGTTAGTGCTGGGAAGTCCCACGCTCCAACTGAAGCCATTCTATAATGACCCTGCATGTGGCAGGGGGGGTTGGAGATTCACGATCCTTGAGGTCCCTTCCAACCCTGGCAATTCTGTGAATTAAAACTCCAACCCGTCCGCGACAGCGATGCATCCCTACGGGACAAACTGCGCTCCCGTCCACGTCCGGCGCTCCTCACCCCTCCCCGCCCGCCTCCTCATCCAGCTCCCGTCCTGCCCCCCCCGCACCCCCCGCATCCCCTCCGGCAGCGCGATGCGCCCCGGACCCCCGAGCCGCGGCCGGCGGGGAGCGAGCGGCCACGAGGAGGAGAAGGAGGCGGCGGCGGCACCACCGGACCCCGCGGCTCTGCTCCGCTCGGCAGGTGCGGGAGCCAACTTCACCGGGGCAGCACGAGCGCCCTCCGCCCGACCGGGCCGAACCGAAAGGAACGGAACGGAACCGCGGCGCTGCCCGCCCCGTCGGCGCTCCCCCGGCCTCGCCCCGCTCACCTGCGGTCCCGCCGTTCCTCTCCGTGCTGTGACGGTTCCGGCCGCGCTCGCCCTAAATAGCGGCGGCCCCGACTCCGCTGCGCCAGCGCCGCTCCGCTCCGCCGCGGGGCCCGGCTCTCCTCGGGCGCGGCGCGGCGGCGTGGCGGTTCGCTCAGCCCCGGGGGCCGGGCCACAGCCGGTCCCGGGCTGCGGAGAGCCGGGGCTGCTTTGCCACGGGCGGCGGGGAGGGGGAAGGACGGGGTTGGTTTCCTTCTCCCGGAGTGACCCCACACGGGGCTGCCCCGCATGAGCTTTGTCGTAGAGTCACAGAATCGCAGATGAGCCAATTCCAGGCCTCCTGATGCGGGCAGGGCTGCCGATCAAGAGCCAGGTTTTGCTGCCGTGGACCCCATCCGTGTGGCCCTGAGCACCTCCAGGGATGGGGCACCCGCAGCTCTTTGCAGCAGTGCCAGCGCCTCACTGCCCTCTGAGAGAAAACTTCCCCTGACATCTAATCTAAATCCCCCTTCCTTTAGCTTAAAACCACTCTGCCTTATCCTATCACTATCTGCCCGTGTAAAAAGTCACTCTCCCTCCTGTTTCCCTCCCTTCAAGTACTGGAAGGCCACAATGAGGTCTCCCAGAGCCTTCTCTTCTCCGGACTGAACACCCCCAGCTCCCTCAGCTTTTCTTCATAACAGAGTTCTTCCCCCAGCTCTACACACAGCTGGGATTGCCCAGACCCAGGTGCAGCACCTTGCACTTGGCCTTGTTGAACCTCATCAGGTTCACATGGATCCACCTGTCAATCCCATCCAAGTCCCACTGGCTGGCATCCCTTCCTTCTGCTGTATCAACTGCACAGCTCAGCTCGGTGCCATCAGCAAAGCACTGAGGGTGCACTTCATCCATCATTGATGCCATTGGTAAAGATGCTGAAGATTTCTGGTGCTGAGATGCAGCCCTGGGGGCCACCCCTCCTCACCACCCCCACCTGCACACGGAGCCATTGACCACAGCGCTTTGTCCACAACCATCCAACCAATTCCTTACCCACCGAACAGCTCACCCTTCAAATCCATATCTCCCCAAATGAGGTGTGCTGTGTGACCATGCCACATGAGTCCCAGTAGATGCCATCAGTTGCAATTCAGGTAGAGCCAAAGTCTTGAAACAGCAGTGATAAAGTCAAAGCTCCTTTGCGGTATCATTTGGCCTTAAAAAGATACTAAATTAGACACTGTCAACCAGCTGTCTCCATTTCCCTCTGGCAGCTAATTTACATATTGGATTATTTTCAAGAAACAGCTAATCTCATGTTTTTTGAACACTTACTACTGCTGATAGCCGGGCTCTGCCATCTCCACCACCTTATCTCTGCATGATGGGCTGAAATTCATTCATGCTCAGGAATTGTGTGACTTTGAGTACAAGTCTGCTGTAGCTGCCCTGAGCTCAGGCTCAGAAGGAATTTCACGCTCTCCAATTTTGACCTTCCTTCAGCACCTCTGATTGCTGGCTGTGCCTGGGAATAGCAGCATCCCATCCATCCTCCCTTGTAAGAATGCATTTTTAACACTGGAGGGGGTGTTGTGTTAATCAGACAGCTACAGCCTCTCACCCGGAGCTCTCACCTGGAATTAGAGGGAATTTTCAAGCTGTCCCACCGTGGTGTGAATCTGATACAAAAATAAATAAGTAAAATAAAACAGATCGCTTCCTGCAGCATCAGTTGACTTCCAGGCTGGGAGAGGACACCGAGTGAATCTTCTGAGCCTCCAGAATTTCCTGGAGACAGAACAAGAACCTCCGTAGCTACAATAGCTGTTCTTCAAAAACCTCGAGAAGATGCCTCTCAGTTTATTCTCCTTCCAAACAATGTGGGTGTCGTTTGGTGGGTGGAAATGTGTTTGGTGCGATATAATGTGCAAGGAAAGAGGTTGGTCTTTTCCATCTCCAGCTGAAGAACAAATTCTGCCCTTGGGCAAGAGAAGCTTACAGGAAATCTTGCAGAGCTCTGCAGCAGAATGCAAGATGGTCTCGGAGCTGTGGCCATCATAAGCTGTCTCACTGCTGTGCTGTCAGTCACTCAATAGGAGCAGAGCATTCGCTTGCCCTGCTGTGCCGTGGCCCGTGGATGTTTGATATTGTTCACAAGCATTACTTCCATACAGAATAAAGGCTGTGGTTGGTGGCTTTCTTAGACTGATGTGGAAAAGGAGGCAGTTTTGGGGTGCAAACCAGTCTTCAGACATTTTCAAAAAAGGGAAGAAATACGTAAAATACGTTTCTTCCTTCTCTGAGTTTGGTCAGCCGGACACTTTTCTTGCCTTCTAACAGCTACAGCTCATTTCACTCGTGCTTTATAAGGTCAAAATCAGCGCTGTATTTAATATCCTGTGCTGAATGTTCCGCTTAGAAAAATAATGCAGCTATTCTTTGAGATATGTTATCGTTTTTGGGGGTGGGAGGCAGGGGAGCTCATGCAGAGAGGGAATTTGTGCACAAACCCGGAGATGCTGTGAGTGTGCACCAGTGAGACAGGCAGATCTGCAGATAAAGGGGCCTCTGAAATGAGTCTGCTTCTCAGTTTAACACTAGGAAAAAAACACGTCGGTGTTGGCAAGGTTGACAGAGTCGCAGAAGTGTGGTGGTGATGCTCAGTCTGCAGACTCGTGTGTCGGAGCAGTTGTAGCTGTGCATCAGTTTAGCTCAGGTACATCTGCAGCAATTTGGTGCTGACTGAGGACCTTTGAGAAGATCTGGGCTTTTCCTTGGGCTGTGGGACACAAAGACAGCTTTGCTGAGCTTCCTCTCTGCATCCATTTATTTGGCTTTCACGTGGCAGATTGCATTTTTCCTTTTCACATCGAGCCTACTTTCCGAAGGTACAAATCAGGAAGCTGAAGAGTTTCCAATAGCATGTTTTTGTGAGCATATCTCAGTTCATTTCAAAGCCAACATTTCATAGGAACCTAAATATCTGTTTTCCAGAGAAAACCATGTGGCTAGAACATCATTTGTTCAAAATGTCAGTTCTGTTCTCCTTTCCTCAAATTAGAGATGTAATGGTTATTTTTTAGGTGCTTTTCTTTGGATACCTTTAGCTGTGTGCAAAATGACTCTGCAAGCCGGTGATATACGGCTTCAAAGTATGAAGCAATTATTTAGTTGGTAATGTATGCAAAGGAAAGCTGGGAAATAACAAGGCTAAGCTTTAATCTGCTTGCCAGCTCAATGAGAAACCAAAGTCGTGTCTGGCCAGGCAGCCATGGGGTGACCTGTGCTGTTGCCAGAGTGGGCCCTTAGTTCAGCCCCATCCCTGGAGGCATTCAAGGTGGGGTTGGATGGAGCCCTGGGCAGCATCATCTACTGGTTGGCAACCAGCCCACAGCAGGTGGTTGGCACTGGGTGATCTTTAAGGTCACCTCCAACCTAAGCCATTCTATGACTCAGCTAATTGTTCTGATCCATCTAACTGTTCTCTTGTTGGTTTTATACCTTCCCATGTTTTTTTCCCCCTGAAATCTCATTCTCCATCTCAGCAGTCCCACCTCTCTGATTTTGTTTTCTATGATGTATATGCCCAAGACTTTCTCACCCTTCTGTCTGAGCTGGTGATGCAGCTCTTCCTTGGCTCCTTGGCACATAGCAAATTGAAGCCCCAGAGGAGGCAGAGGTAAAACACTACGAAGAGAATTAAATCTCATTCTCCAGTATTGCACATGAAAGTCTCAACAGCATTGGCTGGATTGCTGATTGCTCTGAGCTGCAGCTTTTGGGTATTTGATTTCAAAGGGCTCAGGTTTTTATTCCATTGCTTCAGAAGATAGGCTGAAATCTTGAGGTTTTTTGTTACCATTGTTATCCTCACCCTAAATCCAAAACACAGCGCCGTGCCAGCAACTGGGAATGAAATTAACTCTATCCCAGTCAAAACCAGGAGAAGATGGAATTATTTTATTGTTCTCATCGAAGCTCTCAAGAAGTTGGGGGCAGACATGTTGGCCTCTGCTGTTGATGGCCTCTGCTGGTGCAGTGCCATCAGCCAGCAGATGGGAAGGGCAGCAGTCAAAGCAGCTGAAGTGAATTCTAAACAACAGCGAAGCCACCATCTGAACTCATCCTCTTCAGAAGGGAAATGACATTAACGTGGCTGTGTGCTGGCTGGTGTCCAAGTAAAAATACCTCATTCCTCATCAGCAACGTGGCTCCCTGTGGATGTACAACAGTCAGACCCACTTGCTTATATGAGTAAAGATAACACTTTTTTTCCCTCCGTAAACCTCCTCAAACCTTATTTTGCCCATTGCTGATTTACAGATATTTCTTCTGGGGCCAACAGCGTCTTTTCTTGGGGTTTACTTCTCTGAATAACCCATGTCTGCCTAAATTGCATTGTTTTTATTCAGCAAATATTCTGGCTTTTTGTCAGAGAAATTACCGTGGCTAAGAAAAGTGGATATGTCAAGTGAGATCTCTTCTTTGGGTTCAGGAATTCTCTCTGCTTTTTGGTATTTGCTGTCACCTCACTTTTAGCATTGAAAACAGAACTGAATACCTGGACATTCAAAAACAAAATGTAAAAAAAAAGGAGAAAACACAACATTTGGAACAGAGTGCCCAGGGAGGTGGTGGAGTCACCGTCCCTGGAGGTGTTGAAGAGATGTGGAGATGTGGCACTGAGGGACGTGGCTTAGAGGGCAATATTGGTGGATGGTTGGACTGGATAATCTTAGAGGGCTTTTCCAGCTTTAATGATTCTGTGATTCGCTTTCACTATGTGAATAATTTTCCCCTGAAATCCACATTTTTTGTCACATTCCCAACCTCACAGATATGCCAGCACATATGGAGAGTTCTTCAGGCACCATTTCTCTACAGGATTATTTTGGTTTTACAAAGTTTAATTCTCAAGCATGTAAAGGACTATTGCTCAGATTGCAATTTATGCATCCTTCTCCTGAGGCTTCTTTCTTTATCAGGCAAATAAATGCTCAGAAATTGGCACAGCACCAAAATACTAAATCTATCTTATAATTGCTAAGGTAATTTGTAGCAGAGCTTGGAACTGCTTTGTAGCCACCTTCCCCAAAGAGATACATGAACCTGTTTGAGCTTTCTGATCGATTCAAAAGATGACTGAGGAAGACATCCATCTTCATAGAATCACTGAATGGCCTGGGTTGAAAAGGACCACAATGCTCACCCAGTTCCAACCCCCTGCTGTGTGCAGGGTCACCAACCAGCAGCCCAGGCTGCCCAGAGCCACATCCAGCCTGGCCTTGAATGCCTGCAGGGATGGGGCATCCACAACCTCCCTGGACAACCTGTTCCAGTGAACAGAAGTTCTATTTGCTTGTTGAAGCTCCATGAGGTCACAGGCTTTATTTACACTTTCTTTTTTTCACTTCTCTTGTTACAGGCAGACAGGTACGTCCTTCACTGGGGCAAGGAGGTTTTTATCAGCATTGTCCTCGCACTGATTTAGTGAAGAAATTTGCTCAGTGGTTTTGGCATCAGGACTGGAGAACACTGGAAGACACTGAGACAGGCCAGAGTCTGGAGCACATGGTGTGAGGAAAGGCTGAAGGAACCAGCTGTGTTCATCTTGGAAAAGAGAATGGGAAGGAGAATCTGACTGCAGCCTTCAACTAAATAATGAGGTAACAGAAAGATGAAGTAGGACCCTTCTCAGATGGATACGACAGACACAAGTGGCAGCAGGGGAAGTTCCAGCTAATATGGAGAGTGCTCATCAAACTGTCACTGGAAAATTTCCAGTTGTCAAATAATACAGTCAAAGTGAGAATAATCAGCTCTCAGAAGCGACAGTCAGAACCGTGGTGAGGACAGAACGGTGCGGATCAACTCCCCGAACAATGGAAGCCAATATCTCGTCTTGGAAATGTGCTGAAGTGCCCTTATCTGAAACCAGCCTTGTGTGAAACTCCAGCGCTGCAGAGAGGAGCATTATGACTGCTTGGCATAGCAACAATATTGAGTGATTCACGACATGAGAGCAGACACGGTCCCTCTTTTGTGATTTTCCTTTTGCTAGTTGCAAATTCTGAGGCAAAGTCAACCCACCTTGAAGCTCTCAGTCGTAGCTGAAGCTAAATCACTTAAATCACGCTGTAAATGAAGAACTGTTCATTTTGGTCCCGGCCATCTCGTGAGATTCACAGAAGGATTTCCATTTGTCCTGAGTCTCGTGTCACTGGAAAACATCAATACATGCCAAGCTCTGCAAAATGCATCTCACAGAAACTCCATACTCTCATGTTCAGTCTTGAAAAGCAGGTATTTAAAATTTAAAGGGATTCTAAAAGGTTTGAGCTTGACCTAGGATCCCTGAAGCTCACCTCGTCACAAGGTCTATTGAAGGCATTAAGGCTGTCCAACATCAGTCGAGACAATTTCATTTGGTAAATCGGTTTTGGAAAACAAACTTTATGCTATTTGTTAGGAAGGTGCCATGATTAACAGCTATAAAAACATTGCAAATCAGCAACACAGAGCATTTTAGTTCTGTGTGAGAGCCATGTCAGGATTGTTGCACAGCTGTATGCCCTGGGAGCACAGGCTTCCTAGCATTCATGCTGCCATAGAGAAAATGTACTGTAGGTCTTGGAGTCCACATTGAACTCCCAGGAAATACATGTTATGGGGGGGAGGTCAGGAAGAGGTTAGGGAAAGGTTGTGCCCCACATGGTGGTGGGGATGTAAGAGGCTGCCCAGGGCAGTGGGCACAGCCCCAAGCTGCAGGAGCTCAGGGAGCACTGCAACACCTCTCTCAGACATACAGTTTGGCTTTGGGTGGTGCTGCGTGGAACCAACTCTTTTACTCAGAGACCCTAGAGCTCTTTCAGCATGAGATATTCTATGATTCTGTTATTCCAAGCTGTACCTTCTGGTAGATACCCGTGGTCAAAGCAGCATCCATTGGGAATCGGCACAAATCATTCAGGATTTACTCTGTTGATATATTTTTCTCATGAAACTGCCATCAACTGTAATAGCAAATATTTCTTCCTCTTAGGTAAGAGCCATCCAGGAACAGAGCAGCACATCTTCTACACCTCACTTTCAGTGGGATAGGAATTGCACGGGGCATCCAATGAGCTCCGTGTTAAAAACAGACACAGAGCACATGTAATGTGTGCACACAGAGCCTAGTTCTTGCTGCATGCATTACAGACTCAGTGCACACAAAGAAATCATCAGTCACAGCATGGAAAGGACTGTAAACAGTCTGAGTCAACATTTATTTCTTTTGACAGTGATCCCTGCACACAACAGCCAAGGATCTTGGATTCTGAGCTGACATTCAGCTCGGTGTTGTGGCGAGTTCTTTGTGGAAGAAATGTCCATCTGCCCCAGGTGCTCATCAGTGATATTGACTAAATATTTGCATTCTTGATTAAAAGTGATGGGTCTGAGTCTGTTATTTGCCATCCTTGCCTTTCAGGCTACCATAAAATTAAGTGCATGAAGAGCAAGAGAAAACACTGACTACGGAAGCACAATAAGCTTTGATTTTACTTACAAAACTCCTTGTGCCTGCCAACTCCATTTACACCCCTAACAATATGGTTTGCTAATCAAAATTCAAATATTCAAAACCGTAGGGAAAAAAAAGCAATCCATGGGAAGTGCACATTCCATTAATCTGCAATAAACAGCTGCAGTACTTAAGATGGTGGCAGGCAACATGAGAAAGCACATGGCCAGTGGAATCCCCTGCCATGGTGGAATGGAGGTTTGTTTTCTTAAACATCAGAGTCTGAAATAGCTCCTGCTGAATGAAATAAGTCAAATCACAGCATAGCTGGAAGGGATCCCTGGAGGTCTCCAGTCAAGGCCCCTGCTCAAAGCTGGGCCAGCCCAAAAGCAGGTTATCCAAAGCCCTCAGCTCAGCTGAGATCTGGATTTCCACCCCTAGCTGAGAATATTTGTAGACTACAATTCGTGCTCATAGCAAGGGATGAAAAAAGAGGAGGAAAGTGTTGTTTCCCCATGGAAGCTGCTCCCCTAACAACAAGTTATCTGTGATCCCATTGGCTCCATGGAATCACTGTGATCCCATTGGCTCCATGGAATCACTGTGATCCCATTGGCTCCATGGAATCACTGTGATCCCATTGGCTCCATGGAATCACTGTGATCCCATTGGCTCCATGGAATCACTGTGATCCCATTGGCTCCATGGAATCACTGTGATCCCATTGGCTCCATGGAATCACTGTGATCCCATTGGCTCCATGGAATCACTGTGATCCCATTGGCTCCATGGAATCACTGTGATCCCATTGGCATATCCCAGGGGAAGGTGTTCTAACAGCATTATGGAAAAGCAGACAGCAAGATGGTTAGAGATGTTATAGAGGAAGGAGAGAAAGCAGAAATTGCAGAATAATGCAGTAAAAGAAAAAACCCAACCAAAGATGATGGCTTTATTGTATAAATTCATCAACACGGTGCATTTAGTTGTCTCAGTGGCAAAGGCAGAAAGATCAGCCTAGGAATGGAAGACAGTCTGTGATTTTGTGGTCCATGGTTCACCAAGAAGAGCCTGACCTCAGCCTTCTGAGTCAGGAGGAAAAAAAATGATTATTTCCTCACCTTCCTGAATTCCTCTCCTTGAAGACAGATGTCTTCATGGCAAGATGTCTTAGATGCACTTGCCTTCAGGAGTCTCCCCCACATACAGTGACTATTCAAAGCTGATGGAGAGCAGCCTCACAATGACATTGGCCAGTTCTCTCAGAAATACTGATGACATCCCATCAGGCCCTATGAATCTGTGTATGTCCAATTTGCTCCTCTCAACACCTAGCCAAAGCCAGCTGACATACAGATAGCAATAAATCAGCCTGGAAAGGCCATGTAGAAGACCTCACTGCCAAAACTGTTTGCCCCAGAAGGAAGTTAAAAAACCCAGACATAATATTTGTACATAGTCCAGTAGTCCTTTTCATATAGACTCATTCAGTTTCATCAATACTCAAAGCAAATTTTAGACAGAAGTGATTTTTGCCATTCTGAGCTCCCTTTTGTAGACATTGGTGGCTTTCTCTCATCGGGTTGTAGGAAGACTGTTAGAGTCTGTGGTCCCATTCTTAAGCCTCAAGGACACCTATTGGAGGATGAAATAAGCTCTAGATCCCAGATTCTGCTCACTACAGGAACTTGTAGATAATTAAATGCAGCAGGCATAGGAGTGCTTGACTGCTGGTACCTACATTAGTATCAACAAACCCCTCCTTAGGGCACCCAGATTTTTGGTGCTCACCAGTGATGACCAAAGCAATCAGTTCCAGTACCAACATTAGAACAGTCTCCTTCTGCAGGGGTTCCCCACAGCTCCTCAGCAAAATCCCACCTGCCCATGGAGGACTTGCTCTTTGCTACGTGGCTACACACAGACATTCACAGCCCTGCCTTCTTTCCAGAACTTCAGCTCAGGAACTGAGCAGAATTCTGCAGAGACCTGAGGACAAAATGCTGCTGCCTCACTAAGAGTCCCATAGAAGACCAAGATAAAGTGCATCAGCCCTCTCTGCTGCACTAGTTCATGCTTCAAGACCCAACCATGGGCTGCATATTTACACACTTAGAAAGGTCCCCATATTTAGAATATATAAAAACACAGTGGGACCAGGATTTAGCAGCAGTGACTTTCCCTGCAGGCCATGGCAATAGCCACAAAGAATGATATTGCCATGTAGCATCCATCCTCTTCCTGCAATGGGAAAACGCACTGAAGGGCCATCTGACAACCAAGGCTGTTGCACCCAGGGTAAGCAGGCTTTGTTCAGCTCATTGAGCAGGGAGACAGTCAAAGCAAGTTGTTTTTATTGTGAGATGGATGTTGACATAAGGACAGCAGGCTACTTACTGAGCTTCATATTATATTCATTTGTCACCTTGGAAAACATCTGAGTCTGAGCTGCTTTTTATTCATGCATGTTAATAAGGTGGGGTTGTTTTTTTTTTAATCTATTACTAGGTCCCTTTTTATGGAGCTGCTTTCATTTTAACATCATATTCAAATTCTGTTCTTTCGAAATAATTGCTTCGATATCTGGCGTTGTCATTAAAAGTATTTTGGGTGCTTCCCCTGGGTCTGATCCAGTTTCATCCCAAGAACTTTAAGCAAGCACCCCCAACCATAGCAAGGCAGTTCACAATGAAGCTTCAGTGTCTGAGGAATTCAGTAATTTACTTCTTTTAAAATTCAGGGAGACAGCTAGAGTAGATAAATGCTTCCCTCACGAAGTTCAACAGATCATTTTCATTGCTCTGGATTAAAATAAAACTTTAAGCATGGCAATTAAAAAAAAAAAAGTGAGCTAAGCATTAAAATAACAGCTAAACAATACCTGCTTCCTTATTCAACATTTATTTTGCTTTATGAAGGGAGATGCTTAGCCCACAGCTTCCCAGACAGGGCTGTGGTTCCCATTGATGATAGCAGCTGTTCTGTACAGCTTTGGAGAGCAGCACCCAGGCAGGGGAAGGGCTGCTCCTTTTGGAAAGCCCAGCAAGTGGACCCCAAATGCCTGTACTTCCCAGTTCTCAGAAGAAGAATTGCAGGACTGCCCTGGGGATGGGCCCCTGCTAATAAAAGGAGGGCACAGCAATAGGGCAAACCACAGGGCTTGTAACACCAGCACACAACTGCCCATGTTTGCACATATATTTCCTGCTGAGGCAGCCTGGCCTGGGTGAGGTTGATTAAAGCACTGTTAGCTCCAGGAAATCACTTTCCCTTTTGTGCCCAGCCTCCATCTTCCTGCTTTTCAAACTTCATTTTCCTGCATTGTTCCTGTTCATTCAAGTCGCACAATATAAGACATTCTCCCCTTCATATATATATGTCCTAAGTGAGAGGGGACCCTCATCCAGAATGGGCTCTTTGGGTTCTTCTCTCAAGAACTGCAGCTGCTGGGCTGAACCTCACCGAGCAGCAGTGTGAGCATTGCCCAGGAACAAGGTTAAGTCCACTGAACAACTCAGAACTTCTTGCTGTCAGCCCATTACCTTGTGAACCTGCAGAGGGGTTGTTACTTCCTCCTCGTAGCTGTTGTGCCAGCCCTAACACTTGCCTGCACTGCAGGAGTTTCTCCATGGGTAAAGTCTCTCGGAAAAGTGAGCTGAAATGGCATTATAACTGCTGTAGAACTTGAACACTCACCCATCCTTTTCTCTGCGTGCATTTGGAGGCTGCAGTGATGCACATTCAATGTCAGTTGACTTTATGCTGTATTCCTAGAGAATCAGGAGCACTTCCCAGCTGCTCCCCAGTAGTTCCATGGACACTTGTGATCTCACAGTGCCAGGTGCTGGCTGTTGGCAGGACATTCTCCATTGCAACTTGCAAGGAGCATGGCTAACAGTAAATAAAATAGTAGAGTGCTCCAGTCCCCTCCTTTGATTCCCACTTCTGGCTAGGAACAGAGCAGACAATCAGTCTTCCTTGTAAAGCTAGCTCTGGTGTGCTGTTACTGACCGATTTTTGTAGAGCAAAGCTCTTCCTGCTGAAATTTTTAATTCATCATCTTTGCTGTGGGTGAAGTCACACACTCTTTGCTTGTTTATCTTCACTTGCTCTTCCCTTTTTAGCTTTTCTCATGAAGCAGGACTCACTTTAAACCTCTACATTCTAGACGTCTGAGTGAGTCACCCTGGGAAGTCAGTAAGCAGTGAATTCTCCTAGGAAGTGATTAATCTGACCCAGGTCCTCCCTGGGTTTGGGCAACCACACCTTTCCCACAACTGCTATTATGGAGAGCTCTGGATCAAGCAAATCCATCAGCTTCCCCCACCACTTCCATAGTGCAACCAGGGCTTTCTTCATGCACCACGTCCCCAGCATCTCTGCTGCAGAAGAGCAGAAAAACCAACATGCACCTTCTTTTGGAACTCTGCGTTCACACCTCTGCTTTAATGGGCCAACCATGAACATCACAGCAGGGAGGAGACATACCAAGCCATGGGCACTCAATATCTTCTGCCTCATTGCAGAGGATGATGGAGACAGGATTGCTGCCTCAAAAAGGTCTTCTTCCAGTTCTTTCAGTCCAGCTCTGGCAGCCAACCCCAGCAGCTAGAAACCCTGTGTGATGCCTGTGAGCTCTTTCCAGGTGTCATGACACTGCTATGACTCCAAGCACATGCAATCAAACATCACCATACAGTTGCCATTGGTGCACTCTTGTTATCTAATATAACTGGTATGGTTTCCTGCTCTGCTTTATGCTTCTCTGCAGAGCTGGTGCCAGGCGTGCAGCCCTGCTGCAGTGCTGCCCTCAGCCATGTACCTCTCCCAGGACAGGGCCAACAAATGCTCCTTCCATGAGGATGTGGAGCACTGACACTGGGTCTAGAAGCACACTACAGGCTCTCCCTTGCCAACGCTGCTGTCCCAAACTAAACAAACTTCTTCCAGTTTCAAGGAAGGTTCATGGAAAAAAAAAAAAAGAGAGAGAGAGAGAGTAAGAGGGCAAGATAGACCGTAGCAGATTTTGCTTGGCAAGAAGGTTCCAGTATGCAATTGCAGAAGTCACAGAGCTAACTGGGCTCTAATGGAGCTTTCACTCCCTTAGCACAAAGGATTCATCCATGAAGAGAGGCATAGGGAAAGGAAAGGAAGAGCACACCCACCCTGGGCACTGGGACACACCGTACCAAGGGTCTCTGCCTGCTCATTCTTAGTGCCAACATAGCCACTCCACTAAATATATTCTATATACTCCTGGTAGCTGTCCTGCACACGGAGAAGCTGTGTAAATCATTCAGGAGTGGTTTCTCAGTTTGGGTTTCTTCCTATTGCTGAATCCTCTGATTAACTCCTGCTTCACCAGAAATAGCAGGACCACTTCACCTAATTGCATCTTACACTCTGCATCCATAGTAGATAGAAAAATCATTGTTTGGGCAATTAGAGTATCTAGAAAATGAATATAAAAGTGCATATCTAGTATCTGCTTTGCAGTCTTTCCAAATGCTTCCATTTCTAGGATGCTTTTCAAGGTCCCTGCCTGGTTAGTATTGAGATCAGGGAAGCAGCCTGCCAGCCAGCTGCTGAAGGGGACTCTAGAGCAGCTCATGGAACCATAGAGAAACCATGAGAAACATGGAAAGTACAGCAATAACAGCAGAGCAACAAGGTCTCAGGCTACAACGAGCAAGGACACACTCAAATGCAACAGCTGTAGGCAAAGAAACAAAAGGAAAAGGCTGCTTACCTTCAGTACACCTCAGGTACACAGGGATCTACAGTGAGATACCCTCACCTCCACTGCCAGTCCTTAAATGAGGTCTGGAAAGAGGTGGATCCTGGCTCAGGTCCATTCCCTGCACCTGAGCTCCCCTGGGCTGGCCCTGCCTTCCCACCAGGTGCTCAATCACTGAACATTTCTGCTACACGTAGAAACAAAGAATCATATAATATCCCAAGCTGGAAGGAACCCACAACGATGTTGGAGTAAAATGCTAAGAAAAGCATGTCCTAAACACAACTGGGGCTGATCCTGGCCAAGGCAAATATGCCTGCAGGGTTTTGGATATTTAGAAGTGAGTATTTCAGATAGTCAGATCCTTCCCAGAGCCACAGGGCTGCCGTCCAGCTTTTCCCTGGATCACCTCTCAAAGTGGTGAAAGCCACGCGTGGTTCCCTGATGCGTTGTGATGGGAACAGGCTGTCGTGTCCCACCTCCAAGGAGACACAACTGCTTGTGCAAATGTTTGCTTTCATGGTTTTTCTTGGTGAAGAATCTAACAAGGTGTGCAGGTGAAAATTCCAATAGCTAGCTTGTCATTTTAAACACTCAGAAGTGGATCCATGACCTCATAAGAACAGGGCAGAGAGTTAAGAACCTGTTGTTGGTTTTCTTATAATCCACTTCTCCTTTCAGGCCTTTTTCATGTGGCTTTTGGTTTCCAGTGTCCCCACAAGGCCCGAAATCAGATTTTTATGCCTTCAGCAGAGATTCTGACACAGTCGTGCAGAAAGCCCAGCCTGCACCCAGCCATGCGTTCGTCAGAGTTCTGCTCTATTTTAAGGCATCATCATTCCAGAACACATATTTTCCAAAAAAAGAAATTGCAGGAGGGCTGTATCGTTAGGGTGGGAAACTCCAGAGGGATTCTCAGCTTCAGCTTCTCTGAAATCAGTGGATATGTGATGTGTGAACAAGAGTCAGAGCCATCTTCGTGCTTAACAAGGGCTGTGCTGAGCTGAGCTGATCAGGGTCACTTTCCAGAGAGGCAGGGTGCTGTCCCTTTGGATTTGTTAAAGAACAGGGATGCTTTGAGGATGGACAGATTATGCCATTAGCTGTAGAAATCATCTGTGCTTGCCTAAGAATACCTTCCTCTGAGGAGCAATTAGCAAGAAAATGCTAAACAGTCTGTTTTGTGTTACATGATCATTAGTTAGAACAAGGCTTAACAAGGCATGTAAATGACACTGCAAGGAACTGACAGCTCTCTGCTGCATCAAACGCTGCCACAGCTAAGAGAAGCCTTCCCACAATGTTAAAAGCACGCTGGAAGATTTCTGTGAGACGAGAGACATTGTTCTGTATCTCACTGAATTCCTAATTAAGCTAATAATCAGCACTTTAGCATGGAGCAGTTCTTGGAGCTTACCCCAGATATTTGCTCCATGAACTGACTGGTCAACATCTAGTGGAAGTAAGTCACCATTACCTTGTTTTCACCAAAGACCACTCTTTAAGAAAACAAAACAATAAAGTACTATTTTAACAGTAAGTCTATATTAAATGAACTTCAAAAATTTGGGAAGAATGGTGAAAGTGAGAAACAATTAACCCAAGGCTGCAATGCACACCTGGAAAGACAAAAATCCAACTGTCTCATCCATTCAAAGTCTTCTCTAATGTTTCCAGCAATCTCCCTGCCAGTTGTGCTTCACTGGTAACTGAACTATCTGCCCAACCTGCTGCTGATTGTACTTTCTGGCTGCAGCACTGGGAGGCTGATCTTACAGTTTCATGATGGCTAAGGTCACCAGAGTGACACGCAGAGGCAAGGTGCCACTCAGGTCCTCGAGTTCAGAGCAGCCATGAGGGTTAGGCATGGAGCTAGAATCCCAGTTCTCTGAGCTAGAAAGGTGCACAGTGGGTCTTGTGGGTGATTTCCATCATCCAAACAAGAGGTCTTCCCCATGGGGCTTTCTCAAGGAAAAGGTTTATTCCAGAATCATTAAGGTTGGAAAAGATCTCAAAGATCCGGTCTGATAGTCACCATCCAGTCCAACCATCAGGTGTAAAAGTTCTGCTTGATGAAGACCATCAGGACTGAGATCCTCTTGCAAGAAAGCATGAACTGCTGCAAACCAAGGATCTTCCTGTGTGTCAGCAATGCAGTTCAGCCTCAGCTGGGAAGAGTTGGTGTGGGGCATCTCCTTCCCAAAGGCACCAGCAACAGAGGAGAAGAAGAGTTTATACAGAGAACTCAACCCAAGATGCCACCAACTGGGCTCCTGTCAGTGAAGGGTTTGGAGCACAGTCTTATGGGGAGTGGTGGAGGGAATGGGGTGGTTCAGTCTGGAGCAGAGGAGGCTCAGGGGAGACCTCATTGCTCTCTAAACCTGCCTGAAAGGAGGCTGTGGCAAGGGGGGTTGGTCTCTGTTCCTGGATAACGGCAATAGGATGGAAGGTTATGGCCTCAAGTTGCACCAGGGAATGGTCAGATTGGATGTTAGGAAACATTTATTTTCAGGAGTGGTGATGCATTGGCACAGGCTGCCCATAGAGGTGGTGAGATCACTGACCCTGGAGGTGTTTAAGAAAGGGTGGAGGTGGCACTGAGGGACGTGGTTAGTGGGCAGTATTGGTGGTAATTGGACCATTGGACTGGATGATCTTAGAGGTCTTTTCCAACCTTACAGATTCTGTGATTTTGTAATTTTGAGTGGTATTTCCCTAGATTACAATGATTCTGGGGGTTGCTCCGGTCACCTGCTGCAACAGTAGGGAGTCTATGGAGAGGTTTCTTCTCAGCCTCATCAATATCTGCATTCTGATCTCTTCCAGAGAGCACGTGCTGTCACTTCTTCAGCAGTCTTGTTTGCTCCAAGTGCCTCCACGTGGGAGGAGATCTGGACACCACTTGGCCCCATAGAGCACCATCAGAGCCGCTCCAAGGACCCCTCCTCACAATCACAGCCCACCTTCAGTGCACACTGAGCACAGCCTCCACTTGTTTTATTCCACATCCTTCACCTCAGCCTGTGTGGAAAGGGCCAGAATAAGCCATTTCCAGTGGCTTATATATAAAAAAATTATATATATATATATTTTTTTCTGGGGAGGAGGACTCAAAGCTGCTTCCCAAAGAATAAAACCTATTTGCCTCTCAAGTAGCAGAGAGAATCTTTGCTGAGCTGCCACTAGCACAGCATGTAAATTACAGAGAGGAACATCCATGGCAGCACAGCTGTCTCCCTGGGAGGGTGGAAAAGAGCTCTGAATCATCAGCTGGAAGCAATTCTCTTTTTCCAGTGCCTTTGCTAACTTCAGTCCTTAAGCTGAGTGGCAGAGCAAATCCGGCCTTAGAGGCTTTGTTGTTGGTGCAGATGGTCCTTCTCCTGCCCCAGATGGTAATCTTGAGAGGCAGCACAAGAGAAAACCTTGCTGCTGTTAGCTGCTGGCACCCAATTGCAATCTGAGTTGAGCTACTAAGCTGGCTTTATTTTATTTATTTTAGAGGGTTACCTGAATGTTGAGAAGTAGTCGAGTCCATCAGGAGGATGCTCTGTCCCTCTGTGTATCAAAGAGATTAGATTTATGCAGAAAACAAACACATAAAGGTAGATGAGATTAACACCACCTGCTTCAGGTGGTGTGAGGAATAGCCATGAAAAGAATCACGCAGCCATGTGATGAACCTGTATAAAAATGATGTATCAGATCACAACGTTTGCTTTTTCTGGCGTGGGAGAGATAAACCACAAAGGCTGAATGTATTTCATGGTGTTTCCTCCCTAATCAGGTAGGAAGAAGAGCTGATGCATTTCAATAGCTCTGGGATTGTAGTGCTCAGAATATCATTCTTTTGCACGCACTCTCAAGCCCTAATCTGCGTTGGAGCCTCACTCCCACAAAACTTTCTGATTCACTCCACTGCCAGTGGGGTGTGAATATTTTCTATGCAGTGCAAATGTTTTCCTGCAATAAGCCCATCCTTTTCTCTGACAGAGGGTAAAAAAGAGAGGATCAGCTCAAATTAAATGTCAAACCCTAGAGTATCTCACTCTGAAACCAAAATGGCTTCGGTCCAAAAACCATCAGGCTGTGAGCTTCGTAGAGAAGGAAATGAAAATGGGGTATGGCTGAGATTCCTTCCCATATGCTCAAATTCCATTAGGCATTTAATTCTGATCAGATGGGGGATCCAGGTGCCGTATCATCCTACATGGTGCAGACAAGGCAGAGTTACATCTAACAAGCCTGTGCTGAATTGAATGACCACTTGAACCAGGGCAGCTGGGACACTTCTTCATCCCTGTGGCTGCTCCTTGGGCATTTTTTTTTTTTTTCAGGAAAGCAGTATTATTTAAACAGAAATTGAATTAGAACTATAGAAATAGAAGGGAATAGTTCAGTTGGAAGGAATCCACAAAGATCATCAGGTCTAACTGCTGGGCTACTTTGGGGCTGACCCAAAGCTAATATCCATTATTAAGAGCAATATCCAAATGCCTTTTAATCACAAAAATGTGTCAACTACCTCGCTAGGAAGTATGAAGTGTGATTCCTTGGGCATTGTGGGTCCTCATTACAGTGACCCTATCCCTCATATTGATCAATAATGCTTTATTTATAAAGGCATTACAACACCCACTGATATCTGTGGCTGTCCAATGGCCCTGTTTTGATCTTCAGAAAAGGTGTTCTTCATGCAGAGGTGAACGAGCAAACGTTCAGTGATGTAAAAGAGGGATCTCTGTCAATCAATCTGCTGCCCTTGGAGACAGCTATGGTTTGAACCAAGCTGTCCTGGCAAATGCTATGCATCAGCTCACTTTTCTGGAGGAAAATATATAAAATACCAGTAATAGAACAGCCATTGATATTTTCCAGAGGCTGTGTCACCACGGATTTTCAGGACATTCCCAGTAACTGAGTTAGCACACAGCCCAGATCTCAGTCCCACTGCACAGTACAGCGTGCAGCCTTGGGGCCCTGGCTGCATCCCACCAGTGCTGTCCTCATTGCAGGACCCCATTTGCTGATCTCTGAGAACCAGCTTCATTTTATAATTCCTGCTAAAACATAGTCAGTGGTGCCAGAGTGTCACAGAATCATAGAACTGCTCAGGTTGGAAAAGACCTTCAAGATCATCAAGTCCAACCTCAACCTAACCATCCTACCCTACCTAACAACACACTGCTAAATCCAGTCCCTGGAAAGTGCCATTTTTAAGCCTCTTTGGCTGAGATATCTGTGGGTTCAAGTCCAAAGGTTAAAATAGAAGCTTTAATCGTCCTCTTTAAATATAGAAAAACTGAAGCATAAGAGGACGTAGTACAGTCATAAACGTCAGCATGAGACTTGTGTTGTGAGAGACATGACAGCGTGGGATTATTATGGGATAAAAGAAGACATGCGTGCCATTTACATGGCCCAGAGACCACTTGGTGGCATCTGCAGGATCCATTAGAGAAGCGGGGTTCTCACCTCCACCTGACTTAAAATCTCTCCCTATTCTTAGAACTCATGAGCAGATGTCTGAGAGGAGAGGTGGGATTTTCACCTCTTTGTGAAACACGACCGCAAATAGAAATGTGCACTTGGTAGACATGGGGCTGTCCTTGTTTTATCCTGAGAGGAGTCAGCTGGTGGGGGATCTACAGTGCTTTAATGCGGGAGAATTTTTGCAGCATCCAATTCTGAATCAAATGTTCCTCGGAACTCATTTATCTTTCCTCTATAGTTTTGCAATCTTCTTCCTACTGCTAAATGGAAAGATGAAGATGACTGCATCGTTTATATTAAAAACACATTGACCTTAAGCTTCCAATTATACAAAAACCAATTTACAGAAGCGTTGTATTTTAATTGCTCTTCACCATGCCAGGAAAAAAAAAGAGATACCAGTTTTAAACGTTGGTTCTAGCCACAATTTTTAACAGTGGGAGAAGTGCATGCCAACCTTTTGTCAAGTGTGCTACGTTTCATGAAGAGAGAGCTGTAGATAACCATCAATGACACTGTATGACACACTGGTGTGGAGAGGCTTTTGGCACAAAAAGAGCCAGGAATGCAATCTTTTTGGCAAGGATTACCAGGGGGAAAAGAACACGCAGAAAGCAACATCCATCACAGCTTTGTTTGTATTCCTCGCAATGAAACCTCTTTGGACTTCATCTGACATTTGAACAGCCAATTTATTATGATTCTCCTTGCTACTTGTTTGTGAATTGCAGAATTACAGAATAATGTAGGTTGTGAGAGATTTCTAGATGCCATCTGGTCCAACCAACTTACCTAAAGTAGGTTTATAACCTTTGACGTTGGATTAATTTCGAAATTAAATCAAGTTATTGAGAACATACATGCCAAATATCTTCAAGAATGGAGTCTCCACAACTGGAAGAGAAGCCCAACAACTCCCAGCATGAAAACATTTATTTCTGATATTGGCATTTAGAAACCTGGAGATGATCATCACCAAAGGACTGGACCTTCACAAGGCGCTTGCAGTTGTTACTGACATCATTTCTTTTCATGTTTTGGAGTTTTCTTTTTCAGCACAAACCAGATGGCATACATCCAAATTATTAGTGTCAGCTTTTTTTGGGGCAGTGCATGTTAGCTGGCACTTCTTGCTGTGTTCTCTGGAGATGCTTGATATAGACCTGAGTCCATGTGCTATGACTCACTCACTAAAAGAGGCTGGGAGAGCTGTTACTGCTAGCTGCTTTGTAAGCTCCTTCACTTCAATTGATTGTATGTGCCTGTGAGCACATTTATATGCAACATAAGTTATCTTTGATATGATTCCTGAAGCCTTATCTGTAAAGATGGAGACCAAGAAGTCACTGAGGAGCTCAGCCTCCTCCCTGACCTTTGTCACCAGGCACACCGCCATTCAGTAGCAGGCCCACATTTTCCCCAGTTCTTCCTCTTGTTGTTGATGTACCTGTGAAGCCCTTCTAGTTCTTCTTCACATCCCTCATTAGATTCAGTTCCATCTGGGGTTTGGCTTTTTTAAGCCCATCCCTGTGTGCTAGGCCATATCTCTATACTCCTCTTGGGTTGCCTACCCCTGCTTCCACCTCTAGTGTGCTTCTTTTAATGTCTGAGCCCAGGCTTTCTACTGCCTTTTCTAGATTTTCTTCTTTTTGGGATTGACCTTTCTTGAGCTCGGAGGAGATTATCCTCAAATATCAACCTGAATCTCAACCACATGTCTTGGAATTCTCTCTTCTACAGGGACATATTCTATGGGATTCTTCTAAGCAGATTCCTGAAGAGGCCAAATTGTTTAGCTGAAAACCAGAGCTGTGGCCTTTCTTTTTTGTTCTGCTTCCTCTACACTGGATCCTATTCCTTCCTCACTGGATCCTAAACTCCATCATGGTCATTGCATCCAAGGCTGCTTTTACCTCCGCACCCCTGACCATTTCTTCCACGTTTGATCTCATCCAGCAAAGCACTTATCCTTGTTGCTTCTTCTATCCCCTGTGCCAGGATGCTGTTAAAATGCACTCTATCCTGCTGGCAGATTTGGTGTTGTACACATCCCCTGTGAGGACCGTGGCCTGTGAACATGAAGCTTCTTCTAGTAGTTCAAAGAAGGCTTTATCTACTGCATCTTCTCAATCAAGTGATACCCATAATGAGAGCAACTGTGTGGACAACCAACTACCCACTAATCCTAACTTAGAAACCTTCAACTGTCTGCTGACCTGACCCCAGGCAGAGCTCCCTGAATACCCATTATTCTCTCATAGAAAGGGCAAATCCTCCTTGGTATCCTCTCCTATCCTTATGGAATCACACTTACTCCTGTTAGCCCACCATCTTTCCATGACCCCAGTGAAGTCACAGTTCTGTAACGACACACAGATCCCTAACTCCTTCTCTTTGTTCCCTATGTTGCATATATTGATGTAGAAGTATTTCAGAGAGGCACCCAAGCACACTGATTCCCTTGTACAGGCTTGAGAGCCTTATTTATAGACCTTCATGTGTTTTGCCAAGTACCCATCTCTTACAGAAGTAAAACATTTGGTTGATATTGATTCTTTCTGGGTTGAAATAAACCAATAGCCCTTTTTCCTTAGAAAACTCTGACAAAAATAATACTGGTATGCTGAGTTTCATTAATTAAAACCCAATATTTTCAAGCCTAAACCTTGTCCAAGCTCACAGCCAGAAAATCAACTCAGCAGTTTAGGATCTTTGTGTACTTTGTGAACTACATCTCTGTGCTCAGGAGTGATGGCACAAGTTATTTTAACAAAGCCATGTGTGGCAAGGAGAGCAGGAAGATGAGCATTGTTCTCAGTGAGAAGCAGTTGCTCATCTCCAAAAAATACAGCTGTATTGCTTAAAGCCATCTTTTCTGATTTCCTCTATATGAAAGCGTTCCTTCTGAACACCTGGGTTGAATTTTTCATTGGGTGCATTAATTAAGCACACTGTCCCAAATTTTGCCTGATGAGATCTAGGTGATGGGTGTTCTTAGTGGGTTACACAAAGTTAGATGTAGACAAGTTTTTGGGGATTGGATCTTCTGCTGTGGGATGCAGCCTCCATGGGAATGCTAGAATGAGGACAGAATAACAGAATCATAGAATCCTTAGGTTGGGAAAGACCTCTAAGATCATCTAGTCCAACCATTCACCTCCCACCACCATTGCCCACTACGTCTAGAAGAAGAGAGAATTTGATTGTAGTGCAGATTATATTTGTCATATTAGGTATGCAGGCACATACAGAAAAAGCAGTTAACACATGACACATTTAGGTTTTCTATACATAGAGCAGATGAACTTTGTTATCCACACATAAATATAGACCCAAATGCTGCATCATGGATTTCTTTTCTGCTAGAAATCTGCTCTGCGAGACTTAACAATTGCTGGCACTCAGGAAGATTTTTACAGACAAATGCATCTCTTGGGAACCAGTGGATGCCTTTGGTCTGTTCTCTACAGAGTGAATGAGGCTTTATCCCTCTGCAGTGCTTTGGTTTCCCTCATTCAAAGTAAACCTGCTCTAGAGGGGCTCAATGACTCCACCCTGGGTGGTTATGATGTGGTAGGGTGGAGGTGGAAATGGTAAATTCTGTAGCAGGTAATTATGAGCAGTTGTGTGGTGCACAGGAGCAACGCACCTCAGTGTGCAGTACTTTGCACTGCTTCAGGAAATGGAAACTTTCCAGCTCCAAAACCCTCCTGGAATCTCTATTGCAATGATGTGCATCCCATGGGGTCACGCTGCACGTTTCTCCTTTTAGAGATCGTCCTGCTTTCAAGTTTCAGCACAAAGGTTTGATTGGGCACAGCAACACTTGGGAAAGTAAATTACCACACCTTTTTCTGAAACATCTGCCCCTCCATTGGGGGAACACAGGCATTCTGGTTCCACCAGCAAGGAAAAATAGAAACATTTATTTTGGAACCAGTGAAGAATTGTTTGATCTGAAACACAGTGTTTGCTTTCTAGGTATCAGGGATGGGAAGAGACTCTCTCTTTCTCTCTGTCCCTCTTTTCTCCTTGGTGGATAAGAGTGAGCTGGGTTTGGGGCAGGTCTTTCATGGCCTTTAGGAGCCCATGGCCATTCTGCTTACTCTACTCTCCATATACTTCCAAGATCCCACACTTTCTTTATGCTTTGTTCTTTTCAAGACCAGGATGGATGGGACCCAGGGCGACTTGGTCTGGTACCAGATCTGGAGGTTGGTGGCCCTTCCTGTGGTTGGAACTTGATGATCCTTGGGTCCCTTCCAACCCAAGCTGTTCTATGATTCTGTGATTCTTCATTTTGGTATCTAAAAGCAGCCGCCTGCCTTCCAGATAATGGGACGAGGAAAGGTGCAGGCAAGCTGTTGCACCTTGTTATCTTCCTGTTGGTGGAGTGCAGGTGATCTCCTGAGCTCACCTGTGTGCTGTTTCAATACAAAAGACACATCATTTACCAAATGGATCCCTTTGTTATCAGTACAACATTTCATCCTTGCCCTGGAGTTTCTTCTGGTGCTTTCATATGCGGGCATCTCCATTCCTACAGACCAAGCTGGATATTTCTATCACAAATCACTAAATCAGCATGTATTTCACAGCTGTCCAGACCTGTCTTTTTCACTGTCTTGCTTTGACTCATCATGAAAGGGCAAAAGCCTCATGCCTGGGTTGGAAAGGATGTTGTCAGGAGGTCCTCAGAGAATTTTTGCTATTTGATTCTAAGCAGCCTTTACCCTTTACTGTCAGAGTATCTCACATTTCTAATAGATGATGACAGCTGATTTCCAAGCACTTGGTCCTGGAGCAATTATTTGTACATTCCAGCAAGTTTTGCCTTCCTCTAAGTAAAAAGCAATGCTGTAACCTGTCTGATGCATTCCCATCACTTCTGCCAACAGCTTCTTCTTTTAAAGCTTCAGCATGGAGCCTGTGTTTTACACCTCAAAAATTAGAAACCAGCTATGAGACAAGGCAGACCCACTGACTCTTCTTACCCCCGCTGGCCATGTAGGAGACACTGAGCAGGTATGCAGAAAGCACTTTGAGATCAGAGTTCTTCCAGTGAGATAAAAAGCACCAAAAATGTCTGAGCATTGCCCAGTCGTGCCCAGCTTTGCAATCCTGAGTACTTCTGTTGGTCTCAGGAGTTGTTCCAGGGGCTGTGGTGGTGTTGTCAGTGCTTTCCTCAACAAAGGACCCAATAAAACCACTGGTGCTGGAAAAGCAGTAAAGAAAAGGCACCTCTGGGCATCTCTGTATAGCTCTGCCATTTAAAATAATTGCAATATATATTACCTGGAGCATAGCTTTACAAAACTGATGTCTTACGTAGCCCCTCACTGTCTCCATCAGCAAATAGCTCTACTCTTTCCTGGAAGAGAAAGACCTCCATGCATGCAAACCTTCATATAGCATCCTCACTAAGTCAAAGTATTGCACCCAACAATCAGAAAACAAAATCCTTGCTTTTTGGTGCCCTGGGGGCTGATATTTTGTTCATATCGGGACTCTTTAGCCATATTCACAGGAGTTCTCAAATGGATTAATTCAGTGATACTGTAGATTTTCCAGGAAAGGATTCCTCATTTGGAACATTTTGCTAATAATAAATGCAGTTGAATGTATATTATTCAGTTTGGGCTATGGTTTGTAGTGTGAAAAATCACAGATTTTGGCTTGGATGTGTGAAAGGTTTCCTCTGTCATTTGGGCAAGTGGCCAAGTAGATGAAGTGACCTCTCCAGTGGTCCCAAAGCCCTAAGAGTTATGACTGGTCCCTGTCAGCCTCTTCTGTCCTAAATTATCCTGCAATCCACTAAGCAATCCTTTACGGTTGGTAAAATATACCTTCAGATATTTTTTTGCTAAGGTTTCAAATGCTATCCAGCATTTGCAGCAGCCAAGTACTCATTAAAGCCAATGAGAGCTTTTGGTGAGTATCAGAAAAATGGGAACACTGAAACCTTGCAGGCAGAAAATGCTAAAGGACACAGAATGCAAAACACGAGTGCTCAACTCAGAATGTACTGTACTCTTCATATAAAGTAGCACTTGGAACCACTCTTACACAGCATTTTCCATGCAACTGCATGAGCAACACTCAGCATTTCTGGACCTCTTATTACTTATCCTTGAGGCAGTCCTGGCCCTTGGGCTAAAAGCAGCATACGATGCTTCAGACACGACAGCCACCACCCAAAGATGCTGCCTCCATCTGCACTGACACAAAGGAGATCTTCACCTGTCACTGGGAGTTTGAGAGGTGAATCACATCACAAATCACAAATCCCAGCACTTCTAGGCCTTGGTACATCCTTCAGTCAAATGCTTCCACAAAAGCTACATTGCTAATCGTTTCATCCTAAAATCATACCTGAGTAATAATAGATATTGTCAGGAAAAGGAGAAAGCAATTGAACCAACTACTGGCAGGTGATGGGGAGAGACCTCTGCTGCCCCACATGTGAGAGAGAGGAGAGCATGTCTCAGTGAGGATCACAGACCAGGACCTGAATCCCTTCAGAACTGCCCTGATCAGCTCTGGAGCTGCTGTCACTTCTCAGGAGAGGAGGACACACAAAGGAAATGCTCTTATAGTGTGACTCCTCGTATCGCTGTCCCTGATGAACCACCAAGAAATCAGTGCACGTACACCATCACCCCGATGAAATGTGGGGTTCAACTATGCTTATGTGGCTTTGCTTTTATCAAACAGCTACATTTGACCTAAGGGCAGGCATGACCATCTTCCTCATCTGCTTGCTCAGCCCTGCTGCATTTCAGCTGCAGCACACGCTGAGCTCCATTACATGGGATCACTGCAGTGCAGTGGTGCAGTACAGGGCTGGGTGACAAAAGGAGCATCTTTCCAGCTTTGATCCAGCTTCCTCAACACTGGGGTGAGGAGCTGACAATCAGGATGTGTGCCACTGTGGCTGATACCATTTCATGGCCAACATGGAGAGTCTGCTGAATGCAGCAAAGACACGTGGCACAAAGTGCACTCTGTAATTTACGTTCCTATTTTGAGGTAAAGGCAGAAATACCTCACTCAGGTCTTTAGCAGGAGCAGAAGGCCTCCGAGACTCATTCAGTCTCCATTCAGTTGGCTTGCACTGTTCTGCAGCCTGCAATCCCAACTTGTGTCTTACACCATTTTTTATTACCTTCATCTTGGCTTGAAAGCGTTGCTTTCAGTAGCTTTCCCAAACACGCAAAAATAAATTCAGCAGTTTTCCCGCTGCTCGTTGGGTCTCTTCCCCATCAACATCACATCAAGGGTACCACGCCGTGGGCTCCTGACAAAGGGTGGTCTCACAAACAAGGTGAGAGGACTCACTGGTGACGCAGAACCACTGACAGTGATCCCAGGGAGACATGCTGAGAAACACTGCCAGAGCACATCGCAGCACGGAGTGACAGCTGATGGAAACACCAGTTGAATTTAATTGGCAACGGATGCAGAAGTGACAGTTCTGAAGATCTGCAATGGAGTGAAACTATTCACATGTAGCAGGAGGGGGCGGGGGGCAGTTTGCTGCAAAAAATAGTTTCTTTGAGCTGTAGCTCAAATTCAAATTTTGGAGTTGCTAGCAGGAACAGATAACCACTACATGCATGGGCACACACCTTTGCTGGCTGGAGTTCTGGTACTGCTGTTTCAAATGGATAAAAGGTCTTTGAAAGGAAGAGTGAGGGATGATCTGTTAAGGAGTAGGTTTGCAGTGAGGGAAGACATCAGACCATCATAGAATCATTCAGGTTGGAAAAGACCTCTAAGATCATCTAGTCCAACTGCCCTCCTCTCACCAACACTGCCCACTAGGCCATGTCCCTAAGGAGCCACCAGGTTGGAAAAAAAATTAATAGAAGACCACAAAGGCAGAGAAGACAAAAGGGAGCCAGTAAGTTCCCTCCTTGCAATTCACAGACCGGAGGCTTTTCAGTAATGTTGTTTAGTAATGAGCTTAAAATCAGGAACAGAGAGCTTTGCCAATTTAGTTGTAGAACTTATCATTAAGAAAGAACTGATCATTATTATAATAAACTACGGCTGAATTTGGTCCACATTCTTGAAGCACTGACTGCCAGAAGTGTGGAAAGGATGTAAGGATGAGATTACTCTCTATGTGCTCTGTTTCTTGTACTCCTTCCCTACCTATAGGATGCTTGTCTCTTCCAAAGATGGTTTATTAGCTAGCAGACCTCAATTCCCCTTTCATCTTCTTGCACTGAAGGAGCCCCTCTTCTTCCCAGGTGGGAATGAAGGTTGTATGGCAGCTGGATAACTGCTGCCCAACTCGAGCACTTCCACGCATCACAGCCAGATGGGAGGCAGCAAATTTCCTGAGCCAACACAGATGGCATTCTTCAGCTTCCAAGTCACCTTTCCTTCCTTGGGATAGATGCAAAGCTCTTGCAGGAACCTTGCAAAGAACCACTTATGGTGTATTCGGGAAAGCAACTCAGGCAGCTAAAAAAAAAGAGTGATGGAGCAGCTCCTTTGCTGGTAAAGCAGCAAGAAGATTCCAGTGAGCCATGTGCTCACAGAATACAGCACAGATCTGCTGACCACTGCAACCAATGCAGACAAGTAACTCCCTGCAGACAACTAAAGGACAAACCCAGCAGGAAATGCCGAAAATGAGCAGAACCCAAGTGGGACTCAGCCCAGGAGGTCAACATGCACCTGTCCACTGTCTTCCAAGTCATGGCCTTCCAGAGCTTGCAAGGTAGGCTTTCTGAGAAAAGCACAGTTGTTTTCCATGCCCTGCTGTGTGTATGAGTGGAAGAGTGAGGTACTGGCTGAAATGCTAGAAGGGTGTTTGCTGCAGGGTAGCCTTGGCAAGTCACTTCAAGCTGCCCTGAAGACAAACTACAGAGCTATCATCCTGTCACAAGGCATATCTCCCTCCAGTCTGACAGCAGAATGAAAATTGTACTGAACTAAATGAACAGGCAGCATCACAGAGAGTACAGGGGTAGCAGATACTGGAGTTCTTAAAATTTGTCTGACAGCATCTCCAACCCTGGCTTTTACCACCTGTATGGAGGCAAGGCTTTTGGCTGAAACAGTGGGCACTTTTTTTTTTTCCCCTTAAAATCTGTCTTGCTGGCATTCTGTGGGCAAACGGAATTCAATAACGTTATATCTGATCCTTCCACCTGCAGGAATGGACTTAAGTCTCTTCCTCCAACAGGAAATGAAAGAGAACATTTTGAGGCAGAAAGATGAAGGCCAGACCATGAACAAGATCAAAGACAAGATGTAACCATGAGCAGAGACAGCAGCAGTGCCAGCGGGTAGGAAAATGTCATCCAGCAATTAGCAAACAGCAAGAACTCCTCTGTCCTCGTGTTTTGAAAGAGCAGCCACAATCCTAGGAGCATCACGTCCCTGAACCAGAAAAGGGAGAGAGCAGCAGCTGGATCACAGCTCTTCTTTAGGACAGGTTAGGTTGGCAAAGAAAGGCTGAGCTGGATAACCTGGAACAAAGGATGACTCAAACCAAATAGATTTGTAGCTCGTAGATAAATTCACCTTGGAAATCAAATTTGCCCTGCCATGAGATCAGTGAATGCCCCAAACAGCCTCGCCGTAGGACTGGCAGAAATAATTAGCACTGCTGGATCAAGGGTTTGATGAATAGGATGATGTGACTTCGGTCAGCTGTGAGCTCTGAGTGGTTGGTCACAGAGATTCTCTTAACACCATTGCTTCTGATTGGAGACATGATTGATAGATCTTGTAAGCGCCCTCAAAAGATGTCATGATTGCTGCTGGTGGTGGTAGGATGCTTGAGAAATTTCTTGTGGGTCCTGTTTCTTTTGTGTCCTATTTCTTCTGTGCCATTCTAGATATCAGCCACAGTTCAGTGAATAACATTGGGTAAATACACAAAATATATATATATTGTTTAAATGACCAGACATGGGCAACATCTTCAAATGTTCTAATGTTAAAAAAAAAAAAAAAAGAGAGAAAATTGGCAGACAGTTTTCCAGTAGAGCTACTAAAGTTTTGATTTGCTTTACTACAATTCCAGTACCTTTAAGCACTGTCCCTTTCACAACATCTCTAGGCTGATGCTGATTATTTTGACTGCAGGAAAAAGGATGATGTACCCAACCAGCAGCCAGTGTTCACCCATTTTCCTTTCTTCAGCCACCTGTGGGACCCACAGACCAAAAAATCTGAAACTTCTCTTTAACTTCTTGGTTGTATGGGGAGCCAGAATCAAGTGAAGTGCTATTGCAAAGGCTTTTTTTATGGTGGTACAAAGGAAGAACCCAAAGGCAACCTCCAGAGCACTGATGGCTACTGAAGGCTTCCACTAGTTGCAGGGAGGAAAGTTCATTTGTTCCCATTCATTACAGTAGGGATTTCTGCTACCTGGGAGGAAAAAATAATCACTTACATGTTCAAATCCAAATATTCTTTCCATTTTGCTAAGCACAATGGGCAAAGCTGGGAACTGAACACTCAGTTCTCTCCCAGCCTGAACCATTCTGTGATGCTATGATTACAGAGCATTTCATATTTTGCTGACTGTCAGCCACCCAGATCTCCTGCAGAATACTGATGTTATCCATCAGAACTTTGGTGCTCCCAAAGAAAGGCCTGATTTTTGAAGAAAGGTTGCAGAAAAGTTCAGCTTGAATATGCTGATATCAAAGATCTGCAGCAAGAAAGATACCAGATACCCTGAAAATCACTTCTACTACAAGATGAGGACCTGCTTGCTTTTTCTGAGTTGGTGATAAGAACAGCCATGAAGGTGTCAGAAATGTCTGCTAAAACAACAACAGAAGAAAATACCTGCAGGCTGGCAACTGCAGACAGGAGCATCCTTGACATGCACATCTGGACACCTGAAAACACATCTGGGTTCTTAAGAACCTGAAGATATCACTAATAAAAGCAAAACAAAGAACTGCAGCAAAAACTTTTTGCCTGAAAGACAGAAGATAGGCTGGGGAAGTAATTTTTTGTCTGAGATGATTGAAAAGACCATCATCTATTGGTTGTCCCAGAGACAGCTATTAGCTGTTGTAAGAGATCCCATCCTTCACCTTATGTCTCCATGAGCTATAATTGGCTTGTTTGCTACCCAAAATGGAGCCTGTCTCCCTGAGATTTCACTGCACTGCATGAACTTCTCCTTCCTACAGCATTTGCTAAACAATTGGGAGTTTTTGCTAGGGTTGCTTGGCTGATTCTGAACTCCATGATTTGGATTAACTCTCATGTGAGATGTTCATTGTCCATTTGGTGCCAGCCCTGAGCTCACTATGGGACACCAACCTCTCCAAGATCTGGTTTATCAATTAAAGATCAATGCTTTTGAATTAGTCACAGATATTCCAAAATCAAGCAATTATTTCTGGTCAAGTGTGATATGTATATATATTATATGTATAACTTTGTAGAATATATATATATATATATATATATATATATATAGACAGATATGTAGAATATAAATATATATATTTATTCTACAAAGAGTTCACTTCATCTTTATCATCCTTTTAGATGAACCTGTTTGATGAATTTCTGCCCTTCAGCCTTACCAAGGAGAATATAAATAAACTAAGCTCTAATTTGAATACAGTGACCTAACTACCCATTTTTAATTCATTTTAAACCCCAAGAACACTCCCCCAAACAGTGTGCTCCTGACTTTTTTCTCCTGACAGCAAAGATATCTTAAGGAACACTGACCTTCTGCAGATTTCTAGGACCCCTTATTTCTTCTTACCTTGGGAGTTCCAATGAACCCAGTTAGCATTTAGAGCTGCATTGATAAAATCACTTCGTATGAACAACAAAGCAGAAGAAGAAAATTGGAGCCCTCACACGGCCTGAAATATTCTCACTGCCTGTAAGGCTCATTCATTAATTACTAGAAGGAGTGCTGTGAGTACAAAGAGTCCAAAATGCTTCACACAGGTGGGCGAGTCTCATGATGTGCTGCGAAGAGGGCTGATCTCTTGTTCCCTCTTGCTGAGAAAACAGAGAGGCATTCGGAGCCAAATCCAGAGCAAACTGCAGCACTGGTGCCAGGAGACATCTGGCTTGCTAAGCACAACCACGGAGTTTTGCTGAGCACTGCCACAGAGTTATCAGGAATGGGGTTTGTACGGATATAGAGGTGCCATGTGTGGTGGCATCTGTTCAAGGTAACCAGGAGAACCTTCCATGGAAAACTGCCTATGAAAGTTCTCTACATATGTCAGAAGACTTAAGATGTCACCCAAACCTTGGTGCAGAGCTCAGACTTGGGCCTTATACCCCCTCTTAGGTTGCTGCTTCTCCTCAATGACCTCTGTGTTGAGCTTTGCCATCTCAATAACATCCCACAGAAGTAAAGCCCCAGTACAGCACTACACCATCATTATCCAGTGTCATCACTGCATTTTTGTTACCATTTTCCTTTTCTGTCTTCATAAATAGTTTTTATCTCTGTCTTAGCTCTGTTGTCCCTACATCTGACTGCACCACTTCTGGAATTTTACTAAATCTATGACATGGCTTAGAATACCCCCATTTGGATGGGTTTTGCAAGGATCACTGAGTCCAACTTCTGGCTCTACAGAGGACCATGTAAAAATTAAACCAAATATCCAAGACCATTTTCCAACTCCATCCAGCTTGGTGCTGTGGCCATTGCCGTGGGCAGCCTGTTCCATGCCCACCACCCTCTGAAGCAGAACCTTTCCCCAACCCCCACAGTTGCAGTGACTTGTATCTGCTGGTGGCCAGGCACTGGCAGTGCTCCCCACAGCTCAGTTCTGGGGCCAGCCCTGTTCAAGACTTTCACCAATGACCTGGATGTGGGAATGGAGAGCATCCTTACCAAGTTTGTTGATGATACTCAAGTGGGAGATGCTGTTGTGTCTCCAGAGGTATGAGAGGTCTTGCAAAGGGATCTAAATAGGCTGGAGCTGGCACAGCCTCACGTTGAGTACTGTACGCAGTTCTGGTCTCCACAATATAAAAAGGATGCTGTAATGTGATGGAAAGTGCAGCAATAATGGCAGAGGAGCAAAGTCTCAGGCTGCAGCAAGTGAAGATATGCTCAAATGCAACGGCATTCAAATGCAACAGGGCACAGAAACAAAAGAAAAAGGCTACTTACCTTCAGAAGGCATCAGGTACACAAGGATCTCCAACAAGATACCCTTGCCTCCACTGCCAATCCTTAAATGAGGTCTGGGAAGAGGTGGATCCTGGCTCAGGTTCATTGCATGCACCTGAGCTCCCCTGGGTTGGCCCTGCCTTCCCACCAGATGCTTAATCACTGCTTCAAGCCATGATTTAGCATCTCTTCTAGATACAAAGGTCTTTGATAGCAACCAGAGGAGCATAACAAAGCTGGTGACAGGGCTGAAGACATGACCTATGTAGAGAGGCTGAGAACACTTGGGTTGTCCAATCTGGGAGAGGAGACCAAGAGGCCTCATTGCTCTCTCACTGTAACTTCCTGAGGAGAGGAGGTGCACAGGAAGCTGTTGGTGTCACACAACTGATGGCAGGACACGTGAGAAGAGCACAAAGCTGCACCAGGGGATGCTCAGAAGGGACATCAGGAGAAATTTCTTCACCAGGAGGCTCATTGAACACTGGGACAGGCTTCCTAATGAGGTGGTTGATGTCCCACGCCTGCCAATGTTCAAGAGGCATTTGGGTGATGCCCTCAATGGTATGCTTTAACTTCTGGTTGGCCCTGAAGCTGCTGGGCAGCTGGAATTGACAATCTTTGAAGGTCCTCTCCAACTGAACTATCTCATCCTATCCTACTTTTTGAGGACTGGTCAGGGACCATCTGGGATGTGCAGAGGTGAGGAGAGGCTATAGGAAATATCTGCTCTGAGGGTGGGACCAGACTGGAGATTAACCCAGAGAAGCTGCATGTGGAGGAGCTGTCCAACGTTGGTCCTTCCCTGCAGATAATTCACATCTCTCAATTTCAGAGGATTTATAGGTGAGAATTAAAACCACCAACATCTCAGTGTGGGCCCCTGTAAACTGCATATATGTTATCATTAAAAAAGTGTGGGCTTTAGTGGCATCTGGTTGGTCTGGAAACCTGTTATAATGACAAAACTGCATCTCACCATTGAAATTACTGTTCTAGCATCTTTAAATACTTCACAATTACTAATGATATGCAGAAGGAAGAGCTGAATTTCCGCTCTACCCTGTTTTTAAAGATGGCCTGAAACAATTTAAAAAAAAACCAATACATTTTCTGCTTGTTCTCTCATTAGATATTCTGGCTCTTTCTACAGCATTTTCCCTGGAAGATGCTAAGGTCAGTTGGAGAGCTGTGGGACTGTAATAATAGAGATTACATGCAAATGAATGACAAAAATACCATCTCTAGATATTTATTGTTTGCGAGTTTTAAGTGTAATGAATTGGATCTCATATTCAACTAAGGAAAATTTTCTTAAGCACTGTGCTATTTCTGCTGCCACAATTGCTTACTCTGTCTGCTGGTGCTGAAAAATCTATATCTAATTTTGTACATCCCGTGGTTTCCCTCAGTGATCAGAGAGATGAAGGGAAATAAGAGATATTTTGCTATGATGGCCAAAGAGGCATGTTTTAAGCTCTCCTTCCTTTGGTGATGTGGTTCCTGCCCAGAGACCTTGGTTTGTCCATGTGATAGAAGGGAAACTGCAGTACCTCAGTCTAAGGAAACCACCAGGAAATTTCCTTGCCATTGGTGACATCTGACAGTGGAGACATTGAACACAGTGTCATGCTGTCACATCCAGTCCAACAAAGGTACCCATCCTTGGGTGCCTGCATTTGAAGTCGCTTCAGAAAGAACCAAAAGACCTAAGAATACATTTTGACATTCTGGCTGTGCCCTGCCCTTGGTTTTATTGCTTAGGAAGGCGATTGAAAGTGTCTGTGCCTCACCATGTCAAACTGAATATTTTGATAGGCCTTGAGGTGCCCTGCAGTGACAGAGCTGATGCAGCAGCATCACCAGTGGAGCTCCCCGACCACACCAGCATCACTGGGTGGGTTATCCCAGCACAACCCCAGCATGGCACAAGCATCTCGTGGCTGTGCAGGGTGATAAGCTCTGCTGTGACAGTTGTGGCTGTGCTGAGTCTGTCTGGGATGGAGCTGCCTTTCCCCACAGCAGCCCACGTCCTGCTGTGCTTTGCACTCATGGCTTCAAACAGTTCTGACATCACAGCAATCAGCGCCGTTTCTTCCACTCTTCGCTCAGCAGCTGGGGCAGGTTGCAGGGCTCCATTGCACCCACCCACTACGACTGCATCTGACTGTGCTGAAGCAGACCTTTTGGTCTCCAAACAGCCTTTAAGAAGGGCCTGCTTAGAACAGAACCACATGCATCTGCCACTGGGCCCTTCTGGAGGCTGCTCAGGTCTTCCCTCTTCCTGTACTGCTTTCCCTGCAGACTCAGCACTACCACAACATCTGGCACAGCCATAACTGCAACAGCAGAGCTGCGTTCCTTCTGCTAATAGCCTGACCCCAGTGCTCAGGATCCTGACTAGGGCAGCTGCAACCACCTCTTGCATGGCAAGAGCCCAGGGCATCACCTGAAAAATAAAAGGACCCCCAAGCAGCAGTGTCATTAAATTCCTGCCACCTCCCAGGTGCTAGAAGCACGAAAAACATGCCAAAGTATTTTCTCTAACAGGCAGCAATGTCAGCGTGTGGCAGGAGCCAAGTGCTCTGAGCTTGCAGAGCCCTTAGCTAGATTTAGCAAATGAACCAGTTTCTGCCTTCTGTAGGGAAGATGCTGACGGCCTCATTGCTGGGCAATAACATGCATTCACATCTCAGCAGATGGCGTTGACCCACCCCATATACAGGACCGGTGGTTTAGGTATCTTTTCCAGTTTGCAGCGTAGTATTTTTTGATAGAAGAGTTTTGTATCATTTTTCCTAGGGTCAAAACTACTGCTATGGAGGACGTCAGGGAATGGCAAAAGGGCAGGTGGGAGCAGGGTGCCTCTCCCAGTGGTCTTTAAAGCAATTGGATCTGATGGCTACATGACTACCTCCTGCCAAAGCCAACTGCTTCCTCCCCATCAGCCGAAGGATTCCATCAGGTTGGCACCAGTTAGGTGTATGGCAGCACTCAGACAGTAAAGGAAGGATGAAAGGCTAATAAGGGCAGCCAAGGCTCCAAAGGAACAGGGAGCTGTGTCATTTGCCACAGTGAGGAATGTGCCATAGGCGTCAGCTAACCAGAACTGGTGCATATTGGTGCCACCAGAGGGTGGGCAGGACACGATCAGGCAGGGAGGAGTAACAGACCTCAAGGACAATTCTGCTTGGCACCCAGGAGCTCTACACCCAACACAGTGATATCAAACCTTCACTCACCATAGTCTATTCCTCCCCACCTCTAGTGCAACTTGAGTTGGATCACAGACTTCTCTCTCCCTTCTACTACATAACAGCCTCCATCAGTCACAGTGTTGGACAGAGAGTTGATTGTCCCTGTAAGCAGCAGAGGTATCTTCCAAATGGCCAATGACCAGGGATCCACCTCGTACCACCAGCCCTTCTCCATCTTTGCACTGTCCTCCACTTCTGTTTCACAAGCACCAGTCTTTTCATGCCTGCACAATCAAAGGCAATTAATATTGCTCCAATAAAAAAATGAGGATAAACTGGAGGAAATTCTCCAAGCTCTGCTTAACTTCCAGGAGAAATCCCAGGAGCCAAGAGGGATGCACCTGAGGAGCAGGAACACCCAACACTGGCTCTAAGGTTTTAATCCCGCATTGGAACCAGTGGGAACAACAGAAAGGGAAGCAAGAAAGTTTGAGTTAAACCTCAGTTAGGAGTGAGAGTGACAGGCCTTACTTAGGGCAAACTACAACTGAGCGAACCCATTCAGGGCTCCTTCACTTCATCATCTCTTCACAACCTCCCAAGATGTTAATTTTCCATTGTCTGCTCCTATTTCAAAAGCAATCAGACACTTAAGGCAACAGAACTTCTTTGCGACATGAAATTGATCAGGTGGAAAAACAGATGGATCTTCTTTCTCAGCCAAACTCCTGAATTCTTCATTTGTTTCTGAAGCCTGAGATTCTGCTGGGGGATGCTTTAAGGAATGGGAACACCACTGTGTGCAGTGCCACCCCTGCCTTGAAAGAGCAAACTTCTACTTATGCTTCAGCATCATTAGCAGTGAGGCTTTCCCCAACAAACAGATCCAAGAAATTCAAAACAGGATGAAAAGCACAAGGGACCTGCTTCCTAGAAACAAATCTCCTCTTGTTTCATTACATGGGTTCAAAAACCTTAATGCTACAAAATCAGCTTGACGGGGCTCACGTCCATGACTGTAATTCTGTATTTGCCTCACTCTCACGTGCTCAGGATACCAAACTCCTTATGGTCACTGTTAGAAAAGCTCCTCTCCCTTCTTTCTGAGCAATTCCACGCCCCATGTGGTTCATTGGTCATTGGCACAAAATACTCATCTCTGAGATGTTCCAGAAGCCTCCAGGATTGCTTACACCCTTATTCAGGTATTTCTCTCCAGCCCAGCACTTCCTATTTTGCCTCTGTGCAGTGATTATTCATTATTCCAGGGCCTGGATGATAACAGGCAGTATCTGTGCTAAGCAGCAGCCTATTGCTTCCAGATAGATCTCCAGTTTGATCAGCTTGTCTCTACAGTTCCTCCTAGCTTAAAGTGTTTGTCCAATCTGTCTGCTCTACATGCCATAATGCCAATTGTTATCCATGAGATCAAATAAGAGATAAAATTCACCCAGGCTGCTTTTACATGCTTCCCTTTTTCTCCTCTCAGCCTTCCCAACGTGTCTCTGCATCCCGAGTTGCTTGTAACACTGCTCCTTCAGCTTTAATCCTGTAGTTTAATCTCAAGAGGGCTCTGTTATTTACAGAGCTGCTTAACTAATTTATATTTTTTATTAACATGTGGCACCACTCCCACACAGACAATGAAGATTCTCAGTTACATACCACGCATCCCAACACTGGAGTAGGGCACCAAATGACTTCCCCACACCAGGTAGCTGCATACTTGTTAATCACTTTGTTTAAACCTAGGTTTTAGTGCTTTCCTTCTGTAAGAATGAGCCACTTGTAGGGCTACTGGGAGTTAAAAACGAAGCACTGTTGCTTCTGCAAGTTGGGATCCTGTGCAGCAGCCTCAGCTGACCACCCATATCCCATCATACTGCAGAGGCCCCTGCTTCCAAACCAACTGGAGCTGAACAAAATCCCCCTCAGCTACAACCACGTAAATGATGTCCATGACCTTCTGATCCCTCCTGCTCTTCCCTTCCACGTGCAGATCCAACAGTTTCTGCAGAATAAGCAGCAGGAGATCTCCTCTCTACAGCCGTCCTTTCATTCCTCCAGTGCAGGAAATCACAGCTAATGCTGCTCCATCAGTGCCTTTATCTCCCAACACCTGCAGCTTTCTATGCAACAATTAGCAAGATCAGCACTGCAACATCAAATACAGCAGAGAGAGCTACAAGCACCTGCCTGAGATGAGCACCAGCAGTTGGAATGCCTCGGTACTCAGATGCTGGAAGTCCTCCTGGTGCCCACCAGGACACATTTTGTTATTCCTTTCCTCATATCAGCGTGCCATTCAGAAGGCATGGGCTGTCAAGTCAGCCCATCTCCATATCTGTGCTAATGGTGCTGCAACAGCGTACTCAGAGGTGTAGCAGAGGGTTGTGTGTGCACTATTCACCCCAACTCTGCACCCACCCTCTGGCCATGCCTTGTAGCCTTATCCTGCTCATATTTCACTCTGTCCCATACATCAGTTTTTTCTTTAAATGCAGCAAAACCAGCTCCACGGATGCCTGACTGCAAGGCACCTCCCAGCCAGCCTACAGGAGGGTGCACACAACAGCCAGAGCAAAGACTGAAGATAAGCAACAAGCTGTGCTTGGTGCAGGACTAGCAGAGAGGTGTCAGGAACACCTGAGTTGTCCAAGAATGTTGGAACAAACATCCAACCTGCACTGCAATGCATTGCACTGCATTGCATTTGGGTTAAGGTTGCACTGCATTTTTGCTCAAGGGCGCATTCCAGCTGCACCCCCAAAGCACACTGCAGCTACAGGGCAGGGAAGTACTTTTCATGCTATCTATCTGAAGCTGATGGCTGCTTCTTGCTTTCCATGCTAATTTTGAGGCCTTTTCTTCAGCCTGCCAGGTTTTATCACAGCAATAGCACGTGGTGATACATCACTGCATGGGAAAGGTTTACTCAGCCTTTCCAATCAACTCAGGTACCCCCTTCACCATGAGCCAGATTTGCTTCCGTAGCAGATAAGAAACTGCTCAGGCAGAGCATATGCCAATGCTGACTCAGGAACATTCACCATCTAAACCTTTCTGTGAGCTCCTTAGTTGTTTTCTAAGTGTGGCTGCAGGCTCTAGAAACAAGCAGACAGGCTCACAAAAAGATGGCTCTAACAGCAACCTCACAGCAAAGTACTTTTTTTGTAACTGTTTTCAAAAGCAGCTCCCAGGAAGCATCACATCCCATGCTGAGGATGGTGCAGTCTCCCTATCTCCATGGAGGGGATCTTCTCTTCTCACTCAACACATTTAAATTTGTCCTAACTTCTATTCCTAGAGACCTCGAAATAATGCAATTCCTCCTCTTTAATGTGCACTCTGTACACTCTCCCCAGGATGCTATGCTGCAACACTTGCTCAGAACATGCCAGGACTACGCAGAGAAAGACTACCATGGATCGGGCACTTCCCTGTAACACTTTTCCCAACTCACTTCATCCCAAATCAGCTGGATGGAGAAGCAGAAGAGACAAAAAAAAAAAAAGCAAAGAATTCTCATATGTTATTTTACAGCTCCGTTGTGCAATAAAAAGAGGGAAAAAGAAATATCTATCTATCTATGTGTGTGTGTGTATGCTTCAGGGAGTTTCCAAAGCTACTGCCCTCCTTAGAAGCAGCAGCATAATGAAGGAAGCACTAGCACAGGGTTACTCCTATTGCCTTGGGCAGTCTGAGCTGGTGGGGAGCACCCAGCCCATGGAACTACATGTCCTTTAAAGTCCCTTTAGACCCAAGCCATTCTACCCCTCAAATATTTCAACACGTTCAAGATGGCCCAAGGATTTCTAATCTCATCTGAGACACTTTGCGCCCTGCAGGAGGTAACCCCAGTTTGCACAGGGGTACAAGGAGCCCCAACACACACTGGAGAGGGGAAACCAAAGGCAGGCAGTGCCACGGGGTCCCATCAGGGCACAGCAACCAGAGATATTCACAGAACTTCGGTGTCAGGACCTTCTGCCTCGAAGGCACTGCAGGCATTGGAGTAGGAGGGAGTCGGGGAGAAAAACTGAAGTGTGGGAGGCAATTACAGCAGCCATGCCAGGCAGATCATCACGGCAGATAACGCTCAGGTAGAGGAGCTGTCACCCAGACACAAATGGCTGCACGAAGGGAAGAGCAGAGCTCGCTGAAGACCAAGCAGCACACGTCAGTTTCTGCACACAAGCAGACCTCTCAGCACACACCACCATGTGCACTGATTATGGTGTCAGCATCCAGGCACTACCAACAGTTAACTTTCAATTAATCAGGGAAATTACACCAGTGGTGAACTCCACACACCAGGTGCAATGAAGATTAAGTGTGTTTGTCTTCGTAGCTGTTCTGAAGCTATTTGCAAGTTACAGGTGGGCAAACAGAGGTCTGCATGCACACAGGTACGTTTGCTCAGCTAACCAGAATGATTTTGGAGAAAGAAAAATCAAAAACTTCAGTGAAAAGTGCAAGTTTTTTTCTTCTGTTCCTTTTCAGTGGTGCAATACCCAAATGCCTTTCAGTCACTACTGAGCACCAGGCTGCTGTCTGCACAGGATCCCCTGTCCCAGAGCTGCAAGCTCTCAGTGCTGACCAACAACAGCCTGTACCAACCCTGCTGTCTCACACATGGAGCTGGTTTTCCTATCTGGCACAATTCCTTTTTGTTGCCCAGATCCTCAGATTCCCAAGCCTTCAGCCCAGTTCTCATCCTCACAACCCGGTATGCACAGAAAACTCACTTGTGTGTTACCTACCCAAATGCCAAGACCTTCTCCCACCCCCAATCCTGCCTCTTGTAAGGGACACAGAATTTCCCTGATGTGGTTTTCTTTTTTCCATTCTTCAATTAGAAAAGCTCACTAAGGACATTGTGAAATGCCAGCAGTAATCCATCCTTCTGGTACAGGCTGCCTTTATTACCAAAGCATCAATCCCTCTTGTGATCCATCAGTTCCATCTGTCAGGCATTCAAGCCCCTCTCCTCTCCTATAGAATCCCAGAATCATTTGATTTGGAAGGGACCTTTAAAGGCCATCCAGTCCAACTCCCTTGCTCTTGGCTTTGTTGAACTTCACAATCTCAGTGCTCTCCACGGCCCACTGCTCAGCCTGTCTGGGTCTCTCTGGATGGTATCTCATCCCTCGGGCACATTGACCACACCACACAGCTTGGTGTCATCGGCACGCTGCTGAGGGTGCACTCAATTCCACTGCCACTGATATTAAAGAGCACTGGTCCCAGTTCTGCAGGGACTCTACCATCACCGATCTCCATCCTCACATTGAGCCATTGTCCACCAATCCCTGGGTGTTATCTTGCAATCTATTCCTCATCCATCAAACGGTCCACCCATCAAAACCCTACCTTTCCAACTTAGAGAGAAGGGATATTATGGGGTGCTGTGCCAAAGGCCTTACTGAAGTCAAGACAGATGACATCAGTGGCTCTTCCCTTGTCCAGGATGCAGTTACACCATCACAGAAAGCCACCAGGTTGGCCAGGGAGAATCTGCTCTTGGTGAAGCTATGCAGGTTCTTTTGTATGACATCCCTCTCTTCCATGTGCCTCAGCACAGCTTGCAGGAGGATCTGTTGTATGATCCCACACAGCAGAAAGGTGGGGCTGACAGGTTGGTAGCTCCTGATACTGCAGTGCAGTAGTAGCAGAAGATACAGTAGCACAGACAGTGGATGTGCTGAAGGAAGCTGCAGGTCAGATCTTCCATTGCCTTTGTGGGGTATGTTTGTTTGTTTTTAAAACCTCATGGAGAGATAATCATAGCATCACTAATGCTGGCAAAGACCTCTCAGATCATCTAGTCCAACCGTACATTTTCCACCAACGCTGCCTGCTAATCATACAATCTTTTGAATTAGAGGGAACCTTTAAAGGTCATCTGATCCAACTCACCCACAGTGAACCAGGACACCCACACCTCAACCAGGTGCTCAGAGCCTGGTCCAGCCTGACCCTGAATATCTTCATGGATGAGGCATCCTGTTTATACCCCTCCACTTTCAAAACCTTGAGCAGCACTTCGTGCAACGACAGGGTAGGACAGAACCTACAGCTCCAGAATTTCCATTTGCTGATATCCGAGGTCAAGGAATCAACTTCAAATGTAAACACAGACGACAATTCACAAGCTTGGAAATTCAGGTTAGATGTGAGAAGCCAATTCTTCACTCAGGGGTGGTGAGGCACTGACACTGCTGCCCAGAGCTGTGGGAGCCCCATCTCTGCAGGTGCCTGAGCCCATGGGTGGGCCCTGGGCAGCATGACTTGGTAGGGGCACCCAGCCCACAGCAGGGAGCTGGAACTCAATTTTTAAGGTCCCTTCTAACCTACGCCATTCTGTGGTTTCGTATGTCCAGGAAGGTCATGACCTAAGAGATTTTATCATCACCACCATCATTTTATCACAATATTCTGAAGGAAAACTGTGCATCTAGCTCAGGAAACAGCATGGAAGGAGCTACGTCACAAGGCAGAAAAGCTGCATAAGGGAAAGAGTACAGGAAAAAGCAACAGGTACCAGAAAGCAGAAACAGGGAGGTCTGAAGCAATGAGAGTGATTAGAGGATGTACTTTTAAACAACAACATCCACACACCATCACTGTAACTCAGCCTAGCCACAATAATTCAGACACAAGCTTTTTTGTCAGCAATCCTGAAGAAAAGATTGCTAGACAGCATCCACACAAAAAAAATCACTAAACATCAGCAACAAATCTGGGCTCAGTCTGATCATGAAAAGCAGCACAGGCCAGAAAAAAGCAAAAGCAATGAATTTTAACAGAATAATTTTCCTGATTTCACTGCAAATCTTCTCCTCTGTGAAAAGGAGCAGAACCTCAGACGCTGCCCTCAGCACTGCTGCCAGTTTGACCCGAGTGCTCACTGCCCCATTTCTCCTTGCACATGAACACACCACGCAGAACGAGCTGTACCCTGCCTAGGTGCCATCTTCACAGCAGTGAGACTCCCACACTGCCTCACATCTAATTTCTTTGTCAAAGTGGAATCCTCCTCCTTAGAAGGAAAGCTGACAAATACTTGGCTTCTGTGTTCTGATTTGGGTTCAAATCCTAAAAAGGAAATGAGTGGACCTTGTCAGTGCTGGAAGAGGACAGATCAACGAATCCATGTTTCCTTATGCACATCTTTAACACATCTGCCCTCACAGATATGCATTTCAGTTAAGCAAATATGTAAAAATATGACAAAAAACACATTTCAATTTAATGCAGCAGATGGAAGCAAGAGGTCCTGCAAAGAGCTGTAAGAAACAGACTCAAAAGTTTCATGGCTTTCAAGAAGTGGGAGCTACGCATCATTAAGAATTTTGGCTACATTCTGATAAAGCTGAACTGCCAGAAGGAAAAAAAGAAAAATACTGAGACCACATATACTAAAGCCTGTCCAGCAGTAAGAGATAGGTACCTTCATTCCTTAAAATGTAGCAGAAACTTGAGCCACACCATCAGCCCATGGTCCACAGTACTAAGAATCACTCCCAGCTTTTTTGCTGCTACGGTGCAACAAGACTGAGGGAGGAGTTGCACACTGAATGCATTCTCTCAGTCCTTTCTTGAGAAGTACCTCACACATGAGATGTATTTCCAACTCACGGGTCACTCTGGAAAGAGCAGAAATTCACACTGTTCATCATAAACATAGAATGTGTTCATACACTGCTCCAAGGGCAGTGGATGGCTCCTCATCTGTGCTTTACTAGTGATCCCTGCAGGCCTGTAGTCTGTGAAAAGCAGACCCTTCCCAACCCTAAGTGACATTCACAGGATGGTAACATTACAAGATATAACCTAAAATGTTTCAGTAATTGATCACTTCATTTGGGCTGAATGTAACTGAATGGTCCATCTCACCACCCCCCTTCCCTGCCAACACGAGGTCACCTTGTGCCCAATCCAGGAGGCCACAAAGGTGTGTTTGTTTCAAGACAGAGCTGAGCCAAAATTCAGAACATCTGGATTTTTATTTCATTTGCTTAACATGTTTGGTACAGGATTAACTTTAATTCTGCTTTCATGGTCAAGTCTCCAAAACAGTCTTGTGCCAGCATCTGTGGGAGCTGTTTTTAGGAAGCACTTGCTGCTCAGCAGGACTGGCACATGGCATGTGAAAAGGAATAAGCACATGGGAAAAAGAGCAGAGTGATTCTGGAAATGCCTGCAGATACGAAATGAAAAATGAAGCCAGGCTGAACAACATGACATGCCTGAATACTTTTCTAGAAGAAAGGAATTCCTCAGTAAATACACACATGCACACACGGATTAGCACCTGTGGCAGCACACAGGGCACCTTACCCCTTAATGCCTGAAAAAAAATAAAAAATCCAATGGAAGACTTCAAAGACAGCGAGGTGTTGCATGTTAAAGACCACTGGGTGTGTTCTGCTCTTCTCATTGCTCCCAGCTGGGGGGATCTAATGAGCCAAGATTAAGCCAAACCTTTATTATTCATGCAAGTGCAGAGCTACTCTCAAATTCATACAGCTGAAGGTTCCCACAGGATTCAGTGTTTCACAGGAGAGTGAAGTCACAAGATGCTAAACTCTAATTTACCATTGCTTTCCAAATGTAAATTCAGAATAAATTTTGTGTCATGAGAAGTTTCTTCAGGTCTGCTTAGAATTATTCTCCCTCTGCCAAGGGCTCTCCAAAAAAATACTCGAAACAGAAAGTCTTTAGAAAAAAGGGTCTGCATTTTGCCATGGTGGTTTAAAATAAAATTTGCACCTAACTGAAGCAATTATGACTTTCTCTGAGCCTTTTCCCTGTGTGATCCAAAGAGAATAAATAAATCAGTGAGGACTAGCAACACAAGAGAACACTCAGACCCTTGGAAAACACCCACAAAGTAATGACTTCAAAAGATATTTATTTGAAAAAAAAAAAAAAAAACGAAAAACAAACAGACATTACAAAAGGACCAGGTAGGAAACAATTATACAATGCATGTGCAGTTCATAGAATACACTGTCTAGAGAGAAGGCCTGATATACATGTAGCACACCCACCTGGAGCTCCTCAGATCACTTGCCATGGCAGGCAGATGCTGGGGTTCTTCTGCAAGGTGAGCTAATCCATGGTACACTTTATATTTACTGCAAAAGCACAGATTGCACACAATTTTATTGACATTTTTTAAAAAAATCTCATATTCAAGAACTTCTCCAGCATTCTTCCAACTCCTAGATTTTTATTTTTAAATTCAAAGTGATTCAGATTTCATGATTTCATGTTTCCATGCTACGTATTCCCCCCACCACCTCCCATGAACAACAAAACCCTGCTGTCTACAGATGGTTCTACCTAGCAAAGCATACCTGGGATTCTTTGATAAATTAGCTAAGGAAGGAGTCCAGGGAGGGAGGTGATGATCTGTCAGAACAAGATTCACAAACAAGTCCTATCAACCCAAATCAGGGAACTGAGATACAGCTAACAATTCCATTGGGTTTCAGAGCAAACACAGTCTGAACTTGAATGAAAATAGGAATATTTGTTGTTAAAGCACAGCTAATAGCCAGCAGCAGTCCCTCACCATAAAGCAAAGAGGACTCAGCTGAACTTGTAAGACACAGATAAACACTGGCAACTAATAGTTTCAAGCAACAAACACTGCAGAGACAGTAATTCTCAATTGGGAAAATGAACAGAGAATGACACTGAACTGCATCTGAGTCTGTGTTTCAAAAGACAACAAATATAATTACAGCATACTGCAATCTGGATCCATACAGAAACACCTTAAAATTCAACAATGCACCTGAGAATATCGTGGAAAGGCTAAAAATCTTAGATATCTCTTTTCCTCCCCAGTAATAAAAATATGCACCAATTCTTCATGGTTTCAGCAGCTGTCTGATCAGTCCAACATCTGTCCATAAAACTCTAAGGACTGGGTCAGAGAAAAAAAAAAAATCAGAACAGATTAAGGGCTTGGTTGTCCACCCCCTGCCCACACGTATGAACTTACCTTCTCCACTGTGGAACAGCTCTTGGACACACTATGGAAACGAGTGTTTCTATCAACATTGAAACATTCATCGAGAACAGAGGAATCCAGAAGTCACAGAAGTCACTCTGCACCTATGGCTTCCATATTTATGTCAGAGGACTAGATATGAATACCTGTCATCAGTTCACGTTGCACATCGCTGTTAGTGCTCATCACAGTCTCTGTCCTTCAGCATCTAAAAACAGACCAGAGTTGAGATCATTACACTTTAAATGGGAAAAAGTTGTTGTAGCAGAGCTCAGGCCCTCTAGTCCTACACCAAGGAAAAGAAGTGGGAGGTTAGCAGATATGAATGCAGAAATGTGATCTCTTATTAAAAATAATGTGTATAAAACTGACACAAAAATTCCAGCAAAGACTGTACTGTCCTCATCATTGATATGATGAGAGTTTTATGGAGATTTCCAGTAATACTACTATATAAATAGCTAATCAACTGTCAAATACACAAGCAGTTTAAGGAAAATGCCACTAGAGCTAAGTGTAAGATTATTCTGCTGTCTCTCTGGGAGAATAAAGCCAAAGATAATCGAAATGAAGCACAACAGCCATCAAATATTCCAAATTACTGAGTTATATTTGGAAAGATCTTTAGCAGTTCTTCAAAATAAACTGTGTCCACTTCCACAAATACCTATAAATTAAAATACAGGATTAAATCTGGAAACAAGGGGCAATGGTAGACCAGGATACTGTTTCAGCTTACTAAAAGAAATGGGATATTCTATCCAAAGATATTTAGGCTATTTTACACTTTAGTCCTTGAATATCAGTTTGTCTGCAACTTGGTCCAGCGTAAGTAAAAAAATATTCCCATTCTTCAGTTTCAGTGATAAAGCTTTCTTTTTAAGTTTCTTCTATTGTACACTGGGAATTTTTTTTAAGCACAGAAAAAAGATAAACCTACGAGGAACAGGCAAAGATGTGAACGAATGCAGTGTATTCACAGGAATGACAAACAACCAGGCTACAAAGTTCCTCAATGCCTACCCAAGCCTTGGCAATGCTACGTGCCAGAAAGGCACTGCCCTGACAGCATCTTCTAAACCTAATGGTAAAAGCAGCAAAGATGAAAGAAAAACTAATTTGGGAAAAATGAAGAATGTTGAGATTCAGAAGATACCTTGATAGCTTGAACCCCAAGGAGATGAAGGCTCATACAGCCATACACAACCAAGTCTGATCAACCTGCCATGGCTCAGCAGAGGTTAAGAGATTAAAGCAGAGGTTAAGAGAAGAAAATCTCTCATCTCAAGTGGATCTGACCAATGTTCCAAGAAGAAGCAATGGTTGATGACTGCATCAGCCTGCAGGGATAAAGCTGTAAAGCTTGCTCAAAACAAGCTGAAATCCGAGACTAAATGAATTCTTGGGTCACAAGAAGTATAATTTGCATTTAAAAACAAACAAAAAAATTGATACCATACCTATGAACCAGTCAAGTTTCCACACCCCAGTGCCAGTAAAGCTTTGATATCATCTTCTCTGCTGTCTCCTGCACTGTTCTGGAAGATGAAGCTGTCATCAGGAGCATGAAAGGCTGCACTTCAGAAGTGTAAGACCTGAGCAGAGCAGGAGGTATCAGGAATCACTGAAGCACACGCAAGATGTGCAGCAATACCTCAAAGCTGCACCAGGCAGCCCCACCTCAAGGCCAAGTGAGCACTGCCAGAAGGTGTTTTGTGATCAGGAACCCACTGCAAGGAATGAAAGGACTGTCACACTTTCACTTCTTGTGAACAGGCTAGGAGGCTGGAAGGCCCATTTCAAAAAGAAAGGGTCACAACCCAAATGGAAAAGGATCACAAAATACAAAGAGGTGAAAAGTTGCAAGCAAAGCTATGTTGTTTTGACTGCTGATTTTTTGGTTTGTTAGGATTTTGTTAAGAGCAGGAAATACCCTTTCACTGAGCTCATGAGAGAAAATGGAAAGGCCCCATGTGTGCCAGGCTTTGCACATCTGTGAACGAAGCAGGAGTTGCAGGCAGAGGAACTGCTGCAAATCTGAATGTCAGGCCCACCTTTCCCACCTGACACAGCTAGCAGGAGCCATCCGAACTCAGAAGAGAGCCAGTATACAGAAAAAACAATGCTAGAATGAAAGGATTTGAAAAATGAAAATACGTCAACAGCTATAGGAGAAACCACCAGACACTGGTGCTTCTAGAGCATGTCACTGCTGTCAGAATCCACGTGACTGTAGAATTCCAGAAAGCACAGAAAGTCATTACTCCACATGAAGGAATCTTCAGTGGAATCAGATCTTCAAGGTGTTCCTTAACACGTGCAGTCAGCCCTCTGAGCAGGGAAAAAATCAGCCCTGTGCTGAGCCAGCTCAGAGCCAGGCCTCAGGAATCAAGCACAAGATGTACATGAACCCATTGCTTTCAGGGTCATATCCACTCTGGAAACAACTTAAGACATTTCTGTGCACAACCTGACAACACAAACGTACCAGACCTGGTGATGACAAACCAGCTTGGTTTAAGAGCACCTCAGCAGCTCTGCTCAGGGATCCCTGCTCCCTTCCCTTAATTACATCCCACCATCATTATGGAAGGAATCCCATCTCCTCCTAACTTTCTAGGTATTAGGGTCCGATAAATTAATTAACTTTCTTCTCCAGTCTGTGTTTGTCTTCCCTCTCCCTAATGCTTCCACATCTGGAATACCATCAAAACACCAAAATAAGAAATATGCAACAAAACTTCCAGCACTGCAAAGGGCACTAAAGGCCAAGAGACAGAAGTCGCACGGTATCTTATCAACCTTCAGCTTCCAAATGCATGCCTTTCTCTATCCAGAAGATGCAGTACAATGCAGTTCTTCCCTACATCAAGGATAAACAAAACACCAGGGCTATTCTTTTGTTTTCTTCTTCTCTCAACATAGATCACACCCAAAAAACCCAAACAAACCAAAAATCAGACACTGGAAGCTGTTAATGCAAAGTATGCATTTTGCTCTGCCTTTTTTTTTTTTTTTTATTAATCACATGGTATTATTATTATCCCAATTACTCCACATGAGCCTTGCAAAGCAGCAGGCACCTCTCAGAAGGCACTGAAGTGACTCGGATGTCACCAAATGAAGGTGTTTTCTCACAAACAGCTGGGCAGTTACATAACTATTCCTCTATTTCAGCTGTACCAAAAGCTAATTAAGGTCCAACTTGCTAAACACTTCAATTGAAACTCAAGAAAAAGTGAAATATTTGCATCCGAATTCAATTTTGTTGTGAATGCTGGCACAGAGAATTAGCTCTAAGCCAAAAGATAAATGCAAGGCAAGCCTTCTGACTGCAGTGCACAAAGAACCATATGAGGGGTTGATAGGGACAGAGCTTAAGTCCAGGAAACCTAGAAAACACTCAGAAAAGAAAAGTATATTTAAAAATACAACAATAATATTGAAAAGAAAAGAGATTCCTATGATCTGTGCCCTCATTTCTCTACTTGACAGTTCTTTTTTGTTGTTCTTTTTCCCCATGTAGTCTGCAAACATTGAAAAGCCATCCTCAGCCATCCCAAGGCCAACACGATCTGCTACAGCACAGTGCTGGGATGCTAAAAATTCTTACCTTCTTACATCAGGATACAACTGAAATTTGTGTGCAGAACTGTAAAAAGCAATTAAAAATACTTCCATCAAGAAGTCTGCCTGAGCTATTCTAATGCAGAAAGCACCAGGCCAAAATTAACCTCAATGTAATTGGAGAAGTATAGTTTGATTATACTGGGTATTATTCTAATAATGTGGTACACAGCACAAGCAGCTATGATGTGATCAATATCTGTGCTCTCATAAGCCCTTTCCCTCCTATTTTATCGCTCTGTAGAACACCAGTTGATGAGATGCATCATTCAGAAGTGAAGAGCAGCTCCATGCTGCAGATCTGCCTGAGCTCCTCAGCATCACACACAGCATTTCTGCAGGCTGGGATTCACCCATGGGGAAATGCATTCTCTCTCATTTCTTCATACATTTCAAAACATTTGCGGGATGCTTTCACTTGATGCTGTGGCACAGTACAGTACCCTGCCATATCCATACTAGGAATGAAATGTATCCAAAAAAAGCCTGCAATCAAACTTCTGAAGTATAAAGACAATTAACTTACCATCTTGCTCAGTTCATATGGCGTCATGAACATTCTTCTGGGATAATGTGAGACAAGATGAGAATAGAAGCTGAAACATTATTAGTAGGTAAAAGGGACCAGGCACTTACATACTGAAGAAATAAAAAAAAAGGTTTGGTTGGTTTTTTTTGAGCTTGATTTCCAATTGCTGTGCAGAGAAGTATCATTTCTAAGATGTTTTATTTATGCAATTTACAATTTTTTTTTTTTTTTTTTTTTTTTTTTTTTTTTTTACACAGCTCTGGACTTTTGCTTCTTTCAATTCTACCATTACTCCTCTTCTTCCAGACAGCACACACCTGCACTGAATTGTTGTAATGATAAAAGTGAAGCAGGATATAATTAGCAGAGGGTCTGAGTGTTTAATCACATATTGCATCTCATTTTTCATCAGGTACTCTTATCTCCATGAGTAATGAGTCTTTTCCAATCTTTTGGTATTAAAGCCTGACTGTTATTCTTCAACATGAAGATTATGTAGTCTCAATTTGGTACAGAAAAGACTTATTGCTAACACAAGCAAAGGCTCTGTGTATCAGAAAGTCTGTCTCTGCTAGAAACCAGTGTGGTCTTTCCAGTCCTATGCTTCCCCCTGGAGGTCCTATCACATATTTCTACACTGCAGTCTCTACTGCACAGAAGATTCATAAATTCAGACATCACCTACCAACAAATTCAGCAGCTGCCAACAGAGAATCCATGTGAATTATTATTCTGCATCCCCATTCAAGAACAAAGCTCAGTCTCAAGACACGGCTGTATCCAGAGCTAGATCCAGCTCAGTATCTGAATGATACACATTTTAATATATTAAAAAGTTCAAGTATATTTTTTGCCCTGTACTACATATTTTTAGTCACGACTGGGAGCTCCCTAAGAAATACAAGATGTTTAAATAGAGATGGTTAATATGAAGCACATAAGTTGTTAGCATGTAGGATCTCAAGCTGAAAGGCACACGCTACAGAAGGCAGCACAGAACTAAGTTATTGTTATTTACTTGCTACCACTCTGCTGGTTACCAAGCCTAGGAGCACCTTCTTGCTTTTGAAAGCTGAGATTTCACATTAAGCAAGACTTCCACTATGCTTGTACAGCAGTTTATTCTGTACCCCAACTGAGAAAGGGTGCACTCCTAGAATGACTGATTAAACAACAGAGGAAGAGATTAAATGGAAAGATGCAGCTCACATTACGCATTCTTTAAAAATAATTTTTAAAAAGTCCTAAAACAACATGTAGCTTTATCAGGCTATCTTCTCCCTACCCAAATACAGCTGCTACTCTGTCCTTAAGTATCATCTTTAGAAAATCTAAGACACAAGAACAAAGATGAGAGAGACATCATCTGACTACAACAGATGACTTCCTATGTGTTTTTGTTTCAAAGACCTGAGATGACTTTACCTGCCTGACTTATTTGAGAAGTGCACAGTAATGGGCACTCTAATAAGACCTGCTTTCATGATGAGCACACTGCTAGGGAAGAACACTGACTCCAGAAATAAACTGTCCAAATGTGTTCTTCAGGTGCAGGGAGATTTCAGCCAAACAGCAAGATCCAAAAACGTGCTGCCTATCTTATCATCTGATTTCACAGCAGGAAGTTAAGAGCACAGTCCTACTAAAAGCTGTTGTAATGAACAAGAGATGCCACATCTTGACATCTTTTCATTCTTCGGGTGGAATTCTCTGTTTCATCCACTCATCTGTATCATGTTTTACTCCCTATCTCTAGCTGGCAGAACAGTAGCCACTATCTGCACCATGTACATTCCACTTCACTCCTTGCCCTTTCTTGCCTTGTATAGGGCACATTACCACCAGATTTTTTTTTAAACTGTCATTTGAATAAAGGAAGGCAGTATTCTGGCCCTTCCTTATGTATCATTCTCAATCATACACAAAATCTGCACTAAACCCAAACCAGAGAATTAAAACATCAGTGTTATCTTAGCTCCACAGTGCATACTAAGCACTAGCAAAAGAAGTGCCTGCATTAGAAAGAACTGCTTCCTTGCACTGAGAAACCTCTGTACAGTGAACCACCGGATACTCATCTGAGATGAAAGAAATCACTGTTTGGAATTTGCTTCTTGCTCCAGATGGTTTGTCAGATGAAGAGTTCTGGCAGTGGGAACAGAGGAAAAACTTAAAACCAGAAGACCAGGTCCTAAACTGGTAAAAACTACTTGTACTACAAATACTTGGATGGTGAAGTTTCTTCAGATAAAAGTCTCCAACAACTCACATCTGAAAGAACGTCCCCAGGTTGGCCAGAGAAAGGAAGGCATAGTATGATCCATAATTCTACTAAACAAGAACTGGGCTCTTTCAGTGTTTTTAAATAAGACTGTTCTTGTATACCTTTTTAGGCACATTATCTACAATTTATCTTCCTAGTATGCTGGATTCAGCAAATGTGCAGTTCTCTGTATCACTTAAACAGTAGTTAATCAGAAGACACATATAGCATTAAGAAGGGAAGAACATGCATCAACCACAGAGCATACATCTATAATGTGCAACTGAAAAACCAAAATGCAGAGGCACAGAAGTAGAAAAACAAGTTACTGTAGAATAATGGCTGAGTATATAAGAATAGTAAATGATGCTCACTACAATTTCTTTGAAAGGAACAGAGTGGTTGAAGACAATGTAGTGTTTCAGCAGTACTCACAGTTTTATTCACTTCGGGAAACAACTTTACCATCTTCCTGTTGTAGCTGTATTTTAAGACAGATTCTTAAAGAATCTACAAGCTGCACAGTTCAACTTTCATATCGCTGCCTCCCAGTGATGCAAAAACGCAAAGCAAAGAGACTTGGCATATACTTAAATTAGCTGTATTCACACCCTGGTTGACGAGGAAAGGGTTTATTAACAAACTGAAGTTTCCATCTTGAGAGTTCAGGCAGACATAAGTACAACAGGAGGAAGAAAGCATCACAATGAGAGTGGTGAACCCCCAAAGTCACTGTCATGATCCTCCTCTGGCAGCTCTCTGGGGGTTCCCCAACCTGTGGCTCTCTGGAAACCACTGTATATACCTTGCAGTAGAAATCTTTCATAGCTAACCCTCATACAAACAACACTGAAAGTCCAAATCGATAGAAAATCTTTATGCTCAAAATACCACGTTTGCAGCTGTAACTGAAAATAAGTGGCTCTCAGTTCACAAAAGATAAGCCTACCAAAAAAAATCAACCAAACAAGCAATCTTTCTCAGTCTGTCAAAACCCTCTACCTTGCAGTAGAAGTCATCATATAAATTATCATACTACAATCCCACAGCACTCAAATTTATGGCTTTTATATTATTAGAGAACTGAAAACTATGAATTGATGCAAAAGGTTTAAGTGAAAACTAGTAAGTTAAAGGAACAAACATTCTAAATACCGCCTTTGAGAACGATGGTGATTCCAGCTCGAGTTGGACTCTAAGCCTTCAACTAGACTTTAAACTTCTATAACAACAGCACTCTCCAATGTATTTCTTAAACAAGTTCAAATTTAATTAAAAATCCATTATTACTGTTTCCCATTTGATGGTGTAGGGGGAGGAATAGGACAGAACAGTAAGAGAAAAGAATTTACTGCTACTAGGGTTCAAGCATTGCCGAATCAACCCACTCTTGCTGTTTTTGCATTAACATCTTGTAATCTACTATGAAATCACTTTAGATACTCAAGTGCTAGTGTGTTTGCATCTCATTTCAGCAACACCTATCTACACAGCCAGTCATTTGATGCTCTTTTGCTGCTTCCCTCTTAAGCTTGAGCCCAGCTGCTAAAAGAATACTTGATGCCATTTCCAATGAAATTGTGGAAGGAGAAGCTCTATTCTTCAAAATTGCCTTTCACACCTAAAAAGCCTTGTGAAGCCTGGAAGGTGTAGTTTTCTTCTCTGCACATATCCTTGCTCAGTGATTTTATTTAATCCGTAAGTTTATTACATATTAGAAAGATGCTAAAGCCTCTCCTACACAAATGGTTCTCTAACATAGAACACCTGGATCAAACAATTGAGTTGAGTTCTGGAAGGAAACGTGGAATTGCCTAACAGGCCTAACAGCTGGCTGACAGACACAAAGTTATCCTCATCTGATGTACAATATTCAGAGCCTCTCTGAGGACATCCAAAGAAACAGATTGTTTTGACTGTAAATAAGAGTATTCCTTAGCACACACAAGATCCACCTCAGGGAGTGCATCCTGACTTTCAGAGCAGATTTCTAGTACATTGTCACTCAGAGCAAGACCACAGAAAAGCTCATGGACAAAGACCTGATGAGGAGGAACAGCCCACTGCAAGCAGTTCTCTTCTGGTAAGGTTTATGCTGAAGGCAGACAAGAGGATATTCTTCAAAACTAAGACCTCTCACAGCTTCTGATAATGAGCTGCAGGCTCAGACTTCCTCAGCGCTGTGGCTTCTCTACTTTTCCAGAAGGCCTGGACCTCTTCCCTTTCCATTACGTTCAAAACAAAAAGATAAGCAGAACATATTTTTCTGCTCCTTCGCCTCCTAAGGAGCAAAAAACCAAACAACCTAAATACCTAAAATGCAGTCACAGGCAACAATCCAAGCAGAAACAATGAAACAGGAATCACAGGAGGATCAGGATGCACTTCATGCCTTGTGACTGGCAAGAGGGAAAATAAAGTGATGAACATGAACAGGCTTCATCTGCTGTCTCCCAGGAAGAATCATTTATTCTGGTTTTATTAGATAAATGAAGGTGAAAATGACTGATAACTAAGTGGATGGCAATGAAAATATATTTTGTCAAACATAACTTACGGGGTTCCTTTTGGCTGCTTATAAACTCTTCCAACTGTTCAAAGCAGAATACTCCACACTGAACAAATATCCTCATCCAAGTTCCCTGGGAAAATTGTATTAACTGAAACAATCTGGCTGTTGAAATCAACACTATTTCAACAAAATAGCATGTTAAATGCTTGCAGATAAGGTGCTACTACAAGCACTGAACAGAACAAAGATGAGGATGAAGCACATCCAGATCAACAGAAAGAACAAAGTGTAATTGGTTTTGAGTGAAAACGTGTAAGGATGAGTTTAAGACCTGTGGTCTTATAAAATAGACATGAAATAAAATGGCATTCTTATACATGTTGGTGCTTGCTCTCCTGCTGCTGCCAGCATTGAGCCGCACTAACTTTTTTGCTCACTCATCAATACACTGTATTTGAAAACTGATTAATGCAAGCAGGGTTTGAGATCACACCTAACAACAAGCAAACCAACAATGCATCCAGGAACTGGTTAAAGAAAGCAAACATAGGAAACATCAAAATATCAAAGTTATTGCTTTACAACTTTTATCCAGTTCTTCTGAGTGCATGCATTATGATTCTGTCTTAATTACACACCTGAACTACTTTTAAACACAGCACTTTTAGTTTTTGCAGTGTTTCACTTCTGCAGGAGTTGCAGAAGAGTAAGCACAGCAGGGAATTTAAAGAGAGACCATTCATTGTAAAGACAGCCGAATATTCTCCCAAATTAAGTTTTCTTTCCTGTCACAAAATTTATGTTACTTCCACATCCTGTTAAAATTCAGGTTAGGTATGCATTCACTGCATGCTCACATTTAAATGCCTCGAGGTATGTTGGAATAATGTCATGTAAGCAGGTACTGGTGCATTTGACACGCGTTACTTGGAATTAAAATGGGTAGATAATAACTTCCCTCAGTCTGCAACTGAAGTTGGGTGCAGTTGAGTGTTATCAAAGAAATGTATTCCAAGTAAGGTACACCTGGGAATAACTAAATATATTTTCATACCAGAAATTGTTATAAATACCTCCACTCAACCAGTTACGTTTCTTCTCTATTGATGTCACTCCTAGAACTGGCATGCTCTTCAACTTCTTGGTAATGAGTGACTAACTGGAAATCCTTCTATAGCCCACTAAGCTCTTTCAACTTCTCTGCTCCTTTCAAAGTACTGTATCATGGACTCAGAAAAAGAAAGTTTTGACTCTGCTGGTGGAGGAAAGAAATGTGCAAGGTGAGCAGGTGCCATGAGGGATTCCTTCTATCAAGATGCCCAAGTATTTTAAGTTTCATCTGCAACGCTTCCAAAATCTATCCTCAGCTTTTGCTATTTGTATATAAAACACATAACATACCTTACCCAGAAAAAAACAAACAATTTAAGTTCTATTCTCCCGATGTTTTCTACTGGGATCAGCTATAAGTGCCCCTCAGTTTATCAGAAATTGTTTCACAACTACTACATGATAGGATTGTCATATTCAGAAGGTAAATGATCCAAACTCATGATATGCCAGTTTTGGTTCTCATTTTCAAGATAGTATTTTATTGCAAAGATCTACTTGGACACATTTTTACAGCATTCTTAGAGTTTGAAGAACTGTGCTCTAAGTTCTTTGCTTTTTCATCATTGGAAAAAATATATATACATATGGCTTTGATTACAGAAGAAAAAAAATAAGCGTTCAAAACCATTTATGCTTCCAGCATCTCTAAAATAGCATCATCCATTTTTGTCTTGAAGCACCAGTCACCTTTATTTTCAGTGCTTGGAATCTCTCCATGGCAGTAGCAGATTTTCAACAATATTCCAGTGATCAGGGCTGTGGAGATTACCTCCTCCCCCCAGGCCAACCCCTCCCACCCAAAGCCCTTTAATCTCACCAAAGTAAATTAGAAAGAAAGTTGTCTTACCGATAACTCCAAGGTTAATGTCCCTTGCGAACCCCACCTAGCAAGTCGACATCATGACATGTCAGGTCAGCCTCAATCACGCTTCCCTGATAGTCAGGTAAAAGGAAGGAGTTAAAATACAAAATTGACACTTGCACATTTCTGGACATCAGAAAATGTGATGCAATATATTCTGAACTGTCTTTCAGAGCTTCTGGTAACCTCCAGATTTTTTTTTTTTTTTTAAACTTCTTCAGTGGGATTATTCTATTCTAAAATTTCAAGAGTTCCTGATCAATAACCAAACACTGCAGATACACCTTGACTGTTTTGTTTGAGTGAGAAATGAAGATCCCCTTAAATGATTTTTTTATTCCTTCTCTACAGTTTTCATTAACTAAATTACACGAAACTTAGCCACTTGGTTTGAAAATGCTTTAAGCCAAAATACTGCATCCAAACAGCTTCCTTTCAATACTAAGTTAACAGAAGCTCAGAGTTCTTGGGGACTTTTGTTTGTTTTGTTTGTTTTTAATAAACAAGAAACACAACTCAGTACACTCTTTCTATAAGGCTCTGAGCTATCTAAGTAGCTGACAATCTAATCTGGCATACTTTCAATATGCAAATAATCCTTCATCATTTAAGCACTCACACATGATCCAAAGACTGCCTGGGAAAAATATACAGGACTGGGTCCTTCCTGTTCAACATGGGCCAGGCTCATAATTTCTGGACAACTATTAAGCCTTGCTGAGAATTAATACATGTATGTTAGGGTCTGCAGGCCTAGGTGCCAAACACTTCTTTTCTAAAAGGCTGAAGGCATTTTGCTCAATACCTCTAATTAATTTTCCTGCTAGCCTTATAATAAGAGTGTCTTCTGTATTTTTTCCTGTGTAGTTCAAAATACAGAAATGGGCTTTGAGTCCAAATGCAGAGAGGACAAAAAATGGTCAGGTTTTTACAGTCACCAATATTTAATGGTGAACTTCTACTCAGACTTGAGAGTTTATTAAGAAAAAGCTTTAAGCAATGCAGTTGTCATTCTTTCTAATAATTATACTAGAGATGATGAGTCCTGAAAGTAAACAGTTGCTACAAAAAAATAAACAAACCTTTTAATACTTTGGAAAATGCAGATTATACTTAACGAATTAGTAAAATTAAGAGCTGAATTTAGTAAATTGATTATGTTAATAATGTGCAAGTAAGTCTATAACAACATAATAGCTGTAAAGTCTTTTGCTCAAAAGTTTTGGAATTGCTATAAATCTAGCAACCTACTTTTTTATTACTTATAAATCAAACATCAATACAGACATTTAAGCAACTGCTATAAATGAGTGATCAAATGATTACTACAATCCCATTTCATGGCTCCTCCTCCTCCAATGCCAGCAGGACACTGATAGAAGTTTAGTATTGGCTTACAAATTGAAATCCACTTTCAACATACTTTATAAGAGGAATTTTGCTAAGTTATACTGAAGAAAAGATCAGAACAGATGCATGAGAGTAAATTTATTTTTTCCTTTGACTATATGTCAGAATTGTGCTGAGAAGATTCTTCCCTTGAGTGTCTCTCATCACGTACAGGAGATTTTCCCACTGTGCTACAGTATTTTGTCCCTTTTTTTTATTCCAATAATTTCATTAGATAAGCTGAGTTCATTGTACATCACTACTGGACTAAGCTGTAGTACACGTGATCTTTATGGAATCAGTGGGGTGCTGTTGCAAATTTAAAAGGTGAACTTAAGTATGCATCAATCACATAAATTGCAAAACTTGGTAATACTATAAATATAAACTCTTACGGATTTTCATTTTCAGTTATAAAAATGTAGAGCTCAATTGTCATATTCAATAAAAATATTTGGATAATTAGCTATTTTGGCAGAAACAAATACAAGATGTAGCTTTACAGTTCTTGAGGAAGACAATTTTCGTTACTTAGGTGCCTTGTAAACATTAGAATTGAAGCGTTTCACTTCCCCACACCTCCCTCCCCCCATAAGCATGCACTGGGGCTTCATCTCTCCTGGGCTATCACTGGAAATCCACTCTACAAGTCGCTACTCTCTTCCAGGATGGACAGTGCTTAAAATTTGATTCCAATTAAAGTGCCCTAAGCCAGATCCCCTTCACCATGATTAATGTATATCTATTAAGACTACAGGGTTCTGATCAATATTGCGAAGTCTATGTAATTACTATAAAGTCATACTAACAGAACAGCAATTCCTTGTATTAAAACAAAATTACAAGCCATATCCTTACCACAAGCAAAAGCCTGAAACGCATACCCAGGCAATACCCCTCTGACTTCACTGCTCAAGTAAGGAACAGAGAGGACAGGATTTGGCCCCATTAACTTTATGAAATAAAAAACAAGAACAAAAAGAAAAAAAGGCTTTAACATACTAAAATACTAACTTTGGAAAGCATTTTTTAAGTTAACAACCAATTACATTAATTTGAAAGGGAGAGCCTGAGAAAGGGGCAAACCCATTTTTGCGAACCAGACATACATCCTTGCTTCAATTAAACTCAAACCATGCAATAATATACCAGTCCCACAACAAATAAAGGGTGGGAAGGCTCATCTTTTTGTTAACATTTCTGACAAAATACAATTCAAAGACACCAGACAGGAATAGAAGACAAAGGGAGGAGTATGACCACTGAAGCTTAACTTGCCCAATAGTCTGTTTATAATGCTGTAATCAAGTATGAGCAACGTATTTGATTTGGATATTTAGAGGTCCAGCAATAGTTTTCTTTAGAGAAAGATTAAATCCTTTTGTTTCTCTTTCTTGAGAAGCAAATGTTCTTCATTGGGGTACAGAATGGCTCAGATGCAACAGAAGAATGTCATGACTCGCCAGTTAAAATTGACATCTGGGAATGTCCAAGACAAAGGTCAATAAAAGCAACACATAATACCCCAAAATAACATAGCTAGGAATCTCCCCAAAAGATAAGATGTAATTTTTAAACAGCCTTTATTACAAGGCATGAGAATTCTAAGGCAAATTGTTCATCATGGCAGAACATCAAATTAAAACGTCAAGATAGAATTACAGAGAACATGGAGAGTATGTTTGTGTTATCTGTAGCAAAAAGTTAGTTTATTGTGCCACAGCACCTAATTTATCAATTCTCATCCCTACTCAAATATTATCTTTAATTAAATTGAGATGCTTGAGATCGAAACCATTTCTGTGTGTTTGTACACTGAATACAATATGGTTGGATCCTAACAGAATAGCCTCTAGAGGGACTTCACAGAACATAACAAAAAGGAACAAAATTAACACCATTGTAGGCTCTGCTTCCTTCTCCACATTAGAGAATTATGTTTGAATCAGATTTCCATGAATGTTTGGGTACATTTCAACACTTAAAACAAAAAAAAAAGTTCCAAAATTAGATGCTGGTAAGTTACTGAACAGCAATTAAACAAAGAGTGCCCTTCAGGCTATTTGTAATTTCTCCTAGTTTTCAGTCTGATGTCCACAGTGCTACATGTTGGAAAGCACAAGAAATTTTGCATGAATTTGATCACTCACATAGGCAGTTATACTTTGAAAACAATGTTTTTCGCAAGAATTACCAATGAAATAATGTTTTAGGACACAATTGAATTTGAAATAGGTAATGTTTTGAATAGATTTTTGAGTTTTATTGAAATCTTACATGAACAAGAAATTGGAAATACAATCACATCAAGGAACAAATTGCCACGGCTTTGACGTTTTAAGCCAAACAAATTTTGTAGGGCAGATTTTCAAAAAGGTGTGAAGTTATAACAATTTAAAAACACAGTTAACCTACTTCTAGGAATGCAAAACATACAATCATGTTATTTTCAATACAAGAAAACTTAATTTGTTGTAATTTCTTAAAACTACTAAGACAAAGCACTAGCTTTTACTTTTATGTACAGCATACTCCTATGTAGTCTATCCCAAATCCAAAAAAAAAAACTGTCCAAAAACCAGAGGTTCTGCAAAATCATGATTGAACAGTGTGCCATTCCTGCTTTTAAACTGCTAAAATGAAGCCTAAAATGATAAAAGCATTGAAACCCCATATGGAGTTCAGGAATTCTGCAAGCCCAGTAATGTCCAAGTGCATTTATGAAAAAAAAAAAAAAAAAAGAAAACTAAGAGACTCGAGTATATACACAATAGAGTGATTCTTCAGCCCAATACAAATGGCAGCCAATCGCTACTGAAGGATGAAACATTAAGCCAATTTTGTTTTGAAGTATGTAGAGCTATAGCCAATTCTATGTTTCCAAAATTCTCGATCCCTCCTCACTTGTCTACTTCCACTGTTGCCCATAAGTATCCTGATAAAATTCCTGGTTGTCATTATTGTAACCATAGTTACCGGCATAGTCACCACCTTGCTGGAGCGGCTGCTGAGCGATGGGTTGGGAGCCCCAGTTCTGCTGGTTGTTGGTCTGACGACGCTTGGAATCAGGCTGGTTGTACCCATCTGCCTTTCTCTTGCCTCCTACGTTGCCCCCACGGTTGCCCCTGGCTCCACGAGCACCACGTCCTCTCTGCTGCTGCGCAGGACCCCCTCTCCCACCCCTGGCTCCTCTTGGCGGTCCCATGGGTGCCCCCCTCTGTGAATAGCCAGCTCTACCTCTTGGTGGTGGTGCTCCCCGCCCCCTAGGTGGTGGAGGTGCACCTCTCCCACCCCTTCCTCCTCCTCCTCTTCCTCTTATAGCATAGCCATCATCATAGCCGTAATAGGGATCTTCATAGCCACCACGGTAGTCATGATAGTCATAACCATAATAATCATCATAATAATCTTCATAGCCATAGTAATCTGGGGGATAGCCATATCCACCTCTCCCTCCACGGCCTCTGCCTCTAATAGGAGGTGGCATGCGAGGCGGAGGGTAGTAATAATAGTCTTCATACCTATTAAGAAAAAGAAAAGCACATTAATTTACCTTGAAAAGTCTTTCAACAGAAAGTATAAACTTTCCCTTGTTAATTACCAATATATATCACGGAGAAAAAAAGTGATGCAATTTCTTCTAAACTATCCTGTATTTTACAGCAGAATTTAATTTTGCAGTATTATAGTATTTCAAGAATGAACACTCACGCAGTACTTCTGGAGGCCTGCCTGGCAGCCTGACGTTCTTTCCTTTTCTTATCCGGTGGCTTTGCTAACACTATTTCAATTTCTTCCCCTTCTATCTCTTTTCCATTCATTTCATTCATAGCCTGTACAAAAATTAGAAGAGAAACAAGGAAAACTCATTTCCAGCCAAGAGGAAACTAGAACTTTCAGGGGAAAAAAAAAAAGTTGGTTGGGCTGCTGCTGAGTGAATTATAGCCCTGTGCTTCCTAAAGAGAATTCTTTCAGGTTATTCGTTCAAGTCCCTCTTTGTTCAACAGTTACAATGAGGCCAAATTTAAAAAAAATCCTCTTTGTATCATAAAGTAAAAGAATCTTAAACCATATGGAGCATTGTATTTTAAAAAGTTACAGTGCTACATCTCATTTTTATGTTCCTATACTCCCTAAAAATAGTTCAAAGCATTCTCACTGCACACACTGACATGAACACTCAGCATACTTGCAAGCAAGCTAGAGCACACACATGAGAGAACACATTTTTATATTTGGACTTCCCAGCTATCTGAATGCACTGAAAGAGCATCTCAGAGGACAGCAAGTATTTTTGCACTCAGCTGACTCTGAACAAGGAAGGACGCATACTTAAGGGGGCAAAAAAGAACAAAAAAACGCTGAATCTTGGCAGCTTCAAGTAATACAGCAATGTTCAAGTAACAGACAATGTGTAATCTGTAATTATCAAATGCATGCACAAATAGAACTTGATGTACATACACAAAGTATGATTAGACTACATCTCCCTGTTCTCTACCTGGAGTTACTGCCTTGCATTGAACCTTTCTGGGTACAAATACATGCATTAATAAAAGGCTCCATATGTCTGTACAGACATATCTTCAAAAACAGTAACAATAATGGTTTATTTGGAAGAAGCTCTGAAAGTACTACGGACCTTGGAATGAATCAATGAATTCCATGCAATCTGTATCATAATAACACTTTCATTAAAAGCAAACAGCACAACCATACACAGAAATAACCCACAAAACTCACAAACCAATTCAGTGCCCACAAAGAGGAGTCTGGGCAGATATAGCAGTATGCTACCCTGGGCTTGAAAATGAAACTCTTTGAACTATGCAACCCCATACACTACACTGCTTAAGAGATTCCAAACACTTCCTCCACCACCTTCCTGTCCCCATACCAAAAACTTTTTATAAATAGGGAGTAACTTCTATGAATTACCCTGCAATTTCTAGCAATGTTTTTACCATTCCAAAAACTACACAGTCTTTAAATAAGGGTCTTTGAGAGACAACTGATACCTTCTGTCGTTTCCTCAGAAAAACTGTCTAGGTTGATTTTTTTTTTTCCTCCTCTTCTCTAGACTCTCCTGCATTGGTCTATACCTCTTTTCCAGTCTACTTGTTAACTTGGAACAGTTTTGTTCCTTGCAAGTTTCACATCCTCCTAGCTACTGAAATCATAGGAACAAAATTATTAGTAATAAAATTTTCACAAAAGGAACCCTGTTACATGTGCTCTAGAAACTGTCATAAGATATTTACTGTTAAGAAATTTCTAAGAGCATCTTCACAGAGAACTCCTCACATCTGATTTAGATAATCAAGAATAAACAACCCACCTTCACCGCTGCACCTCTGTCCTCAAAATGAACAAAAGCATAATCCTTTAGTTTCTTTACTCTTTCCAGCTTTCCAAATTCAGAGAAGGATTTCTCAAGAATTTCTTCCGTCACAGTAGTGGCCAAGTTTCTTACAAATAAAACTTTCACCTGATGATTAGTGAAAACAGAAGTCTTTAGAAATCAAACATGAAAGAAAACTAACATTATGTTATTCCACTCCTCTACGCATTAAGAATTTTTTGCTAACCTTATAAATTCCATATCCATTACCAAAAAAGATTGCCTTAGAGTTACCTGTATAAAATTCCTACAACTTCTCTCCTTCCATACTTCCCCCTCCAAGACCAGAAGAATATCCAACACTGATTTTCTGCTTCTGGGATGCTACAAGTCCCAGTAAAACTTTAGTAACGGATCTCAAGGGTAGCAAAGATTTATTAGAAAAACACAGGGATAAAAATCATAACATCATTCTCTGTGCTGCATTTCACCTTCATCTCACTCTGGAAAACAGTGTTACAAGTTATCTACCCAGTGTGCATCAACACAAGCAGAATGGTAACAAGACAGACTGGTGTGGCAATCCAGGTGGATAAACCATTATTAATTTAAATGTGAACAAACTGAACAAGTTCCTCATGTGTCACACAGGCAACTAGTTTACAATGCTGTACCCATACCATTTTGGATGGCTTACTATGAAAATGTCCTGTGACTTCTCTTCACTCTCTCAAAATAGCAGCATCATTCAGCTAGACCAAGTTAACTACTGCATAAAGAAATTCCTCCCAGAACACAAGAACATCCACGTTCAGTTTTTACTTACCTTTGCCATGACTTCTGGATCAGGTTCCTCTACTGGATCAGCCCATTCCACCGTCACAACATTTCCCCAGACTTTTACTTTTCCACTCATCAAGCGACGTCGAGCTTGTGCTGCTGATTTGTGATCTTCATATTCCAAGAAACAGAATCCTCGATTCTTCTTTTTATCATCAGGTTGATGATATAAGATTACATCCACCAAACCCTCTGAAAAATACGTCTTTAGTATTGAGCTTTAAAAGAGAAATAAATAATCTGAAGTCTACTCTAAAAGCTTTCATTTGCTTTAGTTAAGTTTAGAGGCCATGTATTACATCTGAAAGGGATGGGGCGTAGGCACAATAAAACAAAACAAAGATATCCATCTAATTTATCCAGAAACAGGTTACCTAGTTGGTGAAATTCTCCAGAACAAACTTACCTCAAAATTAGGTCCTGCAAAACATCAATGTGTACAGTTCAACGTCAGTTTTTCTGTATGGTTTTACCATTTTTATATTAGTGAAAAGCAATCAGAGTTAATACACAACATCCCTCCTGCCTCCAGGGGAAGCTGGGCAGAATTTTATCAACATCTCTCCAAAAAAAATAAATAGCAGAGGAGAGGCAACTAAGAAGTATTCACTTCCTGTTTTCACCACTTTCCTGCAGTACTAATAAATAGCAATCCTAAAAAAAAAGCAGCTGTAGGTTAAAACTCTCCTATAGGACAAAAGCAGATGAAGACTTCAATTTCCCATAAAGCAGAAGTGTCCTTTCAGTGAGGTGCCAATTTCTTTTCTTCCTGCTGTACATTCTGGTGAACAACAAAGAACTAGGACAGAAAATCTCTCACTACTATTTCTACAGCAGCATTCGCTCTAAAATAATTCACTGTTCCCTTCTTTCTCTCACTCCTCAACAACATATTTGTTTGAGACTCCCACAAAAGCTTCTCAGGTGTGAAAATTGAACTTACTGTAGTTCCACTTACACATACAGAGCCTTCAACACTAACCTAGAATGGATGACAGAATTGGGACCTCCAGTTTTTCTGAGTTCATTTGTGCACAACATCAATCATTTAACAAGCATTAAAGCAGATAGTAGTCCTTTTTTCCTGGTGGATGAGAAGCTGGACATGAGCCAGCAGTGTACTTGCAGCCTGGAAGGCCAAACTGTGTTCTGGACTGCATTAAAAGAGGAGTGGCCAGCAGGAAAAGGGAGGTGATTGTCCCCCTCTGCTCAGCTCTTGAGAGGCCCCATCTACAGTGCTGCATCCAGGCCTGGGGCCCCCAGTACAAGAAGGATGTGGAGCTCTTAGAGCGGGTCCAGAGGAGGGCACCAAGATGGTCAGAGGGCTGGAGCAACTCTCCTATGAGGAAAGGTTGAGGGAACTGGGCCTGTTTAACTTGGAGAAGAGAAGGCTCCGGGGAGACCTCATTGGGGCCTTCCAATATTTGAAAGGAGCATATAAAACAGGAGGGGAAACAGCTGTTTACGAGGGTGGATAGTGATAGGACAAGGGGGAATAGTTTTAAACTGAGACAGAGGAGGTTTAGGTTAGATATTAGGAGGAAGTTTTTCCACACAGAGGGTTCTGAGGCACTGGAACAGGTTTCCCAAGGAGGCTGTGGATGCCCCATCCCTGGAGGCATTCAAGGCCAGGCTGGATGTGGCTCTGGGTAGCCTGGTCTGCTGGCTGGTGACCCTGCACATAGCAGGGGGTTGGAACCAGATGAGCACTGTGGCCTCTTCAGCTCAGGTCATTCTATGAGTCCATGATTTTATGGTCCACCATAGAATATATTTCATAAATTAAATCTTGGAATCCAATTTGAAAATAATTTAAATAATATCTGAAAGCATCACTCACATTAACTACAGCTACAAAAGACAACGAATGGTATTTTGAAATCAGTGTGACAAAAATCATTAAGAAGGTCTTTACCTGTGACTTTATTAAACTCTTCCAATATGTTTTCCTTCGTCTTGTTCTTTGGAATTGACCCAACAAATAACCTGTTGTTTGCCACAGAGATGCATACTCCAAGGTGTTTCCCAGGACGGATTTCATAGTTGTCACACTAAGAAAATAAGAAGCCATTCACTTGCATTATCCAAAACAAAATGGTTGAAAAGATCTCCAAAATGATAGTATCAGCTGCTTCAAGTTCTACTATCCTCATACAGAGTATACTGAATTTGCATTGCAACAGTATTTCTGGAATTGCAATATTTGGGTCAGTGTCTGCTTGGACACTGCTGAGTTTGTTTTCCACAGAAAATTTTTAAGCTACTGAGAAAATGATGCACAAGAAACAACGTGTAACATACAAACTGCATAGGGTAAGTTCATTCACCCCCAGTTTATCTCAAACTTAAAACCTATTTCTAGACAACGAGCAACTGCTTCCTGCTCTTGGACTCAACATCAGTCACTGCTGTTATTATCATACACATGCAGAGGATTATAGGGACCATGAGCTCTATTTTCAGTTGCTTTTTAATATCAAGCGCATTTGCTGCAAGATCCTAATATGTGCCTGGTTTTTAACCTTTTCCACTCTTATGGCATGGATTTTTTGGGCCCTTTAAATGCTAGGACTCTGTATTCCTTTATTTTATAAGGTTTCTTTTTATTTTTATTTTTTTAAAAAGCTTCCCATAGAAGTTTCTTCTACTTCCTTATCACACTTGTACCCACAGTTGAATTACTTTGAACAACTCTAACACATCTTTAAAGGCAGGAGATTCAATCTTAAAACAAACTGAAGGCAGCTTTGTTTTTAAGGAATATTTTCAAACAGAACGTAGTGGGACTGAAGTTTGAACACCGGACAGCTTCTGAAAAATTCTCATTTAATTCTGTAAAAGCTTTCAGCCATCTCACTGTGACTTAGGCATATAGCTGGTGGTGCAACAACTTCAGTAACCTTGTTCATATTCAAGAATTATACAAAATTTTGCCAATTTTTGCTTCAAATAAAACAGTGATTCACACACAATAGAACTTTGAAGAACAAATTCAGATTAAGGCCAGAGCAGTTGAGCAATAAGTTTATCTTATAAGGCTGTTTTTCCTAAACATCAACCCATTCCCACTGGCACCTGCACACCAGAAGCAGCAGGGCCCCTCATGCAGAAGAATCTAAACTTCAAAATTTCACATTTATCATCAGTACTAAAAGAACCATGCTTTTCTATTAAAAGTTATTGCCTAAAAATTTAGCATGCCCCATTTTCCTTTCCTCCAGAAGCCTGTGCAAAATACTTCACTCAGATACAAGTCTGATTCCTCCAGATAATGCCAAAGTAGAGCATGAGAGAGAGAAGAGAATCCAGATACAGGACATATGGAATAGATTCACACAAATTCACTTAGTTGGTACAACACCCAGGGAAGAGGGGCCAATCTTTCACCAGGACTGTATCAGTTGATACATTTCCTGTTACTTCAGCATCCTTCCCTTTCATTTTCCCCAATCACTAAAATTTAAAGAAGGCTAAGCAGCTTGAACTTATAAGTTACAAGATGGAAAACACCTTTTTTCCTTCTTAAGTGGCAAAAATACCATCTTCAAACACTGAAACTCAGGATTAATCAAGTAATTATAAGAAAGTATAGAAGAAGCTGTAGGAGTAGATTGTTATTTGTACATACTAAATCAAGTCAGGAGACAATTTTATTACTATTTTTTTTTTTTTTTAAGAAAACAACATTTTGAGTCTGTTGATGATTGTTTAGTGAAACACTTCAAACATTTCACTAACACACTCCCAACATACTCACTGTTTACATTACATCATCCAATTTGAAAACAGTTACTCACCAGTTTGACTGCTTCCTGAGCTGCATCTTTGCTACAAAAGGTAATGAAAGCATAACCTCTGTTTTGACCAGAAAGAGGATCCATCATGAGGCGAAGATCCCAAATTGGACCAGCTTTCTCAAAGAGTGGTACCAATTCATCTTCATACAAGTCTCGGGGAATCTTACCAACAAAAACCTATAAAGGAAGAGGACACTCAACCAAAGCTTTTTCAAAAATCTGAAGTTACTTTTAGTACTCCAAAGTTCTAGGAAGGGAAGCAATCTGCATCGGAAACTATCACAACAGAAACACTGTAGCCTTCACTAGCAAGTGCATTATTTTATCTGCTACTACCGCCTTCTAAAATCCCAACATTAGTACTAGACTCTGCATATAAATTACAAGCCCAGGTTTTGTATACCTAAGAGGCTGTACCTTTCCACCACTGAAGAGGTAAATATTTCTTACCTGGTCACAAGACCTTACAGGCTACCTAGGCAGGAATACTGTAATATTCCAGACCAAGCAATTCCTTACTCTTGCAGTATTTTCATATAATTCCCTAGTCCAATCTTGATTAGAAAGATACAGAGATAAGAAAAAAATAACAACACAAAACACTAGAAATCCTTAGCAAGTTGCCCTAATGCAGATTTTCACTGTTAACGTATCTTATTTCTCTTCTGTTTTTGTTTCTGATTACACCAGCTCAATACGTCTAAGAAAACCTAGAAATCTCATTTTTCTTTCTCACATACAGCAGTGACTATTAAACTCAGTACAATTCACCAATGCAAGGCACACTTTAATGTCATATTGGCATATTTTGGTTTTTAACTCCTACTAAGCATTAGTCAGCTCTTCATCTTTCAAATTAAAAGAGCCTCTCCCATAACACCCTGCACATCTGCTCAGCAGATAATTCCAACACTTAAAGGCATGCCAAATAACCACATAAGCATTGATAGGAACAAACCCAAGGTGGGGGGGGAACAGTTCAGAACAGCTCAGAAATCCCTACAGTAGCTGTATCCATTTGTGCTGCCTAGAGCTTTTCACTCCAAAACACACGTAGAGTTTTCAAAGACAAAAAATAACAGCATAATGAAAGTGCACAAGAAGAAACGCCAGCTTGCTATTAAGACAGGGAAACCACCAGCTGAAGAACTACCTGTTTTTTCTATACTGAAGGCTTCACTTTCCTGCTTTTCTTCCAGCGTCTCTGACTAAGTCTCCTTATTGTATATGTAATTCCTTTCTACAAACTTAAGACTACCATCAATTCCACAAGATTGCTACAATGGGTAATGTACTCCAGAGGCTGAAATGAGCAACAGAATTAAGGATTTCATTTTAACACATCCACCTCTGACCTACATTATGGAGTGACTTCAAATACATACCAGGAAGACCAAATGTCTCTATGGGAATAATTTAGCTCATCTAAATGAATTTGCTTTGAGCCTGTACACTTGAATGCAATAACAAATGATAAGATCAACAGCAGACATGAGAAATACCAGATGAACATCTTCAAAGACTTAGATGAAACAGTAACCTTTTCTATTACTATTTTGGGTAGATCAACAAGCTTGAAAAAGATTCTGAAATAAGTTCTTTACAGAGAGAATGGTGAGGTGCTGCAACAGCTGCCCAGAGAGGCTGTGGATGTCCCATCCCTGGAGATGTTCAAGGCCAGACCGGATGGGGCCCTGGACAGCCTGGGCTGGTATTAAATGTGGAGGTTGGTGGCCCTGCATGTGGAAGGGGGGTTGGAGATTCATCATCCTTGAGGTCTCTTCCAATCTGGGCCATTCTGTGAAATACTACAGAATATAAATACTTCTTGCTTCATATTTCAGTTCCACAAGACTACTATTACTACAAAAACTCAGAAACTGGCACTATCACTGCAATAACATTGCAGAACTCATCGAAGTAGGATTCAGCTGCACTGCTGCTGCGCCTCTGCTGAGATCACTTCTTCCAGTTTTGCTTCCAGAGGGACCTGTACAAAATGCTCAATTTCTATTCTCTTACTGTTTGTTTTTTTTTTCTTCAAAAGATCAATCATGACGAGAGTCCTTTAAGAAAAATGTCAGTGTCATGAGGTAACAGAGCATTAATAAGGGCTGCAATTCACTTCTACACTCTACATGATACATCCTCCAGTTATTTCCACAACTGAGTTCTTCTATTTTCACTAACAAAGAAGCATTAGGGTTAACAGCAGCATTTCAAGAGCTTCTTCAAAACATCATCTCCATGTCACAGCACTCCAGATGCACTTTGTAGTCAATCTTCTAAATGCCAGATTTAAGCGTGAACTGATGTGGGCTGTGTGACTACTTCAATTCAGCAGTATCTACAACCTTCTTAAAAAAAAAATACTAAAATGAACAAAAAAACCTAGAGCAACATAAAAGCCTTTGAAACCCCATAGCTCTTCAAATATAAAAGTGTATTTTTTTTGCTGGAAAAAAAAACAACACCAGAAACACAGCAACAAACTGTGCCTACTGTAGTGCAGGCAAGGGCTGGTATTTTACAGATAGCAGGGAATTCTGTTCAAGTCATGCCTTAAAAAAAAGTATTTATTCATTTACATCAATAATTGAAAGAAGAAAATCAAGTATTCATCAGCTGCTTCCTCTTTTTTTTTATATCCTCTTTTTTTTTAATATACAACAGTGGAGACAGGTCATATTCACATAGGGCTTTTTTTTTCTTTAATCTCTTAAAGCATGGATTACAAAGACTTCAGTTTTCTCAGGTTTAACAGCTGCAAGCATCCTCCACCAGACAGAAGATTAGGAGGGAAAGTATGTATCTGCTTAACAGGTTAAAACTAAACCAAATCAGCTACTACTCCCAAATACAGATATTTTGGATTTACAATTGAGCACATCCAATAGAAACACTGAATGCTTGCCTCAGCTGCATAAAAGTTTTATCATCACCTGACTAGTAATGGGTTTACAACCCAATTCTTTTCATCCCTCATCCACTTAAATAGTTTTCCTTGCTGTGATGGAAATTAATGAAATATTTATAACATTTGCTTTTCTTGACTGCACATAATTTTGAAATTACTATGTACAAATGACTACTGTCTTCACATCCTCTTACTTTGCTTAGCCACTGCTTTCTAAGTACTCTGAGTTGCCAGTTAGTCAACTTAAATTCTTATCATTTATACAAAACTACTTTAAGATTACTGAAAACTGAAAAATCTTGTTTTTCAGCAGCGTGCTCATACACTTTAGTAAGATGATAAACTGTAACTAGAATGGAGAAAGTGCACCTAAGTAGTACATGATGAGTACTGCAAGTTATCAATGATTATCTTTCAGTGTAAGAATCCATCCCACTTTAGAAAAACCCATCTGGTGTACAGATACTTACAGCAGAAAGATCTGATACACCTGGTGAAAAAGTTTATGCATTTTCTTGAAATCAGTAGCAGTACTTGCATATCCTTAAAAAGAAGTTTGCCACTGCTGACATCAGTGGAAATTCTGGCATCAACATCTCAGCTGGCACAAGCCACAAGAACTTTATTTATTTAAAATAACTCCCCAACATGAAAGATTCATCATCACAATCCAAAAGGATACGTCTTATGTCTTTACATACTTTTAAACACAATAATAGAAGATAGGTTTTTGCACTACTATACAAGCAGAACTTAGGAAAAAAAACATCAAGGAAGAACAAATATACAACACCCCACACTTTGCTATGGGAAAAAAACACCACAACAACGTACCGAGTCTCCTGAGTCAAAACATGATCTGTAACATCCACCAAAACATGAGATCATGTTTTAAATCTTGATTACTATTTCTCTGAGCTTAACAGCTACTGCTGAAGGCTGAATCAAACTTCTGGATGCTTTATTAAAGTAAGATGATCAGCATCTTAACAAAGCAAACTGAGCAGTAATCAGGCTTGATCTGCTACTAAACGCCAGCACTGGTTCAGCTGAGGTAGGATTTTTGTAACTAGTTAGCAGGGCTTTGCTAATCCTGATTCATGGGAGAAGTATTTATGTCCTTAAGGGTGTTTCCAGAAGTCACCCATTCTAAAAGCTTCAAGAACCTTACTAGTACAAAACACACCCTCAGTACAACTAAACACAGCCAAAGCCAACTTTACAGCTTTCTTCTGACCTCCTATAGAGACTAATTATCAACAACAGCACAAAATACTTGAGTTTTTCGATGCAAAGTAACACTTCATATCGTGTATTGTATCACCATATATTGACAAAACAGACTTCTTAAGCCACCTTCCTGAATAAGAAATGAAAAGCATTTCAAAAATAAACAATGATCCTCTCAGTGCAGTGGTTTTGCTATCAGATCATGAAAGCACTGAAGATGTCTTTTGTAAAGACTGGTGACTATTAACAAATTATTCACTGTCACTGCTAGCTAATCCGACCTCTTCAAAACTTTGCATTAAGTATCCTAATGCAATACATCATAAATCATAGAATGGCCTGGGTTGAAAAGAACCACAATGATCATCTGGTTCCAACTCCCTGCTATGTACAGGGTCACCAACCAGCAGACCAGGCTGCCCAGAGCCACATCCAGCCTAGCCTTGAATGCCTCCAAGGATGGGGCATCCACCACCTCTCCCCCAGAAGATGCACACTACACTTAAGTCTTCACCTGCTTCCAATACACTGCACAGAAATCTTTGTCACTGTTTCTCAAATTCCATTTGGGGTGTGAAAAAAAACAAACAGCCAAGCACTTTTCAGTTGTGTTTTTTTTTTTTTTTAACTGAGCTGCACATCTGTCAGTTTTAAAGCTGCAGACCACAATCTTCAATTGTGTATGATCAAGTCTAACAATTTCAATATCTACCTTCATTTTCAGTAATTTTTACATAATCTTCCTATTATATCCACCTTCTTTCTTCTCCTCAATCAATTATGCTTTTTTCTGCAGAATATTGAGGACTAAGACTGAAGACGACAAATACAGAAGCAAGCTTTCCTTTAAGCTTTAGACAATTCCCTCACAGTATAATTTATTTGCCAGTCTTTTAACAAGTGACTTTGCATAAGCACACGAAATAATGTTACTAGTCTGTGCATACTAACCTCTGTTCCAATACCAGGCTGAACACCAGAATACACAGTATCTGGAGGAGGGCCTCCATATTTTCTCTGTCCTGTAGTTACATCCAAAGTGTAACCAGTCCTCTCTAGCAAAGCCTGAAAAAAAATGAAAAAGAATTGACAATAGTTACGTGGAGGGCAGGGGCCACAAACAACAGAACTTGTTTCTGAGGTCACTGCAAAAAACTTCTTTTTCCCTTATTTTCTGTTTGCAATATCTTATGTAGTAGCCAAGGAACTCCAGAACTTCTCACTAGCTTTCTAAGTCAGTTCTGCACAACACAAAAATGATTTCTTAACATATTCACCAACTCCAAGACTCAATCTTGTTGGAATGTCCAATTAATCTCAATTTTATCAGCTTGTAAAAACTAGTATAAGAAGACAAGATAATTGTGAAACAAATATATATATATATTTTTAAGTTCATGCATTTTGGTAATCGTGCAATCAGGTACATCTACATCTCAAACAAGCATTCTCTCTTTTCAATCTTGCATACAATCCTTTAATGCCTTGTGTGGATGGTCTTATCCAAGCAATACTGATGCCTCTCAAGCATTAAGCATTAAAATTACTTCAGTCTGTATACAGTCTGTAGTACAGCACAGTCAGTATTTTCTACACGTTACCTTGATCTTTGCTTCATCTGGTCCCTTTGTCGATTCCTGTACTTTGCTGCCTTGTTTCTCTCTTTGCCTGTAGGTCTTCATAACTCCACATAAAAATGCACTTTTGTTCTGTAGATACAATTTATAAAGTAATTAAATCTGGGGTATGAAAAGCTCTGGGAATACACCAAATCCAAACTGTGAATTCACTAGATAAGACAATGTCAAGTATCAAAAGAATCCTCTTGAAAAATACAACAATTAATTGATCAAACTTCTAAGCATGGAATTTCAAGCCGTATTTTTTACCTTACGTTCTCAATAGCACTCATTTTTATTATCTGGGAGCTTTAATTTTGCACTCAAATACCCACAACATTTAGGGAAATTCTTAAGCAGGCCAATGATCTGGGTTTGAAATACACAGAACATGAAAAGAGTTTCTATGTTTTGGCTCTCCTGCCAATAGTGCCAGAACACTATTTACACTTATGTGCTCACGCTTCTGGAGCTCTCACCTTACCTGTACATGCGACAGGTCACTTTCTTTAAACTGCTGTAATACAGAGAGGGCTCCTTCTTCATTAAATTCCCTAAGAGCATCAATTGCTCTTTCATCAAGATCGACATAAGCTACCAACCCTAAAAGTTAAAGATAAAGAAGTTACAGATTTCTATTAAATGTCATACAAGCTAAGAACTATGCAGTTTGCTTTTAAAGTCCATAACAGTATTATATATTTAATATAATTACATATTCCTACACAAGTATATGAAAAATATGAGTACAACAATGAAAAAAAGTTAAATTAAAATGTATATACCTAAGCATTAACTGAAGTGCAAGATTACACCCCATGTGTAACAGCTTTCTAGCATTTGGAAATCCAACAGAGAACTCTGGCTCACTTCTAACAATTTGGGTTTTGTTTGACTCTTAAGTTTCACACTTCATTCTCTTGAATGGAGCTGTTCTAAAGTAAGCTGACATGTGAACATTACGTGTATCCTACTCTACAAAAAGGAACTTTCTAACTGAAGATCAAACACTCCCAAAGCACTACAAAATATTAAGTAGAATGGTTTGTTCACTCTTTCCACCTAAGTTCAAAAAGCAAAAATCAGTAAACTGCTCATGTCTAAAAATTTATTTAATTTCACTTGTTTTGTTGCTCCATGCAGTTCAAGAGCCAGAATTCAAAAAGGTATTGTTTTGAGCCCTACCATGTACCCGAAAGGCTAATGTTAATTTTACAGGTACAGACTCCCCCAAGAAACACTGGACCAGTTCTGAAGCACTTTTTCTGTTTCAGGATCTTTACAGGTTTGCGGGTTTTTTTGTTTTCCCCTTTTGCAATGCACTTGCATAAGCTGTGGAGTATGAGAACTTTGGGTTATTAACATCTGCACTTTTTAAACCGCACAGGGAAAATCAGGACCAATAACTCCACACACTTTGCAACAGCTTGGTTTCCAGAATACGGATTATTTAACTGCTACTTGCTTTCAAAAATGCAAAGTAGTGCCAAGCCCAAGGACTACATTTCAGAAGTGATCCTGCATATTGGAAGGCACCTGTATCTTTCAAATGAGACCTCAGCAGATTAAAAATCCCAAACTTCAACTCCAAATTTAGCTCTGGTCTCAGAAGCAGAATGTTTCACTGACAAACCCCTGCACAATGTGAGCATCTGCACTGGCTTAAGGAAATGCAAATAACTGGTTTCAGGTTACTCATGCAATGGAATTATACTAGGTAGTTAGGTTCTGGGCTGAAAAGCTTTTAACTCCCTTGAGAACTCCTCACAACACAACCTAACTACCACACAGGTTAGACCCCACAAGTTCCTCTGCCCAGGCATTTACTCCTTCTCTCAAACCATCAAGTGTACATCATCATGACCCACAGTTAGAAAGTGCGTGTCTATGCCAATAAAAGCTTGTAAAGGCTTGATGAAAGCTCACTGTGAATGACTTTCAAAAGACATCATTCACATGACCCAGAATGTCATACTGATGAAGGGATAAAGTATTGTTTTTGAACTGCCTTCGTTTAATCAGTGGAATTTTGACTCTTTTCAACAAAAACTGTCATCTTGCCATAAGCACATAAAGCAGTTCTACTGCTTCTTATACATTTGTTCACGGAACACACTCTAAAGAGGAAAAAAAAGATGCTTCTGTCTAAGGACAAAATAATACGGGAGGATGGGATGTTACAAAAATAAAACAGAGAAACCTTGGTATATAAAGAAACCTTTTGTCTAGCAGTTGCAGAGACCACTTGCTACCAGCAAAATATTTCTCAATTTGCTAGATAGCTTAGTCCTCATTTGTTAAAAAAGCAGTTAGTATCAAACTGAACTTTTCAGTGGAGTAACAAACATGGATTAAACTGTCCGCTCAGAACTAGAGAGAACACAAAATCCACAAGCAGACTCAATTCAAATGTAGTCCCAGGCAAGACAAGCTAGTTGTTTCCCTCACTAGGTCACCTGTCCAGCTCTTGAGTGTTTAAGAACCACTGTGAGGAGTTGACAGTAGAAAAGTAAAAGCAAAATGATGATTTGGATTGAAGGAAAAAAAATGTACAGTTTAGTATGCTCAAACACATCTTTATTTGACAACTAAGAAACTAGTGCTCTGTGCCCTAAAGCAACTAAGATAACACATACAACACTAAGGACGTGTCAAATAATCAGTCAATGTCAAACCCAATTTGCCTTTAGGGAAGTCAAAGTAGCAAAACATTTAGAGCTACACAGATCAAAAACAATTTTTAAACCTTAATCTATAAAAATTTGAAAATGGTATGCCCTCACTTTCATAACCAATCAGAAACAAGAAATGCATATTATACCTGTCTGAAATATTTCATCAAGTCTCTCTGCCACCTTCTGTGGGAGGCCTGCCTCTATCAGTGTCTTGTAGTGTTCTGTGTGAGTTACACTGGAAGTATCCATTGGTTCTTCCTCTTCTTTTAACTGTACCGCATTACCATTCACCTGATTAGCCATTTTATTATGCTGCTGGAAAAAATTCAGGAGCTATATTACAATAAGCCAGAAAAAACTAGTTTGTAGGACAATGCATGATTTATCTAAACTAATTTGTATACATGCTGCAAATGACCTATATCAGAAGTTTTATTTAATATCTTTTGGATGCAGCTGATCTAAGTTTCAAAAGAAAGTACAACCCTTAATACTGCAGAAAATGTACATGGAAGAATTCACTTTTTTTTTTTCTCCTCCTTAAGTGTACTTCATGTACATAATGATGTCTAAACTTTAGATTGTCAGCAAGTTAACTGGTTACCATAGCAGCTACAATGCACTGGGATACGATAATAACATCCTTCAAAGAAGAATCAGAAGAGCTAGTTGCTATTTTCATTTCCCATTCCTCTACTTTTAAAACAATTGGTTAAAATTCAGCGAACACATAACCCTGCAGGGTAGCTTAAGATACCAAAATGTCAATACTTGTTTGCTAATTTGCACTTTCTTGGCTTGTTGCCATGCCTTCCTTCAAACCCAACGTACTGCACAAGACTAGCCAAACACTCTCATAACACTAACAGAACTCATTAAGGATAGGAAGAGAAAAATTGCACTCGCGAGCACATTACAATTTCCAGCTGCAACTGAGCCATTTCCAGGCTCAGTTTTACTCAAATAGGAGCTCTACAAATCAAACTGCTTTTTTAAGAACTTACTGGTTTAAAAGGAAGCCATGACTGCAGCGTCTTCAGTTACAGACTTGCTTTCAGGATTAACTGATTGCAAATACGTGCACTGAGAAATGCACAACTATCTTCTCAGACAATTTCAGTGGGCTTTGCCCAATTCATTAAAAACTGTTTCCATTTCTCAATTAGCCAGCCAGCTGATACTCGGTACTCTCAGATACAAAGGCTGACAAAGGACAAATCAACTACCCAGCAGAGAACATTAGGATGATCAGTTTTTGAGTTCAGAAACGAAATGAGCCTCAGGCTTTAAAAGAGAGGGAAGAAGTCAATGATCAGCAGTGAAATGATAACCAGATAGACACACGCAGCATGGCAAGAGCAATGCAATTCAGTACTGGAAAACAGATACGAAGAGGACTCAAGAACAAGTTTTGCTTTCACTTTTAAGACTCCGAAGCCTCAAACTATTCACTGTGCTGAAAAAAAACAACTCTCCAAAGATAACCACCCCTAAATCAATCCCATTTATACCCATCCTTTCTAGACAACAACTTTTTGGAAGGTAGCCTATAATTTACAATCTTGAGCCAAAAAAATGTTTTTCTTCTTTTACTACAACTGTCTTGACTTGAAGGGCAGTTTTAGAGATGGAACACAGCCTCGTGTTACTTCTCTATCAGCTGTCACTTCTTTATGCAATCAGCAAGGAAAAGAGGTGAAGTCTTCCATAACTACTTGGCATTTATACATACACATGTTCTGTTTCTTGACTCAGAAATCACTTTCTATCAGTTTACTCCAAAACAGAAACTTAATTACTTAAAAGCGAATGTGACTTTAGCCCAAAAACAGAAGAGAAAATTGTTACCTCAGGACTACAGTAAGGCTTATCTCTCACTACAGAATTAACTGAGCATTCAAACCACTGACTGAATGTCAGGATTCCATAGGTACGGATACAAAAATAATGGAAAATGAAAGTCAGACCCATGTCTGCTAGCTAGACTACATCTGCAACATCTCTAACTTGAAACAGTGCAGGACAAAGGGTTTAGTTACAGTGAGAATGCTTTGAGTGTATATATCAAAAATGCATAAGATGCTATACAGAAAAAAAGATATACAAAAGATCAGTGCATTTTTTTTTTGCTTCTTTTCACCTCCTTATTGCTTTACAGAATCCAGTACTTATACACATCTTCTCCATATAGAAACAAAAACCTAGGAGGCTAAATTAAGTCATTAATACAAAAAACTATTAAAACAATTATGAGTACCACTGAGGTTCAGAAGGTTTATAGTGATGCTCCCTGAGCATTTACTTTTCCTTTTTTCTTGTAAACCAGATTTGGTTTATAAGAATCAGCTTCTAATATATTTAGCACTGCTGAGCACATCCTCGGACTTGGGTGTAACTGACCAAAAAGCTGACCACTATTCTGTGTCAGGCAGAAACACCTCAGCTCCAATAACTCAAACCATGCAAGATTTGCAGCCTAGCAGCACTGAGATGATCCACCTTCACCACAAGCATACAGCAGTACTTGGAGCTAAACCTAACAGCTAGGTATCACATTACTGCACAGCACCACAGCTGACCAAAAGCTTTTCTAAGTAGGCTTTCAGACAATGCAAATTAAGTCTCTGCATTTTAATTCATTAGCTGTACAATTCATTATTCTTTAATAACTATCAGCCTCAAAAAAAAACCTAAAGTCAAATGCTGTCTATATCCACCAATCATGAAAGTTGTGTTTGGCTGCTGAAATTTCAGCTATTTCCTGTCCCACAGTCTTAACTAAAAAGATACTCTGGAAAGTTTTTAAAACGATACAGCTGTCAGAACATCCCAGTCCCAACAGCATCCACAAGAAATGTATTTCTCTTCACCCATTACAGTAATAGATGCTATTCTGGCTTTGCAAGCTTGGCCTGAAGTCTGAGATCAGATGGACTTTACTTTCCTGAATGATCACCAACAAGAGAAACTGCATCTTTTACAGCCCTGAAATCCTCACTCTGCATTCAGAACAGCTGCATGAGTGAAAGCCATTGCTGAAAAAACTCATTTAGATCTCCCTCTAGACATCTGCCAGATGCAGCCATCAAGACAACATACTCTCCTACACACATCATTAGTAAGGAAAAAAATGATTTCATTGATGTTTTTTATTCTCCTCTAAAAAAGTTTAAAAGTGAGTTAAAGAGGAGCGATATCTGTGTTTGCATACCATGTGTGTGTGTGGCTCAGCCTGTCACAGGCCACAAAAAAAAGCACGTGCATGTGGGTAAAGCCCTCAAATACTGTGCTCCAGAGTCTCCTCTACATTAACTAACTACCTAGAAAGAGGGAGACTGGTTGAATAGCAAAGATTTTTGGTGTCAATTAGAAGCAAAGGATTATGAGTATATTAGTATGTGTTGGGATATGCATTTGTCTTTATTACATGCAGAAATGGATGAATTTAAAATAGCATATAGAAAAACGTGCTTACCGAGCGAGCAGCAGTAAATACACACTGGGGGAAACTTTACACGGGCAGGGAGGGTTCCATTGGTACCTGAAATGCTGCCTACCTTCAGCACCTCCCAGCTGCAGGGCTGCATGCAAGGGGAGGTTGTGGGGGGTGGTTTTGTTTTGAAATTCACACGGTTGTTGACAGTGCTTGTTCTGAAGGCCAGGAATACTCGGTCATAGCAGACATGCTTGTAAGCTATGCACTATCTTTCACTTGGAATTTCTGCATTCTGCATCTCAAAAGCTGGGTTTGCCAGGTGAGTTGTCCCTTTTTTTGACAAGTAGATGCTTAAAAACTTAGGAATGCCTTTACATTAGTCCCATACAGGCTTCTTTTCCATTCTTAATAACTCAAATGGCTCTCAGTACTTTTCCCAGGGGAAAAAAAAACTGCAACACACATCAGAGCCTGACAGTGCATGGCATCATGAATACTGAAACTTAATGTCAGCCTTAATGTCAGACTGACAGTCACTGAAACAGCCACAATGTGACCATTCCCTCTATTTTCCACCCATACTCCAATAGAGGTTGCCACCCAGAAACTAAGTATAATTAATCACTAATTACAAATTCACGGTCTAGTTAACTGTCAACATGCTTAATAACAGCATCAAGGAAAAGAAATGGCAACTTCTAGTAGAGGGAAAACAATACTGTGAACTACAATAGCCAACTTACATTGACCATCCACCAACACTGTTTTCAGCTTTGCTGCTGTATAACTTTTGACATCATGAAGTGAACTATTTATTAAGCTCAGGTGCACTGGAAGCATTACTAAACTCATGCATTAAAGTAGCACCCAAGTAATTTCTGGTTGTTTATGTTGCCATTCCTCCTATTGAGTGCATTATCCGCAGGTCCCTATTATAGGAGTTAAATCAGATTAAGAATAGCTTTAGCTTATTACCTTATTACTTTAAGAAACTTTTTCAAATGAACAACAAGAAAACAAACATAGTCCCTATGAAGTTATGAGTTACACTGCAAGAAGATTCTTATCTAAGCAGAAAGAAGCACATGCACAAGAAGGAGATAAGAACTCGCACTAAAAGACTGAATGGGGAATTTATTAAAACCTCACCTGCTCATAAGATATACTGCTACACCCCTTCATTTTTTTTTTATGTGAAAGCATTACTGCTATTCCCTTTGTACCATAGATTACTCCATCACTGAAATCACATTTTAATAGCTTAATTATGATACATTATTTATTAGCATGAATTGTGGGAAGATTTGTTTTGAAGTTATCACACCCTGAAAAACCTACATGCATCATCCCAGTTTCCAGACCAGTACCTCAGCAGCAAGCTGTAACTTCGAGGAGCCAGCATCCTCACCCTGCCAGCACTGAGCTCTCAGCCTTTCCCAAACCATCTTCTAACAGAATGGAAATACCTGAGAATCCCCATCATGATGCTAACCAAAAGCCTAGCACAGCCTCCCCACCAAGAGACTCACACACAGGTTAGCAAGGTGCACCTTTGTTTCAAGAGAATACAGCTACATCAGTAACTCCTGTGCTTTGCTACCTCAGTACAAAGTCTGAGCATCCTCCCTCCTATCTGCAGTTGGCCCTTTGTAGCTCATCTGCTCAGCTGGGTCGTACAGAACAACGCTCACAGCACTCCAACTCAAAGCAGAGCTACAATCAAAACAAGCACTGCACTGATGAGTTTATCCTACAGGAATGTGGGTTTTGTTTTGCTTTTTGCGGGTTTTGTTTTCTGACATAATTTCAGCGTTAGCAGGAAGCTCAAACATGACACCAACAGCAATCGCACTGAGACAGGAATACAGCTTTTGGGATATGAAATTATCAAGCAGGCTCTACCACACTGCAAACGCAACAGTTTGCATAGATAAGTGAAAACGACACTAAGATACAGAACTCCAGGCGACCTTTACTTTAGAAAGATACGTCAAAAATTCAGAGTCACACAAAATATGATCTCAAATTTAAAAACAAAACAACACAACCCAGCTCCAGGAACATTAACATCCTTGGCAAGCAGAAAAGCATCACTGCTGGGGGATCCTCTGTGCTGCGAATAGGGTGAGGGAGATCCGAGCAACTTTCTTCACGGAGTGCTGCAGCACCGCGATGGGGCGCGTTCAGAACCCGGGCAACCAAGGCCCAGTAACTCGAGCCTCGTTTACAAAATAAAGGTAATAATCACGTATTTAAGAAGAACTCGTCAAGTTTTGCTAAAGACCTCACGTAAAAGACCGTTCAGTGAAGCGATGTCCCAACAACAGCGTTCAGGCGAGCGTCTCCCCGCAGCAGCACCGCGCCGCGTTTTACACAGCGCTGCGACAGCGGCGGCCGCTCCGTCCGAGCCCTCGGCAGCCCCCCCCACAACAGCCCTCCGCCGCCGGGAGGGGCCGGGAAGGAGCCGCCACGGCCATCCGCGGCCCCGCGCGGTTCCCGCTCAGCCCGAGAGGAGCGGGGCACCCCGGGAGCGGCGGCGGCAGCGGGGCATCCCCCGCCCGCGCCGCCCTCCCCGCGCAGGGCCCGCTCCAGGTCGGCCGCCCGCCCCCGCCGGGCCGCAGGTCCCGCCCCCAGGCCGCTCCCGGCCCAGCTCCCGCGCGCGGCCCTCCCGCCCCCCGCCGCCTTCCGAGCGGCCGAGCCGCGCCCTGCGACGCCCCCACCCCGCGTTCCGACGCGGCGCCAGCGCCTCGGGCCCGCCTCCGCCCGCGCCGGGCCTATCCCGAGCTCTCGGCGGCCCTCCCCGCCGCGGGGCCTACCCGGGAGCGCTCGCCCCCGGCCGCGGAGCGCCCTCACCGCGCGAGGGGACGTCCCGGCGCCCCTGACGCCTCCCGGGGACTCACCGGAGCAGGGCCTGCGCGGCGCAGCTCGGGCCCAAGCAGCGACGGCAAATGGCGCGCGCTCCTCCTTCTCCTCATGGACGGCGGTGCGACCCCGGCAACACGCGGGGTTTCCCGGAACTGTTTCCAGGGACCGCGGCTTCACCCACTCAGAACCTCCCGCTCTAGACGAGCGGCCGGCCCCGCCTATAGGAAGGGGGAGGCGGAACCAGCCGTGACTCCCGGAGACCAATCGGAGGAGGGATCTGTAACCAATCGCGCAGCGCCTTCAACCCGGCGCGCCGGCAGGGCCGGAGCTGGGGCTTTTAAAGGGGCAGCACCGCCCGCAGCTTCGGAACAAAGAGAGCGCGGGGAGCGCGCGGCGCCGCTCCGCCCTGAACGTGCGGCGCGAGGGCGGGCGGTGGCGGCTGGGCTCCGCCCCGGAGCTGCGGCCTGGTGGTGGCCCGGCGGGCGCTGCCGGGGGTTGAGCTGATGCGTCTGTCACCGGAGCGCAGCCTGGTGGCTGTGCGGAGCCTTCCCGGTTCTGCCCAGTAGCGGTACTGCGGAGGGAAAGCGCTCACGGCGGCTTTTGCCTCGTAAAGGAACCGGGGCTGTTAGCTCCGAGGCACAGCCGGGAGGGCTCCGTGCGGCACTTCCTCTGAACAAAATTAGCGGGGGGTCCTGCTGCCCAGGTGTGCTGTTATTAGCTAATTAACCTGTGATTAAATAGGGTTCATCTGTGCCTTGTTTGCTTGGTCTGTAGGAGAGCAGCTCCTCCAGGGTGCGCGTTGGATGCAGCAATCTGTAGGAGAGCAGCTCGTGGGCAGTGATGGTGTTTCTCCCACTGGGCCTTTTCTCATCCGGAGCTGTGAGAAGAGCAGCTCCTTCTGACAACAAACCTCTCCTGAAAGCTGCGTGCACGTTAAGCGTGTGTTTGTGCTCCCGTTGTGGGTGTGGATGAAGTTGTGTGCGTTGGCTGAGGGATGTAAAAGCAGCTTCGGGGTCTGGAAGTTGAAGTCTGTCTCAGGTGCTGGAGGTGCTCTGTCTGCCACAGGTGGAATGCTGTGTCCAAAAAGGTGAGGATCTCCTGGATGCAGTCCAGCCGAGGGTGATAAGAGATGATTAATGACCTGGAGTGTCTGCAGTATGAGGAAAGGCTGAGAGCCCTTGGAATCCTCAGTCTGAGAAGAAAAGGCTGAGAGGGGACTTATTGCTGTCCGTAAATATCTAAAGTGCAGGAGTCAAGTCAGTGGGGACAGGCTCTTCCCAGTGGCATGAAGCAACAGAACAAGGGGCAATGGGCAGAAACTGGAATGCAAGTGCTAACTCAAAGAAGAACTTTACTGTCAGAGCTGGAAGAGGCTGCCCAAAGAGGTGGAATGGATCTCCTTCACTGGAGATATTCAAGACCCAACAGGATGCCTATCTGTGTGACCTACTTTGGGGAATCTGCGTTAGCAGGGATGTTGGACTTCATGATCTTTGGATTTCGTTTTCAACACCTACAATTCTGTGCCTTGCTGAACCTGCTTGGTGCTCATGGGTGGAGCTGCAGCTTTGCATGTGAACTCTGTGCTGCTCTGTATCTGCCATTTCCAGTCTTGACTGTGGGATCTCTCATGGCATAGAGCTGCAAGGGGTACAATGACCGCCTCATCCTTTAAGTTGATCAGCAGTTCCTCTGACTGGGAGTCCTTAATATGCTTAAGGAATTGTCACAGCACAAAAATAAAGAGGAATTGAGGGATCTGAACATCTCTCCTCTGGTGCTTCAGAAATGTCCTGCACAGCTCTTCCATTGACATACCCTTTACACTAGAAGACTGAACATAATGAGATTACAGCAAAGTATGTATTGAGGAAGGGTGCTTTTTGACAAGGCAGTAATGTCAGTTATTGAGCACTAGCATTTCTTGCAGCAGGAACATTCCTATTGCACTAATTGTCAAAATAAAAGCCTTGAAGGCATTGCTAACACTTTCTCTGTTCTGCTCTGGCATTTCCCAAAGTCCCTCTTGGGCAATTAATTCTGCACAGACAGCTGTGAGCAGTAGCAGGCTGTGGGTTTAGGTAGTATGGTTTTTTTGTTTGTTTTGTTTCTCATTTCATCTCCCAAATCCAGATTGATTTGAGGTTAAGCTTAACAGGTCCTTGTTGGCACAGAACTTCTGCATAGCTTTTTGTTATTTTTTTTAATGCTTTTTTTTTTTTGCCAAGAGTTTAATAATAATAATATACACCATTAGCAACCTGGTGTTCGTAAGGCAGAGTTTGGAATTAAACATGGATTAACTTTTAAGCTACCAGACGACCACCACACATTCCTTAACAGGATCTGGCACTATTACTTTTTCACTGTAATATGGAACATAAACCATTTCTGTTCCAACAGTGCTTCCATCAAGCAGTCTGGTTGTTTGGAGTTTTTTTCTATGACGAGGTCTATGAGCTTTGTTTCAACACGACAACAGGATCATTGTTATATATTGTATGAAAGTCATCTACTGTATGCTGCAGACTGCACATATGTTGGCTGTAAACAGGCCTGACCAAATTCTGATGTGAAATCAGATGTGTTCTCCTTGTACATAGGTTGCTCTGAAAATAATGCTTCCTATTTATTTACTATTATAACAAAAAGCACAATAACACTATTTGATAAGAGCAAATTCCCAGCCACAAAACACCATTTTTCAGCGTAGCCACCACCATTATCTATACATTTTCACCAGAGATGAACAAAAGCCTGTGTGCCATTCTCATAAAAATCTGCACCAGTAGAAGTGACCCACAGTTTCACAGCTGCTGTGATGGCATTACTGCTGAAATGCACCACCTACCACTTCAGTATGCTCACACTCACTGTTTGAGCTTCATAAATGCTCAGCAAGGGTCAGTGGATACCATTTTTTTCCTATCTTCTGTACATGGAATACCTTTAGCCAGGAGCAAGCTGTGACATGAAGGCAGTAGGTTGGTCCAGTGCAAAACAACAAGCTGAAACCGCAAGGAAGTTCCAGGTGTTCTGGAACAAAGAGTAATTTTAAACTTTTAGTTATTTATTTATTGCTAAACACTCCTGGAATGATGTTACAGGTCTGTCTGTACAGGTGCTACAGGAACTGCCAGTATACAAGACCTGATTTAGTCAGGACAAACAGCATCTTTGAATCAAGGAAAGTGTGAAGTTCTGCTGCAGAGAGTGAGCTTGCACTCAGTGCTGGCAGGAAGGGAGAAGAATCCCTTCCTTTTCGTAGAAGGGCTATTCGTGTCATTGGCCATCCCAGAGCAATAGAGGAAGCCTTTCTGTAGCCTATTGCATGGCTGCAGTTTAGAGGCTATCCAGCACCATCCTTGCAGCTTACAGGTCTCGGGCTGCAGGGGTTGGCCACCCAGCATCAGAATTGCCTGAAAACATTAAAATTCTTTTTAACCTTCATCAACAGATCTGGTATTGCTACTGTTCCAGGGGACTTCAGAGTTTGTAACACATCTCCCAGGGCCATGGTAGGTGGTAGGGATCCACATAAGAACATTCATACCACCTCCCAGCAAATCCCCTCTACCACGAAGTGCACCTGGGCTTTGCTGCTGACCTGGATGGTGTCTATAAGGCACAGCAGCACTGCAGTGGTAAAACAACAATGAACCCAGACCATCCAAATGATCCCATGTAGTGCTTCCTACCACACCTCCCATACATCTTCAGTACTTTAGCATAGTCTTCACCTGTCTGGGATGTCAGAATGGAATGTGCTCACATTTGAGTATAATGCTGTCCTAGTGCTTCTTTCAGCTATTCCATTGTCCACTGTAGCCACGATGCCAAGAAATTGTTCTGCACTTGTACCAGTGACTCCACAGCCTGTGAGGAAAGGCAACGTGCTCACAGATTCAGGAGGAAAGGAGTAAAAATTGAGGCTGATAAGTATACTGCCTACCATTAGGTTTCATTTTACCAGGGAGATGGGGAAGGGGGAAGATATTGATACTTTTGGCTCAGGTTAATCAGCCTCAATTGAAAATAAAGTACCCTCAAGACAGCTGGATTGCACTTGCACTAAACAGGAGTTTAAGGGCACATTACTCTTCATTAATGCTACCATCATTCACTCTGGAAATGGTTATCCTGGTGAAAGCAATTCAGTGGGAGAACAGCTGACTGGGGGTGTACCAGTTACCACCAGAGAAACCGTGATGCTGTCCAACAGGTAGCTGCACCCTTCTCAAAGCACCTTCTTTATGGAAGGCTCTGCTTTGCTTCCTGCTGTTTCAGAAATGACAGCTCCACACACACGATGCCCAGTCCAGCTTCATCACCACACTCCACAGTTGGACATAGTTCAATGCAGGCTGGCTTCTGTAGAAGCTACAGGTCTGCCTGGGCAAAAGTAACAGGCAAGGCAGCAAAGGTGAGGCAGAAAAGCCTGTTTGCGTATCTGTCTGTTCTTACTGTATACACTCCACTTCTTCCCAGGGCTCAGTGCTACACCATTTCAGCAGCTATCATGTTGTACCTTCTGTTTCCTTGCATCAGAATCTCAAAAGTGACCAAACACGTAAAAAATTCAACTCAATCCATCCTTTTTGGAGGAGACTTGGATAAAGAATAGGAGGCAGAGAAAAACATCTGGAGAAAACAACATCTGTGGACAAAGCAGGCTGCACCCTGCTGCTTTGCTGTAGAAATTTGCACTACAAGTGGGCTCTCTGGGACTTAGCACAGGGCCTTCCTCTGTTTAAGGCACTGATTGCTGAGTGCAGTGACAGAACTGCATGTTGAGATGCTCCTTGCAGCGGGTGGCTTCTCAAAGCAGTTCCATTTGTGAGCAGCACTCCCTCAGTCACCTTCTCTTTTCCCTCTTTGCCCCCCACCCTTTGCCTGCATCTTTATGAGAATTCAGCACACTGAGCAGCAGTGGACATTTCTTTCAAATAAACAAACAAAGCTTACAGAAAGCAGTGATGTTCAAGGGTGTGTATAAACAGGAGGGGGAACGGCTGTTTATAAGGGTGGATAGTGATAGGACAAGGGGGAATGGTTTTAAGCTGAGACAGGAGAGGTTTAGGTTGGATTTCAGGAGGAAGTTTTTCACCCAGAGGGCGGTGATGCACTGGAACAGGTTGCCCAAGGAGGCTGTGGATGCCCCATCCCTGCAGGCATTCAAAGCCAGGCTGGATGTGGCTCTGGGCAGCCTGGGCTGCTGGTTGGTGACCTGCACACAGCAGGGGGTTGGGACTGCATGATCACTGTGGTCCTTTACAACCCAGGCCATTCTATGATTCTATGATACTTACAACCAAACAGCAGATTTTTTTTTTTTTGCCCCCTCATTAACCAGTTACCGAACAGAAGAGCCACTGAGCAGTTTATTTGACATTGCTGCCGACCGCAGTATAACGCAACACACGTGGATAACTTTGGCCAAAGCACGCAGCCCGCACGGCTGTTCTACACCGGAGGCAAACAGCACCCAGCAGCAGCAGCTTAGTCATCGTCCTTCAGCTTCTTGATCTTATGCTTGTGCCGCTCGATCTCCTTCTGCAGCCGCTCGATCTCCTTCTTGTGGTGATCGATCTCCTCCTCGTGGTGCCTCCTCAAGGCCGCCAGCTGCTCCCGCTCCTTCTCCCTGTAACGGAACACAGCGCAGGTGGGCCCGGCACGGCGTGACCGCGCACGGCGTGACCGCGCACGGCGTCCCGCCGAGGTCCGGAGGCTCACCTGAAGTAACGCTCCTCCTCGGCCGCCTGCTTCTTACCGAAAGCCCCTCCGGCCTCGCGAATGGAGCCGCCGCCGCCGCCGCCCTTCCCGGCGCCTTTGCCCAGCTCGCCCAGCTGCGGGGAAACGAGGCGTTGAGCGCGGCGCCCCGCACGCTCACCCCGCCCCGCACCGCCCCGCACGCACCTGGTCGGCGCCGGAGCCCGAGCTCCAAGCGCGCTGCTGCTGCTGCGCCAGGAGGGCCCCGCGCAGGCCGCCCCGCAGCGCCGACACGGCCGCCATGTCCGCCTGCCCTTGGAGCGCCGCGTGGGCGGGGCCGCACCGCGCCCAGCCCCGCCGAGCGGGAAGAGCCCGACTGCGCACGCGCCGCTCCCGCCGCTCCGCCCCATTCCCCCTCCACCCCCCCGTTGCCGCGACGCGCCGCTGCGATCACGTGCCGGGGGCGCCGCCTTCTCGGTCGGTTTCGGCGTCGCCTTCGCGCGTGCGCGCGGCGTCACGTGGTGCTGGCGATGGCGGCTCCGGAGGAGCGCGGGGCGGGGGGCGCCGCCGAGGAGGCGTTCCTCACCTTCTATAGCGAGGTACCGGCGGCCGGCCGTAGGCGGCGGCGGGGGCGCGGGCTCGGCCGCGTTCTCCAGAGCTCCGTCTGCCCGCCGACGGCTCGCTGCGGCCTATCCGGCGCCGCCGGGGCCTGGCGGGCGGAGCGGAGCCTGCGTGGGGGCGGGCGGGGGCGGCGCGGAGGGGCCCGGCCGGGTGAGCGCTGCGGGCGGGCGAACCCCGCGGCCCTGTGGGGCTCCGAGCTCAGCCCTCGGCTCTGCTCCGCGCTCCTCCGGCCCGCTCCGATGAATCCCCGCGCACCGCCGGCTCTGCTGTCAGCTCCGAGCTCAGCTGCCGTTGCCCTGCGGCCGGGGGAGCTGGAGGGGAGCCCGGCACGGTTCGCTGTGCGTCCCTCGGGTTGGTAACTGAGCCCCGCCTGCGTGTTCCTTTCCCTAAAGGTGAATGGCGGGTGCCGATAGCGGGTTTGGGCTGGGTTAACGGTGAGAGGATCGAAGAGAAAACTGCGCTGCTGGAAAAAAAAAAAATGGTCGAAGTGAGAAGTGTTTGCTTGCTTAGGGTGATGTGATGGCGTTCGTTGTCTCTCCCTGCAGCGCTGGGTTAAAAGCAGCCGCGCAGTTGGTATCCAAGGTATCGGGATGACAGTGCTGGCAAAGTGTAGGAGTGAAGTGAGGGCAAAAAGGCACAGCTGCTGAGCAAGCCGTGGAAGACAATGGCAGAAGTGCTTTCTACATTTCTTTCACAGCTGGAAGATGATGCTGAAAGTACTGTCGTGCTGTAGAAATCACAGAATGGCCAGGGTTGGAAGGGACATCAAGGATGATGAATCTCCATCCCCCCTACTGCATGCAGGGCCACCAACCTCCACATTTAATAGCAGCCCAGGCTGCCCAGGGCCCCATCCAACCTGGCCTTGAACACCTCCAGGGATGGACGGGGCATCCACAGCCTCTCTGGGCAGCTGTTCCAGCACCTCACCACTCTCACAGCAAACAACTTCCCCCTGACATCCAACCTGAATCTTCTCTCCCTCAACTTCAGACCATTTCCCCTTGTCCTGCTGTTATCAACCCTTTCAAAGAGTTGAAAACACTGAAAAATGTGCCCTGCTAATGCTTGAGTAATTATGAGCTTGGGATGTGCAAGAGGTGTTGTGAGTTACAGCACGGAATGATAACAGTTTGTGGCTGTCACATAAGAAGGCAGGTAAGCATGTTATTTAATTGGTTGGTTAATAAGAGTGTCTTTTGTTCTGCAGGTAAAACAAATCGAAAAACGAGACTCTGTTTTAACATCAAAAAACCAAATTGACAGGCTGACCCGACCTGGATCTTCTTATTTCAACTTGAATCCTTTTGAGGTTAGTCTGAACTAATCTCCTGTCTGACTTAGTGCACCCAATTCTGGATTTACTGAGTATTTCTTTCTGAAAAGAGGCCAGTCGTCAGAAAGATACAAATTTCTGTTCGTGGCTTACAGTGCAGGAGACAGAAGGATGGTGTATACGTGCTTGTTCTCTTAATGGCAGGAAGAAATTGTGTTTGTTGGCACGCTTTTCTTGTTTAACAGCACTGGGAGATTTGGCAGAGTAATACTAAATACTTTGTGAATGATATCATAACAGGTGGCACATGGTCAGGTTCTCTTCTGATCACAGATTCTCTTCTGACCAGCATTTCTGATTGTCCCTTATTTTGGGTGTTCATCCCACTGAACTTCTGTGCATAGAAGGATAGAGAGACTCCCACTTATCATACCAGAGACCAATCCTGGAGGACTCACTGGGAATTGGAAAATTCCATTCCATGTTGTATTGTGCAGTTCCAGTTGCAATCAGTTAAAATCTTAAAAGGGAAACAATGAAGAGAACATATGGTGGTGGTGTTCTGGGTATTCATACAGTCACAGATTGACTTGGGTTGGAAGAAACCTTAAAGCCCACTCAGTTCCAACCCTCTGCCATGGTGTGGAACAATTGCTATGGGTGATTTGCAAACTAAGGTGCAGAATTGGTCACAGGGTCCAGAAGCAGAGTGTAGTTGGTACAGGGGTCCGTTAAATGGCACAGAGTGTGGAGCAGAGTACAGACACTGCAGCCAAGTTCTGTGATCCATAGAGCCTCCCTGGGCAATTTTAGAGGTTGGCAGCATCAGGAGAACCTGGTATACTGACTCCTAAGAAGAGCAGTGCTGGGATGGAGACTTGGTAGTGCCAAACTGCTTACCTGCAGCCCCCAGGCCAAAAGTCTGCCATTGTTTTTTGACAAAATGCTGTCCTTCGATGAACTTTGCTCATTATACATGCACTGTAATACCAAAACAAACCTTCATCCCAAAAGCTACTTTCTCCTGAGGTGCAACCCCCTCTTACTGGGGGTGCACTCTGATTTTTTTTAGCTTATATCTTTAAAAGCAGGGTGAGATAATTTTACACCAAGCATAAACAAAAGTATGTGTGACTCAAGTTCCTCAAGCTCTACCTGTAAAATAAAAAATATCATAAAAATGGCTTAAAAGAGGGAGAATGTTAGGGAAGATGCCATCAGATGTCAGACATGGACCATCTTTTACTTCTAGGTTCAGTCAACAGGCTGAGCCACCATTCCCCTCCATAGGGATGCTTCTTGGGTAAGGCTTGCACTCTCAGTAATGCTGAGTGCTTCCCTGGAAGACACAGTAATTTCTGTTAGTCACATTCTTGGTTAACTTCTCATGCTTTGCAGACAAGTGTGTTTATCACCAGCAATCCAAAAGAACCTGTAATCTGTTGCTTTAATGAACTGCACAATTCACTAATCTAGCTGTGAGAGTTCTTAGTCTGGGCATGGCCCAAACTCTTTGAGTGGCCATGGAACCCATTTGGATGCTGCTAGATGAATTGGGCAGCGTGCTGTCTGTGAATCCATAATCGTGGAAGTTCTGTGACCAAACTTAAAGCACTGAGTTGGGCATTGCTCAGAATCTATGTTCAGCTGTCCCCAGCCCCTCTGATATCCCAGGACAAGCTGACATGCAATGGAGTTTATTTTCTGCCAAGTTACATTGCCCTTTGATGCAGCAAATGGACTGGTTGCCCCCTGGCAGATGAGACTGTGTAGGGCCCTGTGCTGCCTGGCCTTGAGCACCTCCAGGGTTGAGGCATCCTGTGCCAGGGTCTCACTTGCCTCATGATGAAGAATTTCTTCCAAATATCTATACTAAATCTTCCCCTCTTTCAATTTAAAACTATTACCCCATGTCATATAGCTACCCTTCCTAATAGAGAGTCCCTCCCCAGATTTCTTGTAGGTAATGGAAAGGTCAAAATGAGGTCTTCTAGAGCCTTTGCTTCTCAAGGCTGAACAACCCCATCTCCCTCAGCCTCTCTTCACAAGAGATGTGCTTCAGCCTTTTGAGCATCCTCATGGCATCACCTGGACCTGCCCCTCAGAGCTGAATGCAGTGCTGTTGTTGGGGATAATTGCTTCCTTTGACCTGTCCTGTTAGCTGCAGTCCTTTTGATGCAGCTCAAGATATGGTTGGCTGTCAGGGCTGCGAGTGCACATTGCTGGCTTGTGCTCTGTTTCTCATCCTCTAAACAAGAGTTCTTTCCTGATGTCATCCCTGTCTGTTTTTCTAATAGACTCAGGTGCTTTTCATAGCCCAAATTTAAGGCTGATCATTCAGGAGGTTCACTTTGCAGTGTTTGGTTCTGTGTACATCTCATTGCTTGACCTGGAGAGCAAATTACAGAAGCCGTTTAAAAGTAGGCTGCAGCTTTTCTGCAAAAAAAGTGTTTTGTATTTCCAGATTCTTAGTGTCAGACCAGTGTGTATCCACGCTGAGTAAGTTCAGTTGTTGCTTAGTGCTTCTGTTAGTAAATTGATTCACAGAACAGTTCCTAAACATTTTTTGTGAGTTCATTGCATCCCTAAAGAACAACGAGTTGTAAGCTTGTTCATGGAAGCCAAGCAGTAAAACTCTTCCATCTTTCAAAAGCTAACAGACAAAATCAACAAATCCTTACAAAATAATGTGTTTCTTGCCCACTGGTTCTCAGTTACAAATTGTCTGACTGTGTCCCAAAGCCATGATGTGCTTCTGTTTCTACTGAACTAAGTAACGGATTTGGTTGAAGGTTTGGACCAAAGATGGCTATTTAGGGATGGTAGCTGTCTGTACAAGATTAGAGTGTGGAAAGGGCTCTGACATACTCAAAGAAACATAGCATTGCTGAAAGTAGAATGTCCCAAATATGCTGTTCCTTTAAATGTCTGTGTTTTACTCGGTGAAAATTCATATCCTGAAGCAGCTCCCCATTGGGGTGAGCTTTCTGACATTGTGCCTGTATGCTGATGAACCAAGTATTCAGAGCTTGCTGCCAGGAACTTGAAATGTGGGGCATACCATTGAATTTACTCTGTTGTTGTGATATTTTTTAGGTTCTGCAGATGGATCCTGAAGCCACAGATGAAGAAATAAAGAAAAGGTTCCGACAGGTATTTGACTTCTGCATTTGAAGCTTCTGAAATGAAAACTAGAAGCTCTGCAGAGATTGTGCAGCTGTGCTTGGGAACAGGGAAAGCAGTAGAAAAGTTGTGTCTGGGTAGAGACAAGTGGCTGTTTTGTGAAGAGACATGTAGAACAATCTTTGTATCCACAAGGGGAAAACTGGACAAGGGTGCGTAGTCTGTGCATGGTATGCTGCTTTGTAAAACGTGTGACTGAGCTACTATGAACTGAAATGCCCACATATAAGCAGTGTATTGAAGTTTAGTCCGAAGAGGAGGTCAACATTTGACAGAAATTGAAGATCTGTGAAAATGTATTTCTCTTAAATACATCATCTTTGATCCAGAAGTATTTATTTTTGAGATTTCCTTAAGAATTTCACCAGTTATTTTTTTTGTGGTTGGGCTACCTGAGAGAGCAGCAGCCCTGCTCTGGAGTGCTTCTTCATTGTTCCATGCAACACAAGAAACATTATTCCAGACTTATTCTGCTGTAGATCTGCAGGAGAAATGCATGCAGCAGAAAGATGCACTTTTCAGAGGACTGCATCTTGCAATCTGAATTTGTTCTGTGGACATGGAGATCTGGCTTTAGACAGCCAACAGCTCTCTTGTCCTGATGAAGGAGCATACTTGCTGAGGTGCTGGCAGGTGCACTATGCTTATTCATGGGGAATGGAAGGATAACCTTTCAGTTGGTTGCTGAGTTCTCAATTTTGCTTATTAATGAACACAGCTGCCTTAGCTTTATGCTAATAGAATACTGCAGAGAAGTGTTTTGAAGTCAAAGTGATGGAATGAAATCAGTGTGTGGAATTATTAATTGTAGAAATCAAATGCCTAATTGCAGAATCTGGAACAGCCAATAGCCAGTATCTTTTTCCTTCTATTGCAAGTCACAGAGTAAATGAGCACTGTGCTGTTCTTGGGGACAGGAGGGAAACCTTTTTTCTATGAACCAGCAAGTGTCATGGGAGGTCAGGAAGTGAATATTTTATGTTCACTAGTGCAACTGGTTTTCAACATCATAGTAGGAAAGATGTAGATAAACTAGAGAGTCTGGCTAACAGTGACAAAAATAAATAGTATGGGAAAAGAATGCTGTGTGGAGAAACTTTTAGAGTGTTCTCATCCTTTAAAAGGGGAAAATAAGGAATATATGCTTTCTTGTTGCTTTAAGGCTGTCCTAAGATGCTAGTGATCAGTGTCCTGACTGCTCTGTAGAGACTGCTTAACTTTCAGTAAAGGAGTCTAAGGAAAAAATTTACTCATTGTTTTAAGTGGTTTAGTATTTGAGTAACTTTAGAGATCCTAGAGATGTAGAACAAGAGGTAAATTATGGCTGAGGATGGTCTTTGTAGATTTGTTTCTTTTTAAGACCAAGGGTTTGAAACTCGTGAGCAAGTGGTTCATGTCAGCCCTATGCTACTGTGGCTGAAAGGTGTTTGTATGGCTGCGTGGCCCAAACTGCAACTTTTCTTAACCTTCTCATTACAGAAGTTGGACCTGATTTTCAGTGAGAAGCCATTATAAACTTTTACTGATGTTTAGTCTACTGTGTTGTCAGCTGATTTGCCCATACACAAAGGGATGTCATCCTTTCTGATTCCTCCTGTCTGAACTGTTCTCTCCTCTCACAGAAACCACTGAAGCAGTCTTTTCTTTTTTACAAAGATCTTGACGGCAAGATTCTTTCTTTTGCAGCTGTCAATATTGGTACATCCAGACAAAAATCAAGATGATGCAGATAGAGCTCAGAAGGCATTTGAAGGTAAGTCTGTGCTACTGACTCTCATCCTTTCTAAGCTGCAGTGTGTAGTAGTTGGACTGTTGTTTTCTTGTGTTGCTGTTCTAAATGCTTGTAAGGTCTGTGGCCCCACCAAAGGACAGAATTGTTGCAGAGGTGTCAAGAGAGAAGCAGATGATGGCATTTGGTTGGCATTTCAGCAGCAGCATTTCACTAGGTGGCAGTAATGGTTTTATTGTTAGCTTGTAGTAGGACAAACTCATCCATTGGGCTTCAGGATAGTTTAAAAAAACCTGTTTATTCTGTGCATTAGATTTTATTCATTTTATTACTGTTGTAATAAAATGATTTCAGAGGCATTGCCAACCTTAACCTCATACCTTGTGACTAAATCACTTGGTAGGATTGATGCTTTAACCCTATATAGTCCAGAGGTGTCTGACAGTCTCTGACACTACCACACCCCAAATCTCATTTGACTGATCATGAAATCACCTGGATGTAATAGGAAGAAAATAAAACCACAAAAAACACCTCAGAGCCCTACAAAGTAGCAATCTTGTGATGCCTTTTGAATGTGACTACTGGTGCTATTAATGTTGGTACTTCTTTTTTAGCTGTAGATAAAGCATACAAGTTGCTGCTAGATCAGGAGCAAAAGAAGAGGGCCTTGGATGTGATACAGGCAGGAAAAGAATATGTGGAACATACTGTAAGTATTCCATAAACTGTTCTTAATTTGATTTTTTTGTATATCTTGTGTGTGTTTAGGTCATTAAAAGGTGAACTGAGCAAAACTCCTGATGCGGCTGTGCAGGTGGACTGAGCTTCTCAAGGCATCAACAATTGGGCTTTGTCCAAGGCTGCGTTTGAGCTCAGTGCAGGATAACTCAGTGAAATTCAGTACTTGAAATAATTAGGTCAAACCACAAGATGTGACCTAAATAGTTTTTTCGAGTCCGTGAATGAATGATGCAGTTCAGATCTGTGTAGGTGGAAGATAATAGGTGGTGAAAGCTGAAGACTGGGAAGTTTTGGGAAAAAACTTGACCTAGAAGATAAGGAAAGGAGCTTGGATTGCAATGGTCAAGAAGTTAGTTGAGTAATATGAGCAGATCATACATAACAAGCTGGTAGGGGAGAACTCAGATGCTGTAAATCAAGGCACGCTTTATGTTCTGCTTGTTATTGTTAATGTTTCAAGTATTGCAATGCAAAATAAACTTCCTGCTAGTTTGGACTGTACATATTGGATGTAAATGTACCTTAAAAACAAACTAACAAAAAAAAAGAAGGGGATTATGTTGGATGAATAGTATCTAACTTGTTATTTTTAATGACTGCTGTTCACATGACAGCGATCTTGTGTATATTTGGGCTGAGGGCCAGGAGATTTTGATGTAAAATAAGACATAGATCTAAATCAAGAACTTATGGTCATCCAAAGTTCTTCAAACAACACAATATACAGTTAGGGGAGCTGTGTAAAACTTCGTAGGCTCTTACTTTTGTTCATAATCTTTAGGTGAAAGAAAAAAAGAAGCAATTGAAGAAGGATGGAAAACCTCCCAATGTAGAAGAAGATGATCCTGAAGTTGTAAGTTTTGCTTCAGAGTGACTGAGGAGTACAGAATGCATTTTGAGAAATGAGAATCAAAACCAATATGCAGACATTTCTTTGGCTGTTTGAGTGTTGTAAATCTTTCTGCTTACAGAAGAATAAGTTGTAAGTGACTGTAGAAGTTCCATCCATTGAGTTATATCCATTCTGGAAGTCGTTTGACTGTGGTGTAAAAAGGAAATGCATTTTGATATTACGTAAATTAAAATATCCAGTTCTTTCCTAGGAGAAAGACATCGTTGTCCATCATACACTCTTTTTTGAATTGAAGTTCATTTTGTGTTCTGAATGCTGGAGCTGTGGCATTCTTACTGCCAGCAGAGGCACACATAGAACCCATTGCAGCGTGTCTAAAATCTGCTTTTAGGGACATTTTGTAGGAAGGGTTGTTTGGGCTTTTTCTTGCATGTAGGATAGAATTGCTGTTTCGAGGACAGATCTGCTGTTCTGCAATAAATTAGTCTTACAAATTCACCTTTTTTTTTTTTTTCCTATGAAGTGTTTTTTTCCCTCTTGGTATCCTCCCATTAATGGTCTTATTTTGCATTGATTTTCAAAGGTCTTTTGCTGTTCATTAATAATGAAGTTTGTTTTAATTATAGCAATATCTTCCACTGGAAAGCCAGGGCTCGATTGTTACAACACATCAAGGAGGTCTGCTGGGAAATCACCATCTCTACGTGACCATTTAGCCTTTTTTAATATGTCAAATATCATGGCATTGCAGAACTCAGTGGAAAAAATAAGAGTTTGAAATGAAGTTCAGTTTAGGTACAGCTTCATGAATACAAATGAAAATGAGATATGATTAGGCTATTAACATAACTAGGAAACAATTACTTAAGACCAGAACTTAATCAGCAGTGTTTTATACCATCTCCTACATCTCTCCTATGCACTGCTCTCAATGCAGGATGTGAGGCTGTGTGGGCACACAAATGCTTTACTTTCTTCTTATGCTTCTTACATCCTTCTGTAAAACAGATTTCTCTAACTGTGTTAACGTGCATTGTTTTAAAACCAAATTTGTGTTTTGCAGTTTAAACAGGCTGTATACAAACAGACAATGAAGCTCTTTGCTGAACTGGAAATTAAGAGGAAAGAAAGAGAAGCTAAAGAAATGCATGAAAGGTACAAATAGCATTCTGCTTGTGCAGCTCAGGCTCTGCTTTGCCCCTCACACTTCCTAGGAAAAGATTAGAAATTAGAGAATCTGAGGAAAGTATATGTTTGAACTGACCTTTGGGAGTCATCTGGTCCAACCTACTGCTGGAAGCACAGCCTTGGATTAGGTTAACAAGGATCCTGTCAGAAAGAAGCCTGAATACTTCTAATGATGTAGATTCCATGTGTTCTTTATCGAGTGTAGATGTCTGCTGTGCTTGAAGAAAGAGAATAGGAAACTTTCCATCCTATTAAGATACATTTACTATGCTTATATAATCTATAGAGGCCAGCAAAAACAATGAAATGGTTTTACGTGTTGTTAGCATGCAAACAGTTGATTTTTATTTTTAACTAATTCCCAGAAATACCTCGTGGCACGAGGTATTGTAATCAATCACCTCTTGTCTGAGTAGTTGCTGTAGATGCACTTCACAGAGCAGGGCTTCTGTAGATGAAAATTAAGGAAAAAACCCTCTCATTCTTACTTGCATGCTCACATGTTTGTTAACTTCTCAAAATGTGTACCCTGAGCAGTTTTAGATAGTTATCACTAGAGTTATTAAGGATTCCAACCTGTTTTACAAGAGAAGATGACTCGCTGATTAAACATGTCTGCTGTCAGTGGTGCCATGTTATCATCTCTTCTCTCTTCAGTTTTGAAACCAGTTTTTTTTGCTGTGTAGCCACAGGTGAGCATATTTACTGACAAGAACTGTAATTTGCCAAGGAGTTGGAAGAGCTTTCAGAGATGTGTTGAAAGTGTCACTGTGTTTCTTTAATGAAGGTGCTTGTGGTTCACAGCTTCTTCATGACTTCCCTTCCAGGAAACGACAAAGAGAAGAAGAAATTGAAGCACAGGAGAAGGCTAAACGAGAACGAGAGTGGCAGAAGAACTTTGAGGTAATCAGCAGCTGAACTGAATGCCACGTCTGGGATGGGCCTCAGCAATTCTTAGCTATGCTGCTGAAAATGCCTCTGCAAAAAGAGAGACTTTTTTTTGGCAGGTGCTCAAGCTAATTTAGATAAATGCTTAGTGAAATCATAGCATCATCACAGAATGGCCTGGGTTGAAAAGGATCACAGTGGTCATCGAGTTTCAACCCCCCTGCTATGTGCAGGGTCACCAGCCACCAGACCAGGCTGCCCAGAGCCACGTCATAGAAGTGGTTTGGCATAAATCTGATAGAGCTTTGATATCACTTCTCTGAAACAGGTGTACTGTAAATGAAGTTACAGTATTTTTTCAACTCTGTCTGCATCTTATTCTTAGCCCAAGTTAGAAGTTGGAATTCCTTCTTAGCCCAAGTCACTGGTGGTAATCATAGCTGTTTGAGCTGGATTGGTACTTATCAAACAGATTGCTAACATTTAGGGAATCTATATTTCTTACAAATACCAAAGATCTAAATAATTGCTACTTCCCTTTGCTCCTTCTAATCTATATTCAAGGTCTTGAAGTACCATGAGGGCTCTGTGGTTGTTGTGCTGCTATTCAGACCTGCAGTCTGCCAAAGTATCTGATCTAGCCTGTAATTCCTCCTTTATTACACACCAGAGGGCAAGTTCTATGGCATGGAGGGCAGGGTGGACAGGAAAGAATTTAATAACCACATGCAGGACCTCATGAAAGGATGTGCTACATTGTTCAGTTACCCTTAAACTTAATTCCAGGCTATGTACGAGAGGCCTTTATAAAACAAGATGTCTGGGAGAGAGTTGTGTGTGCTGGGCTGGCATCCTTTGGAAAGGAGACAGCTGGGATTTTTCCAGAGACTTAAATGGGCAGAGTTTCTCTGTTCATATGCTGTACCATATGGATACTGGAAGCTGGGTGTTCTGGAAAACACTGAACTGACTGCATTTGTGTAATACTGCTGTGTTGAGTGCACAGTGGAGTTTTGTCATTATTGCCAGGTAGAGAAATGTGTGCCACTCGTAGTGTTGCTGGCAGAAGTTCTGTGATCTGTGGTCATTGTGGTTGGAGAAATTGGGTGTTGTTGCTCTGCAGATGCAGTAAAGGATAGAAGCTGAGGAAATGTGAACTCATATTACAAGCAAATAATGATGTACCAAAAAGGAGAACTGCAGAGCTATTAATACTGCTTCTAAACAGCTGAACCTCTGCACTTGCAAGTGTCTTCTCCAGCCTTGTTGGTGACAGCTCCATAAATAAAATACGAAGAGAGAGTATCAGAACTAAGTGCTAATGTTCAAAGTGGATCATCTAATCTACAGGCATAAGAAGTTTATTTCTGCTTGTGGCCATAGACAGGAAAAAGTATACTGACTGTAGCTGCCTTTGCAGTGTATCTGAAATGAATGAGCGTGATGCACAAAAAAAAATGCCTGCAAAAGTGTTTGTGCTGTGCCTCTGCTTCATTCTTCTGTAGTTACCAGCTCCTGGTGATTCTTGTCCCTGCTTGAACACTGCATGTTCTTTGGTCAGCTCACTGTCTCTTTACCCTGAGGACCTGTACTTTTGATCCTTACATGTGTTCTGCAATACTGCTGGATTCTCACAGGATCAGCCTTGAGAGCTGAATCATATTTTGATGTATCCAAATGCAGTAAGTTTTAATGCTTTCTCCTCCTTCCCCCTACCTAATATTTGCTTTCTCAGAAATTTCAAGCTATCATGGTTTCTACAAACAAATTGTAAGAAACAAGAGGGTTAGAACAGAAGTTGCCATATCCCTCAAAAAAGTGTTATCATGCAATAATCGAGGTTGGAAGGGATCTCTGTAGGCGAACTTCCCTACTCAAGCAGGTCCACCTTGAACCATTTGTCCAGGACCATGTGTTTCCTAGCACTCAGAACCTCCTGTGTGTCAGTCTGTGCCCATTGCCTCCTGTCCTTTCACTCGGGTACCACTGAAAAGTCTTGCTCTGTTTCCATTGCACCTTCCCTTCAGATCTTTGCATGTGTTGATGAGGTACCCCAACTGAGCTTTTTCTTTCCTAGGCTTCACAGTCCCAGCCAGCTTTCATAGGAGAGATGTTCCAGTCATAGCATCTCTGTGGCCCTTTGCTGGACTCTCTGTAATAACTTGATTTCTGTCTTCTGTTGGGAAGCCTGGGCCTTAATGCAGCACTTCAGATGTGACCTCATCAGTGCTGAGCAGAGGGAAGGGATCACCTCTCTTAGCCTGCTGGCAATGCTCCTAGTGCAGTCCAGAATACCCTCAGCCACCTATGTGGCAAGGATGTGTTGCTTGTGGTCAACCTGGTGTCCATCAGGACCTTCAGGACCTTCACTGCAGAACTCCTTTCCAGCTGGGTGACCTCCAGCATATATTGATGCCAGGTGTTGTTCTCCCAAGGGCAGGACTTTGCACTTTTCCTCACTGGACTTCATTAAGTTCTTACTGGATGCTTTCTCCAGCTTGTCAGGGTCCCTCTGGATGGCAGCATGACTCCTTGATGTCTCAGTGGAGCATTATATTTTTGTCATCTGCAAACTTACTGAGTGTGCACTGTCCCATTATCCAGATCACTGCCTTCTGCCATACAGCCACAGAGGAAAGATGGGAGGGAGAACAGCTATTGTAGCCTTTTGTGCAGCACCAGTAGTGCAGGCACAGATATTTATTCAGAAGGGACTTGAGCTTGTGGATCACACAGTGAAGTGAGTCATCCCTGCACTGGTTCAGTCCTGAAACCTTCAGCCTTTAAGGATCATAGGTTGGGTTTGTGAGGAGTCTTTTTTTCCCTTCTCAGGAGGATTCAATAGGCTCTAATCAGGCCTGCATATCCCAAGCTCATTTTTTGAAACAAGAAAGCAACGTATTGCTTGCACTGGTGTTTGTGAACTCACCTGTGGCTCCATTGTGCTGCATGTGTTGCTTTGGCTTTTCAGTGTCTGTATGTTCTGGCTGCCAGGATGCAGCATAAGGGGCAAATTGATACCAATCTCTCGAAGCTAGTATGCAAAATCTGCTCTCTGGCTCTTGCAGTTGTTAACCTTCCACTTCCTCTCTTTTGTTTCCAGGAAAGTCGGGATGGTCGTGTGGACAGCTGGAGAAATTTCCAGGCAAATACAAAGGGCAAGAAAGAAAAGAAGAACAGGACCTTCCTGAGACCTCCTAAAGTAAAAATGGAGCAGCGCGAATGATCTTGGCCGCACTGCCAAAGAGCAGCTCCCCAGTCCCCTCCCTGCTTTTAAGGACTCATTGGCACCTAGAGTAAGAATTGCTTTTTAGTAGACTGTTTGTTTCCAGTTCAATTAATTATTGGTCAAAGTATTTTTTTGTACTCAGTCCATTTGAACTAGGGCCATAGTATGAACCCAGCCAGGAACCCGCTAAATGTAGAATATGTGGCTTAGGAGGGTCCTCCCATTATTGCTGTCCTGTCTGTCTGCTGCCCTGTAACTCGATGTTTTGTACTTTACAGAGATTGTGCTGTTTCACTATATTCGTTTCTAGTTTGAGAGCTGAACAAAATATCAGAAATGCATCTGTATCTGTTCAGGCATCATCTTTCTCAGCAAGTTCAGCTTCAGGAAGGTCTGAGCTGACTCTGGAGATCCGCTTCCATTACTGTTCAGTGCAGCTGCTGCAGTTAAGAGACCTGCAGCTCCTCTCTGCACTGCATGGTGCTTGGAAGGACTCTTCTCCCAAGATCTGATTTCCATTCTGAAATCCCAGCTCTCAAGCTTACACTTCTGTTAATCTCAGACCAGCTGGTCACTTTCTGTAAAGATAAAATAACGTCTCAAATAATAGTTAAGTTGCAATGGTCTGTATGTAAAATAAATTTTTACCCAAGTTACCTTTTTTCTCTTTTTTTTTTTTTTTGCAAGGAATTATTCAAAGATACAATTGCAAATTGAGTGCTGGCCACTGAGATATTACTACTGCTCAGTAACACTTGCCCTGGTAAGGTTTTGCAGTTATTCCAAAGTCTGATATGACTTGAATTTTGAATTAATAGTTCTCCGTTGTGGCAATAAGAAGGACTGGAAGAAGACATCTTTTCCCTGGATGCTGCCTGAGTGGATTCTGGACGTGGTGTTTCAGGGTCCATGCTGATTCCTGGTTTTGTTGCCATGCCTTTGGGTGGTGAGCATAGATGGGGTGGGAGGACTTACGAACCTTGCAGGGGGAATGTAACTTCTCAGAGCTATGGGATCAGATTAAATGTGTGAGTTTTGTTTTTTAAAAATTGTGCTTCAGGTGTTCATTTAAGTTTCAAAGAGATTCTCAACTATTCAAAGGCATACAAAGTGGATTGTACTACTGATTTATATGTTCCTGGTGGACTCCTCTGTTGTCTGAGCTTGGAGACTCTTCCCTTCTGTCCAGATGGCAATCCTCATACCTGGGATTTGTGGGTAGATGCTCCCATGAAGATACTGCTCTTCATCCTCCTCACTGCCTCTAGCCAGTTCCCTTCATTTCTATTCATCTTTTATACCCTAATCTTCAAATTAGTTCAATCCACTGTGCTGATTTTTGTGCCTAGAACATGGTCAAGTCAGAAGGATAGTTTTTGCTGCCCCTGAAGAGATGTGTTTATTTTCCAGTGTCTCAACCAATAAGCTTTGATGATTGAACTCTTTCTGCGAGCTGCAGAAGAAGGCTGATGTGATCAAGCATTGTTACCACACAGTTCTCTGCAGGAAAAGCAGCTCCAAAACAAGCAGTGCTTTCTGACACGGCCTGAGGCTTAGATGAATTTTCTGAAAGGTGGCTAGTGTTTTCCACTTGCCTTTGTTTCTTTTCCTGTAATACACTGGTCTGGGTGACCAGATGTAGTGAAACATACCTTCCTAATAAAACTAAGGTAGACTAAACTGTGCAGCATTGCTGTGTTCAGACAGTGAAATTCCTTTTTATTGGCATTGCTCATTCCTTCATCAATTGGGAATGCTTTGATGGGACACAACTTCTTTGTTGAGGCAGCAATTAGACTCAGTCATGGGGAAAATGTTAGTTAACTTTTGTGGTGTTCTCTGAGATGCATCTCCTGTGCTTCACAGATGAAGCTGTAAGAAACGAGCAGTGCTGGGCAGTAGCTCAGAGGGTTTGAGCTCTGTTGTGCTGGAATCTCTCACCCAGAAGATGCTGTTCCTTTAACTCAGCTGGCTCTGGTTCCCCTGTCAAAATATTTCTCACTTAGAAATCTCCCCCAATGACTTTTCTCCCAGTCATTGCTTTTGATTTTGAAGTATTAGTCTTGCTGGTAGTGTTTCCTTTCACATGGTTTAATATCTTTGCTAACACAATGGCATTGACCTTTCAGATCTTCTTTTCACTTTTTTTTTTTTCAAGTAGCACAGGATGAGTCCCTTTAGAGCTTGAGATTTTTCTTATGACCCATGTGAAGTTCCTGATTCTCTTTCTCAGAAATGCATCTGTTTATGAGTGTGACCGATGGAGCGATGTAGCACTGGCACTGAGGAGCCTTGAGCTCCTTTGAGTCATTTGTTCTACTGATTGTGCCTTGGCTGGTGCAGCAAAACGTGTCTTAGAAATAAGGTTGTTCCCTTTCAGTTTAGCTGCTCCTGTTTCCTTTCTTCCTGTTCCACATGTATGCTTGTATGTCTGAGTACGCAGTTTTTCTCCTACCTTATCCACTCAGCCAAGTCCTTTGAAGCTTCTCATCAGCTGGGTGGGCTTTAGCAACAACAAAATACCTGGCCCTTTACTGACTATTTCCCTGCTGTATTGAAGGGAGGTGAGTTTTGATCCTTTTATTCAGGCTTTGTAAAATCAAACTTGTTTGAATTGCTTGGATGGATAAGAAGTTAATGCACCATGTGGGTGCACAACAGATGCAGCCTGAGCTACTGCCCAGCCTCTGCAGTGTACGCCAAGGCTGTGGGACAGACTGAATGAAAAACTTCAATTCCAAGAAGTACAGATGACAGAAATTCTAAAACCCTCAGATCATTTTCTTTGGAACTGTTTTTGGGTCAGTGCTGTGCGTAGGCTGAAGTATTTGTCCTTGATACACAAAACAAGAAAATACATCAGTGGGAGTGAGGAGATCTCTAGGAATCCCAACATTCTTCCTAAAGGCTTTGGTTCCCTTCTAAGGCAAGGAGGTTGCCTTTCCCTTTGCAAATCAAGTTATGACAGCTGTAGAAAACCTGAGTGATAAGACAGATGAAATCTGTTCTTGAGGAGGCATAAACCATTGTTACTTAATGTTTATCTTAGCTTGTTGCACGTAGTGGTGTTCTCTCATTTACTTCTCCTGCTCAGGAACCCTCTTAGTGAATAGATCAGAGTTCTATTAGCAGACAGAATGAAGTGGAAAACAGTCCTCCTTGCTCTGAAGCCATGTTGTGGAGGTGCTGTACAGATTATATGGATGCCTATTTTTTATAGGTGCTTTACTATATAGCCTTCAAAAAGAGTACAGAGGGAAATCAAGTCATCAAGCTGTTCTCTTCCCGAACCCACGAACAAGAGATTATTGAGGGAAATGAACAAGGAATTGGTTGAAAAGACAAAAATATGTTTCCTGCTAGCTGAGGAGATCTCTGCTACATATTGGCAGATGCTGGTAGAGATGCTTTCTTCTGCTTATCATCTCCTAGCTCCTGCTGGACATGGTATGGAGCCAGGTGGGTTAGGTTCAGCACCACCTTGCCTATGCTGTGTATGCTGCTGTATCTCCTTCTGGCCTTTCTCTTCCCTAAGAGATGCCCGTCCTTGTAAATGCATGGAGAACTCCTCTTTTTCCTACCCTGCCTATTTCAGGAGCATAACTGTAGCTCTGGGGGATTACCTATAGGTATGGCAATGCTGGATAGAAGGACCCAGGTAGGAGAGATGGAGGGCAGGTCCTCTTCCTCCAAATAGGAGGTGTTTGTGCTAGACTATGCTCTCTCAAAACATCTGAAACTGTGAGAGGTTGGGCTTTAGCATAGCAAGTTTCCTTCACAAAGAATTTGGCTGTTGCAGTGCTGTTATCTAGAACACACAGGCCTGTCATGGCTTCCTTTTCTTCTTACAAATGGAGATAGAAGCAAGCAAGGCCTCCTCTGGTCGGGCAGCTGCGATTCACACAAATGGGAGGCAGGCGTTGTCTCTTATCTTGTGTACCAACGTGCTTCCCCAGGGCCTGACAGCATGCATGGCTGCCCTGGGGGCTGAGATCTCTCTTCATTTCCCAGAACTCTGCTGCTGGAGTGCTGTGCTCCTCTGGCTGCTGGCAGCTCCTGCAGTTTTAGCAATGCCTTTTGCTGCTTGGACTTGGTTTTGTGCACAAAAAGGGCACAGAAAGGCTCCAGACTCCTTGGGCAAGAATGGCTACATGCTTTGGGAGAACTGAGTCTTTCATTTCTAGCAGGAGATCTGCAGCTTGACCTCTTCCATACCACTGAGCTGGACTCTTCACATTGCCAGCCTCTCTGACAGCCTGTTTCATTGAGATTTCCCATCTGAGATATCCACGTGTCCTACAGCTGCAGAGAAGTCAGAATCACTAAGGTTGGAAAATACCTCTGAGATCCCAAAGTCCATCCCCACCCCCACCGCTGCCCCCGTCCTTCAGTGCCACATCCCTGTGGCTCTGGAGCACCTCCAGGGATGGTGACCCCACCACACCCTGTGCAGCCTGTGTCACTGCATCACTGCTCTCTTGGAAAAACTGTTCCTAATATCCAACCTGAAGTTCTCTTTATGTTGCAATCTAAGGCCATTATCTCTCGTTCTAAAGTCCTCATGTTATCTTTTGTATCCTTCTCCCGGATTACAAAAAAAATTCATTTTTGTTTCAGCCATCCCCATCAGAAAACCACACGGCCTCTCCTCCAAGCCAGAATGGAAGGATGACCTGCCAAATAGCATTAATATTAACATGAACCTAAGGTGCAAAGTCCCTTGCTTTTGCCTCACGTGCAAAACAGTGTTCTCACCAAAGCAAGCAAGGATGTAAGTTGAAAATAACGGATGGGATTTATCTATCACCCATCTTATCGGGTGCATCCTCTTCAGCTGCAGGCACACCCTGTCCGGGCACTTTGCCACATTGACCTGGATGGAATGGAGTTTATGTGAGTGTATTTTGATGACGAGGAGTGGTAAAGGAAAATGATGCTGGCAAATGGTCCAGTGCAATTGTTGTGGTTCCAACAGAGCAGCTGGATGTCCAGCAGGCTTAGATGGGGAGTTGTGTGACCGTAGGCTGTGTCTGTTCCTTCTGGTAACAGCCCAGGTTGGGTATGATGCACTTCCAGCATACTTCTGTGCACCTACCAGCAGTGGTTGTTCTTCCCTTTGGGGCTGTCCCAGCTCTCAGAATCCTCATGCCTCCTTCCTTGCAGAAACCAGTGCTGGCTCTTGTTAAGAGAGAGAAAAAGCAGCGTTTCCTTGTTAAACAGCCTGTGATGAATGCAGGCAGCAGAAGGAAATGTGGAATCTCATTACAGCACGAGTGACTCAGACTGGTGTTATGCCTGTAGTCTATGCAATATGGGAGCACACCTGGGGAAACCCCAGGTGAAACCTGACCATTGCCCTGGGGCTATGGCAGCAAGCCAAAGAGCCAAGGGCTCCAAAGAAAGGGTGTTCCATCCATCCTTTCTTCCCTAAGTGGTGGGACAGGAGCTGCCATGAGGGCAAGGGAACTTGCTGCCATAAGGTGGGGTGGTTTTCTGGCCAACGTTTCCCCATCGTCCTCTGGGACTCCCACACTGAGTAGCCTCATACCGACACAGTGCCTCACTGCAAGTCAGCTGCTGCTGAGATGTTGGAACAAGCATGGAGTGCTGTGCTGGCTGCCCCCCCGTGCCTGGAAGGGAATGAGAAGCCCAGAGGATGCTGAGCCCGAACCCCTGGCATGGAGCTGCTGTAGGTGGGGCTGCCCCATCCCAGGGCACAGGATGATGCCAGAGAGTAGTGAGCCTCTGTCCTGCACAGCCATTTCCCTGTGAGATCCGTGGTGTGCACCAGGGTGTGGCTGGGGCATGTCGGAGCCGTGTTGCAAGTGCCAAGAGGGAAGTGAGTCACCCACCTGAGGACCAGCGCCTTCTTTTCCCGTCCCTGCTCCTCCTGACAGAGCTTCTCCAGGCCTGGCACGCTGCTGCTGCTTACGGAGGACCAGCATCTGCTGGGTTGGATAGGCACAAGGTAAGGGCATCCCATCCCTTCTGCTCTCCTCCCTTCCAAGCTCACCAGCTCTTTCTGCTCTGTGTCGTGGTGGTGGGATGCAGGCTGGCTGCGCATCCCCAGGAGGTCTCTAGCCTGAAGCTGCCCTCACCCTCTCTGCCTGGGTGCCCCCAGTAGATGTGTGTGTCTGTGCCCTGAGTGGTGGCACTTTCCTGTGCCCTGCTGAGAGCTCACAACCACAGACAGCAGTGGAATTGCAGGGATGTGGCGATGGCAGGCAGTCTGTTGCTGTTTGTCTGGGGGCTGTGTTTTAATGCCATCTCTGTAACAAGGAGAAGACACCAACACGTCTTCTGGGCTTCTGGGAAGCGAGCACAGCTCTCTCTACAGTCGTTGTGCTGGAGAGCCCTGCACTCAGTGTCAGTGCATGGGGATTTCCTGCCCAGAGGGGTGCAGAGGCAAAGCTTCCATTCAGAGCAGCCCTGAGCTGCAATGTTCAAACCCTGATGCCGACGGGTACGGGGTAACAAAACCATCTAGAGTCTGCCTGGCTTGTGCACGTCTGCAGAGCTCACCCATTGCCTGGGACCAGCAGGGCTCACGCTCACCTGTGTTCCTGCCCTGCACGCAGCACCGCACTGCTCTCGTCCCGCTGGCAGCAGCTCAGCACTGGTACTTCGTGGTGTTTCTATTTGCTGCCCTTGTCACTGAACAAAGCAGTTGAGAGTGTGTGCAGAGCCCACCTGCTAACTGCTGTCACTCTGCTTGCACTCCATGCTGAGTTTTTCACCACTAATAAAATGATCTCCAGGGATTTGCTAATGAGATCATATTTTCTAAACCATCGTGTCTGCAAAACTAAGCTGTGGTCATAAATGGGTATTCTGCTAACAGGCTCTGTCTCAAGGGAATGAGCTTAAGAAAAACTGCCAGGGTCACAGTGCATACAAGGAAGCAGCACCCATCTCTGTGCATGATAGGAGCAAGTGCTTGCTCAGAAAGTGCTGATGTGGTGCCAGGAACCAGGGGAGCATCCCACTGCCTTCCAGCCAGATGTTGGCCCCAACCAGCATCAATTGGAAAAGCTGCTCCAGGATCCAGTGTCCCGGATACAGCAAGCAAAAGTATCATTAATGTTAATTACCAGCATCACATGGGAATCAATTATAGTAAAAAAAAAAAAAAAAAAAGATTAGATTTCTTTTTTTTTTTAATAATAAAACTAAAGGCATGTTCAAGATGGCATTCAGTGCAGGCAGACTTTGTGTGCTTCCCCAGGTCTGGAAGACCCGGACTGCTCTGTAAGTTGGGCTCCTGAAACCACCATGCATTTAAAGGCTGGATTCAATGTCACACATTCAGAAATAGCAGTGGCGCAGTCCCAGAAGAGCAGGGAGTGATTTCTGACCAGAACTCCTCCCCAGCTCCAGACCTCTTGGGCTTTCATTTCCTCTAAGAACTTGGCTGTGCAGGACAGCACACTTTGTTTTGCAGTTTTGCAGCCTTTGCTAATGGTCCCCTTCCTCCCGTGACAAGATATCCTCACTGGCTGCTCTGTCCAAAGCCACAGTTGCCAGCCAGCCTCCCTGGAGTGCTTTTAATTTGTTTTTAATTTAAGTTCCCAGAATTACTGTCATGGGCAGGACACAAATGGGGCTCTGGCCGCTCCGAGGAGGATCGGGGCCTTTTGTTCACCTTCACAGCACTGCTAGGCTGTGCACACACATGCCTCCTGCATGGAGGGCAGAGTAACTCCCAGCATGGGAGCTGCATTCGGAATGTGCTGGCCTACCTGGGGCCGTACCTGCAGTTTTGCTTGTCACTGGCATCCTCCTGAGCACCGCATTGATTTGCATCCCTGTGATGAGTGCTCCTCAGGCTGCCCCAATCGTGGTGGTCAGAATGTGATGGCGAGTGATCCAGGAGAAGGTCTGACATGCTGTTGTGTCCCAGTGCCTGCTGAAAGTCCCTGAGATGAAAGGAGATGTGGCATGGCTATATTCCTAGGTCTGTTTATACCGAACACAAATGTGAAGGAGACTCTGGTAGAGAAAGAGTCTGTCTGTGAAGTATATGAGTCTCATGGCATTTCCTTTTCTTTGAGTTATTGGGTCAAAACTCTTCTGGCTTCTGCCATTCATCTATTTAGAAGAAGGATGTTCAAATGCTATCTGATCCCATGGACAAAGAGTGGATTCCTGTTCTGCATTTAAAGGAAAATTCCAACTCTGCCTTCTTTTGGGATAATCAGAAGATGTTTTGAGGAAACAGCTCTAAGGACTTTCCAGATCTTTGCTGCGGTTGATTGCCTTTCCTCTACAAGGCTATTTTATTTCTCATTTCCTTTGAGCTGATGTCACACATTTCCTCTTTAGTGACTCTGCAGTCATGTTGCAGTTGCTTTCATTCTGGTGTCCTCTCCTTGAGAGCTGCCCTCGAGACCTTTCAGACCGTGGTCAGAGAATGTAAAACTTAGAAGAGGACTGAGCACCTTCAATAAAACACCGATTTCTATTAGATCTGAAGATGGACATATTGCACTGAATCCCTTTGTGGTAAGTCCAAAAGAGATTTTCTTGATGCTACTCCTGCTGAAAGATGTTTTTCTTATGTCGGTGCCATCAGCCAGCAAATCCTTACTGGGAGAGCATGGCCCATTGGAGAGACTGGGACCAGAGTCTGTGTTTGTTCCAGCCACTCTCCTGTGCAGCTGGCAACTTCCACCTCTAGTTCTGCACACAGTAGACCTGATGATAGGAAGCTCTGGGGATTATCAGCTGGTGCACAAATGTACTGGGCAGTGGCTTTGGGCTACAGCTACCAGGGATGAGCAGCTTGGTGCAACTGGGAATGGGACCCATAGTTGCCAGCCTGGACTCAATCACCACTTTTCCCTCCTGCTGGCACAGAGAACGTTTGTGTTTTATATAAAGGGGAACTGCCTCAAGAGGAGAGACTGAGTGAGATGACCATATGGTTGCTGTGGCTGAAGAGTAAAATTGGTGTTGAATAAGTTTGGAGGGGAGTGGTGCCATGATGTAGAACATCTGGCTTGGCAAACAAGAAGGGAAAAACTCTCCTGAGATCCCTGAAGGACCTCAGCATTGGCACTGCTCAGCCAACTACTGCCAAGGTAGTTGAGTTTGACCAAGCCCTGCCAGAGCTGTAGAAGGCATCGTCCTCTCCTACCGCCCATCCTGCACCTTTGCCAGAGCAGTTAACAACTTAGAGCACATCCTTCGATTCATCTCTCCAGTCAGAGTGCAGCCCCTTAGCCCAAACCTGTCTTCCTTGGGCTTTGCAGGTGGGGGATGCAGAGCTTTAAATTCCTTAGCACCTGTCTGCTCAATCCGGCAGCTGAGGGCAAGTCTGGAAAAAGACAGCAAGGAAGTTCATAGAGCCCCAGTGTGCAGCAGAAGACATGCAGGGGTGGAGGGATTTCACTGCGGCAGAGCCCAAACTGACTTTGTGGGTAACATCAAAGATCCCAGCCCCAAATAGCAGAACTATTTGCTGAAGGTGGCAGCCAGTCAGAACAGTGAGTTTAGGATATAGATTTGAAGCAACCATGAGGTCTCTAATGATCTTAGGTAATTAGGACTTCATTTTACTTCTTATTCTGCCATTAGAAGAGTGCCTATCAAGCACAGATGTCCCCATGAGTCTCTCTTCACCCCTTGCCTGAAGTGTCTATGCCTGCTGCCCCCTGAGCCAGGGATGCAAACCCTCCCAGTTGTCTCATGTCTTTACCTGGGGTGGGTCCCCATTGAGCAGGAGAGCAATTTTCATCTATAAATGAGGGTGCAGAAATGGAGCCAGGAGAAAACAGCAGGACTTGCCTTGAGCCCTGCAAAAATCAGAACAGGGAGCAGAGCAGCCAGCAGCAATGGGAAAGACCCATGGCAGGTCATGGGCATCCAGAGTTGTCATGTCCATAAAGCACCTTTGAGGAGTAAGGAGGGACAGGTGATTGCTGCCGTCCTCTCCTCCCAACTGGGAAGTACAAAGAAGTACAAAGGTATTTGCAGAGTGTTCTGAGGAAACAGGCAGTTTTCTTGAGGTAGAGATGACTTCCCTATTTGGAGAGGAAAACTGCAGTGCCACAAATGAGGAACCAACAGCATGTGGGCACAAAAGTGTCTCAGAGAGGGTTTCGTGCCCCTGCTGCTAGGGAAGATGCAGTTTTGAGGCAGAAGGGTGCTTGCCCAGGAGGAAGCTTGCTGTGAAACGCTTGGTGTCCATAGGGCTGGCAGAGCACAGCAAGCACACTGCAATGCGCAGCACTCGGCTTTGCCTTCGTAATTTGCACAGGAAGTTTAGGCATTGTGACTGGTGGCACAATTTACATGGTAAACCACCATGTTCCACATTTTACAAACCCTGCGTTGGCTTGGATTAGTTACAAGCCCTGTGTGATGTGAATGAGCAGCCTCACACTCTTTTTGGTGGCTCACCACAACAAAGCAGCGACTCTGCGATAGTCAGTCATCTTCCTCTAACTTCCTAAGGGAGCAAAAAACAGCAGATCTGCAGGCCTGGGAGATGTGAGTGCCTGTGCAGTGTCAAACAGGGCGCTGGTGCTAGGGAGAAGAGCAGGCCTTATGTCTTCCGTATGGTGAAATAAGCAGGTTGGAGTATGCAAGGGATCGGTCTGAATCCCACCCAGACCTGAGACAAGAACACAGATCATACTGATGATGCAGAAATGTGATGCCAAAGCTGCATGTAAGGTCTGAAGAACTGCTAACTGACGTAATATTAAAATCCTGAAGGCATCTCTTTGGTGACGGTCAGTTACTTTCAGTGGAAAGCACAGAACTGCTGCTGCTCCAATTGTATTTGATGCAGGAATGATAGGGGAAAAAAAAAAAAGAGCCAAATCGATTTAAGAAAAGCCTGCATTCAGAATGAGGGCACAGCCAAAAACTAGCGGGCTTTAAAGAAAGAGAACTGTAGCTAAGAATCAAGAAAACCCTGTATGCCTATAGTAAAAGATGAAGAAGCTCGGTCCGTGTAGCTGGGAGGAGAGTAGGAGATGATTTTATCTGTTATATGAACCTTCATGCAGAAGTCTTTTGAGATTGGTGATCTGAGATCAGCACTGTAGCAAAAAATAAGGATAGTATGATGAGGAAATGGGATAGATGACAGGACCCAAGGGGACAGAGTAGGTGCGTGGACCTTGAACCAGGGTACAGGGCAAAATTCCTGTGGTTCCAGACAGCTGAAATTGAAAACTGAGCTTTGGCTTAGCAATGGCACAAAGCTCATTTTATGCTTCTTATTTTCAGGTAAGAAGAAAAGCTACAGCAGGAAATCATGGTTCGCACGTGTCCGTTCAACAGCACGATGTCTGGAGAGGGCAAAGATGATACTGCAGGCAATGGGTGCCCAATAGACTCTGAGTTTCGCTACAGCCTCTTCACTGTTTTCTACAGCATCATTTTCATTCTGGGCTTTGTCGCCAACAGCTACGTGCTCTGGATTTTCAGCCGTATTTACCCCACAAAGAAACTCAATGAAATCAAGATATTTATGCTGAACCTGACAGTAGCTGACCTGCTCTTCCTGGTTACAATGCCATTGTGGATTGTTTACTATCACCACCACGGGGACTGGATCATGCCCAAGTTCCTCTGTAATGTGGCTGGCTGTTTATTTTTTGTGAACACCTATGCTTCTGTTGCCTTCCTGATGGTCATTACATACAACCGTTACCAAGCTGTGACGAATCCCATTAAAGCAGCTCAGTTCACCACCCAGAGAAGGGGTATCTTTCTATCAGCAGCTATCTGGATCATAATAGTGGGCAGTGCTTTGTATTTTTTTTTTGATGATAATATGAATGTGGAGAAAACTGACTCACATAATTATACACGTTGCTTTGAGCACTATAACTCTAGTGGTAATGTTACACCTGTTCTTGTCATTCATGTCATCATCTGCACCATCTTCTACATCATTTTCCTATTTATCCTAGCTTGGAACATCATCATTATCAGGACCCTGTTTTCCAAATCAGGGCAGCAGCGGAAGAACGCTCATGTAAAGCAAAGGGCACTCTGGATGGTTTGCACTGTGCTGGTTGTGTTCATCGTAAGTTTTGTGCCTCATCACATTGTGGACCTGCCCTGGACACTGACTGTTCTGGAGCAATGGGAGAAGGAAAACCGTCCCTTGCGCCAGCAGCTCAATGATGCTCACCAGGTGACTTTGTGCCTCATGAGTATGAACTGTGTGTTGGACCCAGTCATCTACTGCTTCCTCACCAAGAAGTTCCAGAAGCACGTATCACAAAATCTGAAAAGCATGAAAGGGAGTCGCAAGTGCTCCAGGCAAACCACAGATACGGTGATTGAGGGCACCATTCACCAAGAGGATGCCTTTGGATTCTAGGTCAGTCGGTTTTGACTGCAGAGACTGAAGTGCATGAATGAGTCACTCATCTTTTCTCAAACGAAGGCACAGAGGGACATGACAGGACCAGAATATTACTTCTCATTTTTCTTGTTAGACAGAAGAATGAACACCCATTTGTGACAGGACAGGAGGCAATGTGCATAAACTGGAACAAAGGAGGTTCACCCTGAACATTAGGGAGAACTTTTTAATGTGAGGCTGATGGAGCACTGGCACAGGTTGCCCAGAGAATCTTCTCCTTGGAGATCTTTATAAGCCAAATGGATGTGCTGCTGGGGAAGAGGCTCTGGGTGTCCCTACTGAAGCAGGGATTGGACCAGGTGGACTCAGATTTCCCTTCCAACTTCTGTTGTTCTATGATTTCTTCTATCACTCTTAACTGGCAGAACTGAAACTTGTCAAAATCTGTGAGAAAAGCACCTTCTGTCTGTGCTGTGGGCACTGAGAGCAGCTCAGGCAATCTGCTTTTACCTGAAAGAAATGCAGTGAGTGTCTGCCATGAGCAAAGTACACTGAAATTATACATTATGTCAGCCCTGATAGCACCATGCCTGGTCCTTTGCCTGCTCAGCTTCCAGGAAAAGCCCAGTATTGGAGCTGTAAGACTTCTAAACAACCTGGTTGAACGTGCTGAGCTGCTAACATAATCAAGTAATATTTCTGAGCAGCTGTTATGAACTGTCTTTGCTCACAGCTTTTGTATCAGGCAAGTCACTGGACAAAGGCAACACAAGAAAGAGAAATTGGCAGTGCCTCAACCCCCATCCCAAACCAGCTCCCCAAAAGGGGCTGCTGCCTGCCCTGGTTTCTTGTATGACTGCAGAACTGGAAAGTAAGTGGCCTCTTGCACTCGAATTGGTAGTTTTTGGTTGGCTGGTAATTTTGTGCCTGTGGAGATCCCACCTCATTTTGGATGCTCTGGGTAACAGAAGACTGCTGTCAGCATGGGCATTATTAGGAGAAGACAAAAAACTTCAAATGCTTCTCTATCTTTGTTCTTATTTATTTAAATGAGGATTGTAAAAAGCAACTGTGCATTGTCCTTCCTCTAGCCTTTTTATTTCTGCTATGAAGAAAAGAAGCTGACTGGTTCTTGATAATCTACCACAATTGAAGTATTAGGTTGGGTCACGGCACTTTCTGAGTAAATCAGTGATGCATAGTGATGCAGTGCCCTTTGCAGAGATGTAATTCATGCAATTGTGAAAGACTTGAGACTCTTCACTCAGGGCTGGCAGCAGCCAGCAGGGCCCTAGGGTAGTTTTCCAGGGGTGCCCATTTCTGTTACAAGTCATGAGACAATTGAGGTTTCTTTTTCTGACTGTAATTACTCAATCCAGCACAGGAAATTGGGCAGGGCAAGGAAGGGAAGCTACTTGTTTTTAACAATAATTTTTTTGGTTCCTCAAACTGCATGGGAGAGTCTGGGTGGTAATATAAGAAAAGTCTATCTGACATGGCAATACTCGTGATTTATATGCGTTGTCAGCAGCCTTCGTATGCCCATCAGTTATGAGGAGAAGGTGAAAGATGAGCTTTACAAATATAGGACCAACATTACTATCAGACCTGTCTATGCTTCAGTGAAGATGGGTATCCTTCAGCTGTACCTCCTGCAGTTCTTCGAGCAGCTTTTGTGCTTATGTGTGTAAATGAGCAAAGGAACTAAAATGCTTTTCTCTTTTTAATGTCACCCCTGATAGTGAGCTGTGCTCTCCAGGTCCTGTACCAGGCAGAGGGCAGAATGTGATCATAAGTCAAATGCGGTCCCTCCTGGTTCTGTACTCTGCTGGCATCATTTTGTAGAGACTTTTGCCTGGTCATGTCCCTCGGCCGCGTTCAAAGCTTTGCTCCATATCCGCAGTCACCCAGTGCACAACAAGGATCATAATACTTCATTTAAAAGTCTAAATCCTGGGAGCTGGAGGAATGTGCTTCTGTATTTTGCCCTCCTGAGATGGCACATTCTGGTTGGAAAAGCTTTTCTCCTCACTACCCACGTGACAGTAGATCTCTCTTGCTTCACAGATGCTAAAGCACTGGACAGCTCGAGTTTGGCAACTCTTGGAGGAAATGGAAAGGGATTGTTTTGTGTAGAAATGTGGAAGTTCATGGTCGTCTTCTATAGATTGCTGGGAAACTTGCAGTGGAGTGTACAGTTTGGGTAACTTACTGTTTGTAAATACACACAGAAGGCAAATACTCCACAGAAACCAACTGTAAGGCAAGCGTGAGATCCAAAGAACGAATGTAAACTTGCTTCTAAGGGAAAGGTTAAACAGTGAAAGAATTCTGAGGACTCTTCACGAGATTATGTTGCAATAATTAAGTCAGCAAAAAGGCATTTTAAAAGAAGTTTGACCTTCTACTTCTGTTCCTGGAATTACTTGTTTTACAGCAGTGTTGCAGGACACGGTTTTGATTTGCAATGAAAGGAATCCTCAAATGTTCTTCTAAATAAAGCGTTTCCCAAATGCATTGCCTTTCAGGTCTCCTTTCTCCTCATCTTTCTGTATTTACACTTAAATGCTTTGATACCACACAAAACTGATTTGATGGTGTATTCTTGCTCCTTTTGCTGTTTTTGTTTTCTCTCTATCACCACATGAATCATCACAAAAGGTGACACTGAAGCAAAATCAGCAAGTTTTGACCTGTAAAAAAACCCCACAACTTCTGAAGCACATCTGAGCTGCCAAGAAGCAAACCTGAGGAAACCCCCAGCCGGTGACCTACACACACGGGAAGTTTTCCACACGCACCCTACCGCTTTAACACTCAGGCCGAAAAGTGTCAAGTTATTTCACATAACTGCTATCGCAATGCCCGTACCAAGAGAAAATAAAGACAGAAGCGCGGCGCAGCGATAAACACCCCGCCTCCCCTCAGCCTCCCCTCAGCCTCCCCTCAGCCTCCCCTCAGCCTCCCCTCAGCCTCCCCTCAGCCTCCCCTCAGCCTCCCCTCAGCCTCCCCTCAGCCTCCCCTCAGCCTCCCCTGGCGCGCACGGCCTCGGCCCTCGGGCGGCGGTGACGTCACTTCCGGTGCAGCCGCGTTCTGCTTCCGGGTCGCGTTGCGGCTGCGGAGCCGTGGGGCCGCCGCTGCCATGTCGGATGCGGGACGCGTTCCCGGGCGCGGCTGTGGGGCCGCTTCTCGGTAAGAGATCGTCGAGTGTGCCCGGCTGCGCTACGCGGGACCTCTGTCGTTCATCCCCGCCGCCTCTCCGGCCCTTCAGGCCCAACGGGCCGCGGCTCGGGGGGGCGGGAGGAGCGCGTGGCTCCGTTACCGCTTTTCCCGCGGGCCTGAGGAGGTGCCCAGGGCCGCTCGGGCGATGGCGTCGGGTTAGAGCCCAGCACTCGGCCGCGGGGTACCGCTGGCCCAGCCCGGAGTGGTGCTCCTGGGAGTCCCGCTGCCTCCTGAGGGCGCTGGGGAGCATCCGAGAGCTGTGGGAAGAGGCTGTCCGGCTCCCTGAGCTCGGGAGCGAGGAACAGTTTGTGAGGTAACCGGGGAGCACGGCTTGCGGTGTGCCTGGGCCTCGTGGATCGTCTGCACGGCCATCAGCTGTGTGGAGCTCCTGCTCAAGGCAGCCTTGCTCAGCCTGTGGCGGCTTTGCAGGGAGGCAATTAATAGAATAGTTCCTTTGGACAAGACCATATTGATAACAGAATCACAGAATAGTTGGGTTAGAAGGGACCTCAACCCCCTCCCCCAGCCCAAACCCTTGCCGTGGCTGAGTGCCCCCACTAGGTTGGGCTGCTCAGGGCCCATCCTTGGCCTGGGACACCTCCAGGAATGGGGTATCCACAGCTCTGGGCAGCAGTGTCTGAGCAAAGAATTTCTCCTCACATCTAACCTAGATCTCCCCTCTTTTAATTTGAAACGGTTCCCCTTGATCTATTGCTGTTATGCCATATTAAAAAGCCAATTTCCATCTTGTTTATAAACACTTTAAGTACCGGAAGGCAGCAGTGAGGTCACCCCACAGATCATCTCGTCCAACCACCCAACCATTTCAGGGCTAACCAAAAGCTAAAGCATACCATTGAGGGCATTACCCAAATGCCTCTTGAAACCAGCAGGAATGGGACATCAACCATCCTGCTAGGAAGCCTGTCCCAGTGTTTGACCAGCCTCCTGGAGAAGAAATTTCTTCTAATGTCCAGTCTGAACCTCCCCTTGTGCAGCTTTGTGCTCTTCCCACATGTCCTGCCACTGGTTGTAGAGAGAAGAGACTAAACACCTTCCTCTGTACCTCCTCTCCCCAGGAAGCTGCAGGGAGCATTGAGGCCGTCTCTTGGCCTCTTCTCTTCCAGACTGGGACTTGGGACAACCCAAGTGTTCTCTTGTAGGTCATGTCTTTAGCCCTGTTACCAGCTTTGTTGGCACTGTCTGGGTACGTTCTTATTATCTGTAAACATACCTGCACGATTTTGTCTGGATGGGTTTCGTATGGGCTCGCACCAGAGCTTGTGCAGACATTTCCAAGAGGATGTGTTTGGGCTTGGCAATGCCGTGATCAGCTGGGCCTCATAGCTGTGTTGGACTCAGATCAGCTCTTCTTGATATGCCTGGTTTGTAGAATCATAGATTACTTTGAGTTGGATGGGTTCTTTAAAGGTCTTCACCTACTTCAATTCCCTTGTGGTGCACACACAGGGACATTTACATCTCGATCAGGTTGCTCAGAGCCCCATCCAGTCTAACCTTGAATAACTCTGGGGACGGGGCATCCACCACTTCTCTGTGGTGTAACGCTTGCTGTGCAGAATTGCTGAAGCTTTATGTGGAGCCAGCTCTGTGGTAGAGTGCCTTATTTGGCTTCTGCTGCATGGTGAGGCTAAATTGCTTCCATACTGAAGCTAGTCCTTGATGTGGAGTATCTACAGTAAGTCAGATGGATAGATGGATCATCATACCAGGCCTCTTTTTCTGTATGGAGCTAGCTCTACTTTTGTTCCTGTGATGCACTTAGTCTGTAGCCTGGTAACTTCCAGACTGCAATTAAAACTCAATCATATTTGCTATTAGGATAAGATTTGTACAGTTGTCATCTGCCTTGGTTATTTGGTTCCGTGACTTTTTTCAGATTATCCTAAATTCATTGTACCAAATGAGATAGGCTTTTGTTTAGAATCACAGCAATCTGCCTGCCTCAAGTCACTGTTTTCATAATTAACAGCTTAAAAAATGCATAAAGATTATTTAGTTTGCTCAGTTTGCAAAGCTACGGGCCTACATACCTAACTGTGTACCTATTAACTTTTGTGATTTTTTAAAATCATCTCTGGGTGTTACTTTGTGCTTATGCAGTTCTGCAGTCCAGTTTTCACTAAAAGGCCAACATTAGGCAGCTTCATCCTCACTTGTAACCTTTAAAAGGCAGTTGAGGTGAAGGTCTAGCAGTGCACAAGCCACTAGAAGTAGTGCATGGTGTCCTGTGGCTTTTGCCTGTATCTCAGTTCTTCCATGCAACGTCAGTGGCAGTTGTGGCACCTTGGTAACTGTGTGTTGTTGGTTGATGGGACAGACTGAATTGCAAAACTGTCACTTCCCTCTCACAGATGTGTGCAACTCTGTAATAATTCCCAAGTAATTACTGACTTCTGAAGGATTTATAGCTTCTCAAAATTCTGCCTGATAGAAGTTGAGGTGTCTGGATGGGTTTTGAATTGATTATGTCTGTGTTTTAGTAAAAGGGTTTCCATGTTTTGTGTTAATGAGTTGGAGTATCTCTCCAGCAAATTAAGTGTACTGTGTCCTCGCTTTCATGTACTGAAGGATAGCTATAAATGGGTACACATACTGTTGTGGTTTGTTAAGTGAATGAAGAACCTGAAAGTAGTCTGTTTTTGTGTGAGTCACGTTATGCATCAAGATTCGAGATTTACAGCAGTTGTTATTTGAGGATGGACATGAGTAACACAGAGCCAGTATTCGTATTTGTCAGAAATAGGAATCTTTTAAATTTCTGCTCTGCAAATGTACAAGGATCTGTCAGGAAGGAGGTGTAGGGAAATTTCTGAGTGCCTTAAGGGGAACTGTGAGGATTTGATATTTTCTGTATGATCTCACAGCCAGCAGTGCTTACAGGCAACTCACCTCCAGGCACTGCTGTCTTTAGCAGCAGCTCGTTTTCTTTGATCACCTGAACCATGACCAGCAGTGCACAATGGGTAGTTGTATGAGGCATTTTTCAGCTTTTCCTTGCTTTGTCTTATCTTTAATTTATTCCTTTTTTTTCTTCTGTCTTAATTTGTCCAGAGGTTTTTAATTTGTTAAAGGGCAGCAAAGCAAGGTGCTCATCAGCATTGTCCTGAAGGAGTAACTTCCAATTTTTTCTTCCATCTTACAGCTGCATCTGGAACTTCAGTTCAGGTGGTGCTGCATGGAGTCACATTCCTTCCTAACATGTTAACCAAACCTGGTGTTGAGAATAGTGCTGTGGGAAGAAAACACAGCATGTCTTTGCTGCTTTTTCAGTGCGTGGAATCATTCTGGGATCTTTTTTAATCTCTTAGATAAACTTTGGAATTAAGAATGTGGGTCATCCAATTTCAGAGGCAATTAAATGGTAGTTCAGTTCTGCAGCAGATGGTCTGTCCTGAAGTTTATGCCTATCTAGAAAGCTGTTCTCCCATCCCAGTAACTTCCTTTTGAAGATTTTACAGAATAGTCTTTTGCTTATTTCTTTTCCATGATGGTTTTGGTTGCCCTCCTGTATTTGGGAAAGCATAAGAAATTCTTCCTTAATTACAAGTGATTTGAGATGAACAAAGAATACTGCATATTCAGTATGAGTATCGTTTGGAAAAATAGGTGATTAATTACTTTTCAGAACAGAGGAAAATGTCAGCTCTTTTCAGGACTGTGTGGCAGTATTCTGAATTAGGCTTAATCATAGGTTTACTAGAAAAAGTTTCCCCGCACTTCTTTTCTGGTAAAAACATTTTTTTCTCGTATGTGAATTGGGGATAATACTGTCAGAGAAAACAATTCTATTGAATTCAAGGCTTTAGAATTTTGCACAGAAATTTGGTCTCATTTGCAATAATTTTGTTCAGTACCACTGTAAGAGTTCTTGAAACTTCAGACGCCACTGCCTTGGTTTTTCTGTGTGTTAAACCTTTGTTTTCAGTCCATCTAAGACTTTTGGAGCTCAGGGAGAGAAGTTCACCTTTGTGGATGATAACGGGGCTCAAAGGTAATAAGAAGTACTTCTTCTCTTTGTTACCTTCCCAGTATTCTGCAGAGCTGTGCAGACAAGCATTTTCTTCTTTTTCCATTGAACCCATTCTTTCTCTCTGCCATGCCAAGCCTGCTGCTAGGTTGGCATTTTTACATATGAAGAAGAAAGATACTTTTTAAGCCAGGAAATGAAGAATACTTACACTTAACTGGCCCGAAGGAAGCCAAGAACCCCAGATAAGTCAATGATACAGCTTTTGGAGATAAAAGACAGCAGAAAACATTGTGGGCTGTTGTTTTTCAAAGACTATCTGTTGCATTAGGTGAGTAAGAGGATATCCGACCTAGAGGGGGGCAACAAGCCCATGGCAGGGTTTGGGGGACTTCAAGGTTCCATCCTACCCAACCATTCTGTGATTCTATTGCTTGCAGAAGAGAAAGAGCAGGAGGTGAGGCTGAGGGTGTTGGTGCTTCTGCCAGAACTCCAGTCCTGTTAGTCACAGCTGGGAGTGGGCATGCAGTCACAAGTGACACAGCTAACAGAGCATGCTGAGCTGCAAAAATGGGTTGTGCTCAGCCCAGCTGTTAAGGAAATCTGATTGCAGCTTAACAGAGTGTAAGGCTAAACAGTTTTTTATAACCTCTGCGGTAGTTTGTGTAATGTGGTTCACTTTGCAACTGGTGTGAGTTAGATATCAAATACGTGCTACCACTTGCTGTGACTCAGTTAGTTATAAATATATTAGTAAAACAAAAACTTAGTGCTTAATTTGTCCACATCCACAGTCCAGATATAAGCCTACAATAGTCAGAAACTTCAGAACACGCAGCATTGTTTTTGCTAGGATTTATTTGTTGTCTGGATAGGAATTAATTCTCAACAATAAGATCTGAAGGGAAGTGTATTCACAGTAATGAAGATATCTTCTTGATCTTGTTTGTTTCCTCATGTAGTTAAGCAACATACCAAAAGGTTAAAGGACCTGTTTCACATGATGCCTGAAGCAGTAGAAGAAGGTAGCTTTCATTGATGCTAGGTCTTACAGGTGACTCTTGTTCAACTTTTTGTCCACCAGGATCTCCAGTTCCTTTTCTGCTTATCTGTGACCTTCCAGTTGGATCCCAGCCCTGCTGCTTGGGGTTACTGCATCCCTGGTTTAGCACACTGTACTTGTTGGTGTTGAATGCTGGAGGGTTTCTGCCAGCCCACACTTGCAGCATGTCGCAGTTCTTGCAGTTTTCGCTTTTCAGGCATTTGAGCTTCAGCTTGTTGTCATCCACAGACAGGGTAAAAGAGTATTCTGTCCCATAACCTTGCTCATGATCAAAATGCTCACGTTGCTTCATGTAACTGCTCTTGTAGGTTGCTTTAACCACCAGTTAGATTGTAGACCCTAATTGCTGTACTGTGAACGTGACAGTCCAGAGGGTTTTTTATCCGTCTGTTCATAGTTTTACCTGCCCTGTTTGTTTGCAAGTATGCTGAGTGACTTTGTGTTACTAAAATCAAGTTACAGAATATTTACAGCTTTCTTCTTCCACAGAGTCAATCTGCCTCTCGTCAGGAATGGCAGTCAGGAAGCATTTGCTTTTGGTGAACCCATTCTGTCTATTCCCAGCCACTTTCTTGCACTTCAAGTTGTGGGAATGGTCTCCATTTAGATTTGCTCTGCAGTCCTCTGACCCATTAAGGCAACTCTGAGTGGCCTGTATTTCCCTTATTGCTTGTTTTGAAGGGCACGTTTGCTCTTTTTCAGTCATCAGTGATCTCCCTATATTGATATGACCTTTCAGAAGTTGAGAGCACCCTTAACCCCTGCCATGACATTGGCTCCCTCCTCCTTCCATTTGTTTGGTCTTATGGACATGTATGGATGCAGGCTTTTTTATGGCATGCTCTAACCTAATATTTTTGTACCATTGATCGTGTCAGGAAGCAGCAGGGACATGCTAACCCCTGGGGAAGGAGTGCTGAGTGTGACAGCAAGGCAGCAGCAGCAGCATCCTCACCAGCAAGGATACCTCCCTCAACACCCAAGCGGTGAATGGGACAAGCTGGATGAAGGCAAGAGGTCTGCAGAGGGGCCCACATTAGGGCAAACTTGAGGTCAGGCTGAGAAATGACATCAGTCTCAGGCTCAGGTTTGGAAACAGCAGCCACGGCCAAGCAGCAGCCTGTGTGCCAGGTGGCCCTGTGCTGACAGCTCTGCTCTGTGGCTGCCTGGGACATCAGGTTGTGGGTTGGTGACAGGTGGCTGTCTAGGCACAGCCCACAGCTCAGCTGCACTGGTGCTCAAGTGGGCACCCAAGGTACTAGCCTTGGCTCATATACACTCCCTGAGTGGGAAGCAGTGACCTTCGCTGCAGCCTCCAGCAGAGCTTCCTGAGAGAACTGGCCCCAGGGTCACCAGCTGTCTGTACAGATGCTCTCCTCCTCCCAGCCCTGCCACTGAGCACAAGGACTTGGAAGACCTGAGAGCAGGCCTTGACAGTAAAGCCTGAAGTAAGAAAGACATTGAATGTATCAGCTTTACCTGTGGCCTTCACTGCTCCATCACCAGCCCTGCTCAGCAGCTAACACAGAGCTGTGGGTGCCCCATCCCTGGAGGTGCCTGAGGCCATGGATGGGCCCTGGGCAGCCCAAGCTAGCGGGGGCATCCAGCTCACAGCAGGGGTTTGGGCTGGGTGGGCTCTGAAGTCACTTCCAACCCAACCATTCTGTGCTTCATGGGAAACACATCAGTGTTGGAGATAGAGGGCAAGGCAGGGATGTCTCCTCCACAGTCCTTTGAGCACAGGGATCCCACAGCTGTGCCCGAAGGCAACACGGCACTGGTGGTGCTGCCACTGCCTATGCCAGCAGCACTGATGCTATGGGAGGGAGTGGTATAATGAGTGTGCTTAATTAGAAACAGCGACAGTTGCTGAGCATCGCACACAGTCGTTTAAACTTTTTTTCCTGAGTAAAGAATCTCAAATATCCAGTACTTCATTCTTTCCTTAATGATTTTTTTTTTTGAGCAGGTTACTCCAGCAACTGTTGTTGCTAAGACACAAATAGCTACAGATGTCCTCAGGACTGATTGCACTGTGATAAATGCCATGGCTGCCTCTCTTGCAAAATAGCAAGAGAAATATGTAAATTTACTGCAGTGCCACCTTTTAAGTATAATTATGGTGACAGCTGAGTTTCTCTCTAACAGAACTGTAGCTTGGTTTCCTGGCAGTGTGATGCTGTCTGTGTTAGTGAAATCTCTCAGTGAGAATAAAGTTTACAGCTGCATAACATCAATAATTCCATTTTTTCCACAGTTGATATGATGCTGGGTTCTTTTTCTGAGTGATACATGATTTAAAACTTCAGTCTCTTGTGGGTAAATGTTCAGGAAATTTCCAAACCTATTTTGATGGGTTGAAAGTAGTGTCTGGAAATGGGAGACAATATGCTCTATCATTTGAAAGTTTGTTTTTAAAACAACCTCTTCAGACAAACATCATTTTTGATGCCTTTTTTTTGCTCCAGAGCTGCAGCTCCTGAAGTTTGCAACCCAGTTATCAGTTACCTAAACCACAAAAATGTGTGCGAGCTGTTTTAGAAAAGCAGTCTGTTTAGTCGTGGTACGAGTTAAATTCTTACGAAAAGAGGAGTGGAATTGGCTTTGTTACTTTCCTTGTGTGTGTTTAAGTCATTGTGCTGTGCTTTGTAAGTAAAAGCTGGTGCATAACACTTCAGTTCAGTGAGCTGTGACTTAGATCTGTCTAGAAGAAATCATTGCCCTGTTTCTGGGCTCAGTGGGAGCTGTTTTGCTCAAAGATGAAGCTGTTATTTCCAGTTATTCTTTTTATGGGAAAAAAAAACCAACACAGTGCATTTCCCCATTTAAAAATTTCCCTGTTGGGTTTCAAAATCAAATTGAAGAGAGTTGTGTAAGAGCAGGGCAGGCAGGCTGTCTGTATGTCACTGGCACTGCAGACAGCCTTAACATCAGTAATGCTACGGGGATTTGAGAAAAAGAACATGAAAGTTCCTGCTAGTGAAGTGAGCAGTGCTTAAGCTAAATGTGTGTTTGTATTACAGCGTTGAATTCCTCCATTCTTATATACCACACTGTCCTCCCTCACTCCTCACTTTTAGATTATGAAATTTTGATCAAACCATGAACCTGAAGTCCTCCAGGACTGTGTTTACATGCTTGTCGTGGCCACTCTCACAGATGAGACACATAATCTGCCTTCCCTATAACTTTTGCAGGTTTTTATTCCGAGTCTTCCCCAGTTAATAAAGACGGAGAGAGAGATCGAGCGTAGAGAGCAGCAAACAATCCAGCAGATCTCACAGCAAAGGTTTGTTCTCTGGTGTTTGTCACAATATTTGGGCAGTCCGTGTTGTGTGTGGGTGGGTGTGTGTGTATGTGGGGATGGAGGAAAAGCAAAGAACAGTCAAGCAGAAATCTTTGCCATGAGATTTGCTGAGCTGTTAGAGATAGGAGATCAGCAGGCTGCTGTCTGGCACTGTTTTCATTCATCAGCTCTGCTGCATTTTTTCAAAAGGCTGCTCCCTGTGGTGACAAAAAAAAAAAAAGGATGTACTGGAGAACTGTACTTAAAACAGGTGGATTTAACAAACTGAAACTTGACATATTGTAAACTGCCTTACAGATGGATTCTGGGGAGAGTTTTAGTTCTGCAGAGCAAAGACTGCTGCCTGAGGAGATGGATGCTGGCAGTGTTAGTCAGAAGGAGTTGGGGCTCTCACGTTTTGGAGTTAGAAATCCCACTTCCTTTTCCCTCTTACTGCATCTGTGTTTTCCAGACTGTCCAACACCAAATGCTTAGCTTTAGTGTGTCACATCTGGGTGTGGTGTTACCCTCTGGTTGTGGTGCTCAGGGATATGATTTAACAGTGGGTTGTTAGGGGTAGTATGGTTAGGTTGAGGTTGGACTTGATGATCTTGAAGTTCTTTTCCAAACTGAGCAATTCTGTGATTTGTGAGTTAACTTGTGAACATCGTGTGAAGTACATCATTCATGGTACTATTTGTAGCTCTGCTTGTGAAAGCAAATGCTTTGTTTCTTAGTGGAGGAGGAAAGCTGGGCTCCTGCTTGTCGCTGTCTGTCCTTGCTGTCCTTGCATGGCACTGCAGCTGCACTGTTGTGTTACACACCTTTCCTTCTCAGCCTCTTTGAAGCGTTTTGAATTTGTACTCAGACATAGCAGACAGAATGTTTTACGGGTCAGGGCGTCTGTTTACTCATTCACTTGGTTTGTGTTGTGATGGTACAGTGTTAAAAGCATTTTTATTTTCTTCTTGCCTAAAGGAAAGACAAACAAAGCACAGGATTCTAAATAGTTCAATTGCTGACTGTTCCCAAAGGAGCCATCTCAGTGTACCACCCAACCCAGCAGCCAGCCTGGTGCTGTCATTCCTGTGATCTTTAATCAAGAGCAAAACAGGATATTCTGCACAAGCTGTGATGAGTGCCTGTTCTTCCCACTCTTATGGGAGCTCTTAGGAAAAGAGCTCGGTTTGCTGTCTGGGTGCAGGCAGAATGCAAGTTTGGCTATTTGGGATATCAAGTTAAAAGTGTTTTGACAGCATGAGTGATGAAATAGTGTCACAGTGTGGTATGGGGATGCTGGAATATGAGGAAGGAGAAAATAGTGAAGAAACATTGCTGTGGAACAGGGAAGTTCTGTGCAGGGGCGTGCTCCATTGGAAAAAATAAGAAGCTTAGACTCTTCTGTTGCTTAATTCATAGATTTCACTTCTCTTCATGGTAACTTCTGGCTCTTGAGTAAATGAGGAATGGAAATAACAGCGTAGGTCCCATTGTTACACATATCCTAACGAAGCATTCTGTTTCAATTTCTATGTAATAGTTTTAATTTCATTAAGTCGACTTAGATTTTTTTTCTAAAGGAAGTAGTGGCTATTTTGAAGTAAAACAAAACCATGCTCAAGCAGCTTTTTTTTCTTTCTAATCATTATAATAACAGCTTGTTGGTTTTATCACATTATCCTCGACTTTAATTATTTGCAGCTTGAGATGAGAACTGTTCCTTTATATGAAGCCAAAGCAGGTGGGCTTGAAATAAACAAAATTAAAGTAAATAGCAGTCCAACCTGATGCTAATAGCTGGTAGCTTTTGGAAATTACAACTATAATATCAGGTTTGGAAGAATTTGATCAATATAGATTTTGCATTTGGGGATTTTAAAAATAGAATTTATTGAAAGAAACTACCTGGACCTTCAGTAGGAAGTTAGCACTGTGATATTATGCAGAACAGAAAGCAGATGACAAATTTGTGTAAGTCTCTAATCCATATCTATGCTTTAATGCCTTGCTTTGAACTTTATGTAATGTGTTTCAATAAATTGAGCATGCAAAATGACCTGATGTGCAAAACACCTCTCCTGGCTATTGCACACCACTGGTGTGCTGGGCAAGTGGAGATTTAGCTGACTTGGCTATTCAGCAAATCCAATTTAAATCGAAAACTGTTGTTTAATTCAGATATTAGAGGTAAATAATGAAAAGCATTCTCCATAGGAAAGAAGCATATGTTTCCAGCTTTTTGGAGTCTTGTCTTCTTCATTTTTCAGGATGTTTCTTTCACTGTGCTAACGTGCTAACTCATGGCACAACTGGTTGTGTTTTGTCGAAGCCTTTTCATTCATAAGCCCAGTGCCCCATGGAAGTATTCTGACCATCAGAAGCAGCAGCTGGACATGAGCCAGCAGTGTGTAAGGCAGGCCAACTGTGTTCTGGGCTACCTTAAAAAAGGGGTGGCCAGCAGGGACAGGGAGGTGATTGTCTCCCTCTGCTCAGCTCTCAAGAGGCCCCATCTGCAGTGCTGTGTCCAGGTCTGGAGCCCCCAGTACAGGAAGGACATGGAGCTCTTAGAGCGGGTCCAAAGGAGGGCACTGAGATGGTCAGAGGGCTGGAGCACCTCTCCTATGAGGAAAGGTTGAGGGAACTGGGTCTGTTTAGCTTGGAGAGACCTCATTGTGGCCTTCCAGTACTTGAAGGGAGCATATAAAACAGGAGAGGGAACGGCTGCTTACGAGGGTGGATAGTGATAGGACAAGGGGGAATGGTTTTAAAGTGAGACAGGGGAGGTTTAGGTTAGATTGGAGGAAGTTTTTCACCCAGAGGATGGTGAGGCACTGGAACAGGTTGCCCAAGGAGGCTGTGGATGCCCCATCCCTGGAGGCATTCAAGGCCAGGCTGGATGTGGCTCTGGGCAGCCTGGTCTGCTGGTTGGTGACCCTGCACATAGCAGGGGGTTGAAATTAGATGAACATTGTGGTCCTTTTCAACCCAGGCCATTCTATGAGTCGGTGAACCTCCCAGACCTCCCCCTCCCCCAAAGTACAATCAAAATGTAGACAGGAAAAGTGACCAAACCCAGCTGCTCCCAAAACTATTGATTTCCAGTTTCTTTTCTAAGGATAGCAAGCAGTTGGGAAGCTGTGGTTTTGCAGTGGGAAGGGGAGGAGGACTGATGGCAGTTGGTGTTCCTTGCATGGCAATGATGTGGTCACCTCTGGTCATGGCACAACTGCCACAAGATGGGTACCGAAGCTATTGCAGATCTGCTTTGGTATCTCTTCTGTTGTGGTTGCCTAAGGTTTAAAAATGTTTGATAATAGAAACTGTGTGGTAAGCTTATCTAAAGCACAGCTGCCTTGAGTTTTATGTAAGTTAAAAATCTAATGCTGAAGTTTGAGATGATGAAAAAAAAAAAACCCACAAAAAACAACTACCAAAAACCAGCTGTTGGCCTTGAACTTTTAATAATCAACTGTTTGCCCAGTCAGATAATCCACCAAGTTTAAGCTGAGCAGGTGCAAGGTGCTGGGGTTGCTTTTTGTAAAGCCAAGTACTGCACCCAGCTGGCAGTGCTCAGTGGTGCTGTGTCCAAAGCAGGCTGCTGGGGATGAGAAGGATTCAGCCCTGCTGGAAGGCACAGGGAAAGAAACAGTGCAGTGCTCCCTGCAGCCTCCTCCCAGGTACAGCTGTAGCTGGCAGCTGCTCTGCTCTGCCTCCCTGCAGTGTGAGCCAAGCCTGCCAGAAGCATGGAGTGGGGTTCTTCCCTCTCTGCCCCCCTGTATCCCTGGATGCTCGTGGAGGCGAGTTCAGGGCACAGCAGCTCTCTGCACCCGTGCAGGGTGGGTGATCCAGGCTGAAAGGCCACTGAGTCAGACAAGTGTCACAGCTGAGTGTGCATCCCTGGTTTTGGCAATGTGAAAAGTAAATAAAAGAGTAAATGAAGCCATAATGTTACAGTGACTGTTAATGGGAAAGGACATCCTGTGCTCCGACTTGTGTGCGCTTGCCTGTTTTCCCCTCCTGTGGCTCCCTTAAACATGGGTCTCTGTGAGGCTGGAGCTGACCCCAGTGGAAGGAACTTAGCAGAAGTGCTGTGTTTCGGTGGCTCTTTCCTGTGTGTTTTTTTTTGTGTTTTATTGTTTTTTTTTTCTATAGCACAAGATCAAATCCAGCCTTTGGCAGCCAGGCACAGAGGAAGGGTATCATGTGAGCAAGAGTGGGTTGCTGGAGGTAAGGGAGGAGCAGGAGCTTTTCCTTCCTCAGCAGCTCCAGCTGAAACTGGCATAGGAAACCTTTACTAAAGAACAGCCCTGTTGCTCCTAGCAAGTCCAGGTGTGCTGCTTAAGCACATCTCTGTCACCCAGAAATGCACGCTGCTGCTTCTGATTGTTCTGCCTTCCTTTCTGCGAAAACACTGAGAGATCCTCTGCCCCACCTGCTGTTTCTGGAGCTGTAGATTCTCTAGAAGACAGTGTGGCAGTGATTTTTTTTCCATACTGAAGAGTTCAGTTTTGGAGTTTTATAAGAAAGTATGCAATGAAACTATAAAATCAAAGGACAAGGGGTGGGACCAGACTCATGTGATACCAAATTCAAACATCGTTGCTGTTGGCATTTGTATTCCACGCTTGTAGTTATAACTTCTGAATGCCACAGCTTCTCTTGTATCTTGAGTTTTCTGTATTATCTCTATTCAAAAGAAATAAAATAGAAGGAAATGGGTTTTTGTATTTCAAATAGTTAACAGTTAAAACTGAGGGTGAAAGTTGGAATGGTGACAGTATCCCTTTGTTTTGCATACTTTCTTGTAAGTATATGATGTTGCTGGAGAAGATATGGAGTTACTGGAAAGCTTTGGTGCAAATTCAGTTGTTTCCCAGTTAAGGCAGTGAAGGTAATTATAAGTAATCCTTAATTATGGGAGGTGGCCTTGGAAAATACTCAAACCCTCAGTGCAGTGTTACCCTGGCATTTAAGATCTTTTAGCATTCCTTTTGTAAGGGAAAAGAAATGCAGTGTGTTTCCATGGATAATATGGATTTATTACACCTTTCCATGTTCCCACTGAGGTACATGGCAATGTTTTTGTGGCTCCGGAGGCAGGAATAGATTGTAACTCAGCAGAGGAATTACAGGTGCTATATTTGATTTCCTCTGAACCACTGAGGATTTTTCTGCTTTTCCTCTAACTGCTATAACCCATGCAGGATTTGCTGTGTGTGCCATAACACACATAATGCCCATATAGGGGACAGCTGTGCTGGGTGGGCTCTGGGAAGAGGGGATCCCAGAAGACAATATACGGTCAGCTGGTCAGTGAATGTTGGTCTGGCAGAGCTGGAGAGGATGCATGCCTTCATCTGTTGTCCAGCATGTAGCAAAAAGTTAATAAAGTGATGACAGCAACCTGCAAAATTTTATTTTCTTGGATATAAAGCCTTGCTTACAGCAACTTTTTGGTGCAGTATATAGGAACTCTGTGCTAAATATGTGACTGGGTTACCGTCTGCTACTTTTTGGAAGCACATGCTCATCAAACACCTCTTTTTTGAGGGGTGCAGTTGGAATAATAAGCTCTCTTTGTGAATTTGACAATAAGCAGTGCTGTGTGTAAATACATTTAGGTGTACGCTCTTGTCCTGATTTTTTTTTTTTTTTTATGTTGTGTTTGTTATATAAATGTTCTAAATTAAAACAGGTTAGATTGAATCACTCTGTTTACTGACCTAGTAGACCAGACTCGATCATTTAAAGTGTCTTTAAAATCATGGTGCACGTGTCTGATCGACACGTTAGCTTCTGTGGTCAATATGGTACGAGCAAGTGATGTAGAAATGTGCCACGTGATGAAAAATGTCTGTAAGTTGAAGCTTAAAGCTAAATCCCTTGTTTATGAAATCTTTCCGTATATGAATTTTGTCTCTTACTTGGGAGATGGCAACACGAGTTTAGAAAGCTTGTGGGTGGAATATATAACAATTACCATTCTCTGATAGCCTAAATGATAAGTCCCCCCAAAAGTACATAAAGCTATGAACACCTTTTTTTGACAGGCTTTGAAGACTGCCGAGAAGGACACGATTTGAATCATTTAAGCATTAAAATAATAATACCCATGGAAGAGCCACAAGATTTACCCGAGCAACCAGTAAGTACATTTAAATAATACTGAAGATGAGCATGTAAAACTAATCAGTGATCTCACAAATTCAGTATGCAGTTATTTTATTTAATAGTGGACAGTAAGGCTGTCCGTTATTAAAACAGTAATAAAAGGAACGTATGCCTAAAGTCTGTAGTGTTCCTATGTAAAATTATGCCTAATAATTATCTGTTTTACCATTTATAATCCTAGAAGAAATTAAAAATCGCTGTTTTAATGGCAGAATCAACGTGCTGGCTGTTACCATGTAAATAGTCTTTAATACTTCTTGTGCTTAAGATCTTGAAAAGGTTCCACAACCCTAAGCATGCCATTGTATCTGCTGCTGGAGAACATTATTTAAAATCCTTAACTGAACAGGGCATTGATGTAGGTAGGTATATCTTAAGATAGGAATTGCTGTCCAGACTTCTTAGATATTTGCAATGCTGTCCACATTAAAAAAATATTGATTTTAGAACATCACATAAGTTCTGTTTGGAATGGTTATTACTATGGTATGACGTGAAGGTAAATAATTAAAGTTATACTGCTTGACACAGCATGCAGATTATTACAAGTGTCTGTGCACAAAACGTGAGGCTAATCAGCAGAATGAATGTCTGCAGGATTTAAACTTAAATTAAAAAAGGAAACATCTGTTATTACATCTTTACATAACCAAAATTGTCTTTATAAACCCTTAGAAGGTTTATAAACCTTTATAAGGGCATAAGAGATGGAGCACAGCTTGTTTTTGGCACATGACAGCATTACCCTTAAGCAGACACTTGAATTGTTTGCTGAAGGTTTTCTTGCTAATTTCATTTCGGTACCTTTTGCTGCTCATTCATTCTGAGACAGAATTTGAGACTATACTGATCGCAGCTGTGTGATGTAGTATCATCTTTTCAGCTTTGAAACCCAGAATTGATACTGCACAAACTTGTTTTCTTTCTCAAATGATTTTTCTTTTCCTAATAATTGTCACTGCAAACTGTTGATGACTGAATCTGGAAGGGAGCCTGTAGGAAAATCATCAGACTTGGAGTTAAATGCATTTTACTCCCTCCATTTAGTGCACCATACTGCTTCCAGGGATACTAAACAGGCGAGACTTTTGTCTTTATTTTTGGATGTTTCTTCCCCTTTCAGATCTCAATTTAAAGTGGAAAAGTATATGTAAGGCTCAGTGTTTTGAAACAGACACGGGAAGTAAGAGAGCAAAGGAAAGTTTGGACAAAAGTGACCAAAAGTGACCTTTTCTATGACAAAAAAGCTTAAAAAGTGCTATTATTTAGCTTTTAGAAGTGATCTCTTGTAGTAATCTCTCATTTGATGCAATACTTAATTTAATCCCGAATGCCAGAAAATGACAAAAGTCTTTTTGTAAGGGCTGGTGAACTTGTGTTACATGCATTGCAGACACCCACAGAGTTGATCTCTGTTTGGAATGAGTTGTCATATTGGGCAAATGATGGGAAGAACCCCCAGGTGGGAAGGACTGCAGGGAGACCCAGCATTGCCAAAAGGACAGAGGAAAAATGGCTGTCAGGTGTTTGGAGTGAAGGTTTTTCTCAACTCAAATTACCACAGGGATGGCAGTTAAACTCCACGTTCCTGACTGGTGTACAGTCCTCTCTTCACAGCATTGCCACAGGCAACAATGCTACCACTGCTTTGGTTGTGTTTGCTTCAGCAACTCATCATCTGGTTGGTTGGTGGGTGTGCTTTTGACTCAGAAAATTGTCTGTGAATATCAGTCTGAGTGTGGAATTCTGTCACAGAGCAACTGCTGCCATGACAGCATGAAGAAAATGGTGTTTCTGCTTTGATCCTGACTATAAAAGTACAACTGCACTTCTGACCTGAGGCACAGGAGCTGTTTTCCACCCTTTTCCCCTTTCCACCCTTTCCCATTTCAAACATTTTTTCTAATAAGACTTCTTTTGAGTTGGAGAGCCCATGGTTACACTGGTTAGCTGTGCAGTTCAATGCAAGGCTTTCTTTTCAACACTCATGCAAACTGTATAGTAACCACTGGTGATGTGCTGCTGGAGGTGTGTGTGTGTGCTCATTCTGCCAAGGACAGCTTTTTTAGTTGTGCCTCTGAACATTTCTGTCTTTGCAGGTGAAAAAAGCCAAGATGCAGGAATCCCGAGAACAAAGCTTAAGGTATGTCACTTTGAATTTTATTTTACTGTGGAGCAATTACTGGAGCTCTCATGTCATTATAAGCTCCCATTTTAGCAGTCTGCGTATTGCTGTATTTGTCAGATGGAGCAAATATAACCCAGATTTGTGTTGGCTATAAAAAAAAATAAATTAAGCAACCGTTTGGTATTAAGCCATTATAAAAAGTAGAGTTTTTATTACATCATCAAGCATCATCTTTTTCCTCAGAATCTTATGAGGCTGTCACGTTCTGGACGTAACATGCATTCTAATGAGACTCAGAATATTTTAGTGATCTCTCTGCTATGATTCTCAGCTAAACTATGCAGGTGACTGTTTTGAGAAATAAAAAGCTCTCAGTCTGATAGCTGCTTTTGTTTAAAGCTGCTGTGTTGTACTAGTTGTGCTCAGAAGTGGCTGTCTGATGTGTGTTTGGTTTAGGAGCTAATCACTATGATTTCATATAGAGAGGATGTCTGTATTTGGATTTATTCTTGTCTTGTGAGTAGTAGCAAAAACGAAATAAAGATTTCTTTTTGGATCCTCTGACATCTCAGTGTGAGTGAGGAGTAAGCACAGTGTGCCATTCATGCAACAGTGGACATGGTATATGGAAGCCTTGAATTACATTAGTAGTTACATGATTATTAAACAAAGAATAACGAAGGGAATGCTTTGACAAGAAGCAGTGAACAAACTGTGAAATTCACCACCTAAATGTTAGAAACTGCTGGAAGCTGGATTTCCAGCCAGTGGAAGATGAGAGGAGCCCAGCCTAGGAGTGCCTCTGTTCTCCTACGTGGTAAGTGATGGAGAACAAGAGTGCTTAGGGTGAATTTGTACCAAAGCATGGAGTGTGTTGAGGAGTAACACTGAGAAAGCTAGAAGAAACAAGGGCTGATAGAGTATAACCAGGAATTTTATCTACTGTCACATTTTCCGCAGTAAGTGATAACTAGAAGTAGCTGTACAGCTCTCAACCTATTGGCAAGCTGCATGCAATTTGACAGTCACAGGTTAACTGTGTCATGGAATCACAGGACTTTTTTCCCCCAAGAAGTGCAGTAGATGAATGCTCTGAGTCTTTACTGAAATATGAGGTTTTTTAATTGCAAAACTCAAAATGTTTTATTGAAATCTATTCAGCTATCAGCATTGAAAAAAGATTTTCACAGAGTCTGGTTATGAATGTTTTCAGAGAGGAGGAACACCAGTTAATGCATTTTGAGCAAACTTCATTCCTTTTCCCCAGCCATAGGAAGGAAAATGACATGCATAAGAATCCAAATCCACAGCACTCCCTGCTCAGCTCTTCTATTCCTACTCCCTGCCCAGCACTGCCCTGCTGGCCCCAGGGTTTCACCTGAAAGCCACCTGCAAGCTGCAGGGCAGGCAGAGGTCACATCCTGGGGTGGGTGGATGAAGCAAAAGCACCCCCACAATTTTTTCTGCTCATTCAGCAAATTAAACTTCCATGGAAGAGCCTAGTGGGTGTCTGAGGTGCTGCAGAGAAGCAGGAGGCCATGTCCAGGTGGGAGGAAAGAAATTTGTGCTTCACACTGCAGATGGCAGTGACAAGCTGCTAGGTCTGCTGGGCTGCAGCTTCATATGAGAGATGAGTTGGTGAGTTAACATGCTGACTGGCAGTTGCATGTCTAATCAGAGCTGCAGATCTCTCTTTTAGGTTCTCTGTGAAATATCAAAGTGTGCAGTTTTCGTTGAAAGTCAATTTCTCTCAGTGCAGAAGTCTGAAGTGGGGGTTAAGATAGCAAAGGATGTTAATGCAGAGGTTCATAGTGCTGATGTTTAGGTTTGTTTGTTCTAGCAGTCATGTGAGCAACACCGAAGTCAGCGATCAGAAACCTGAATCTTCAAGCCTTGGTTCAAACCTTCCCATGTCAACTGAGAGTAAGTATCTTTCGGAATCCTTCTGCTCCCAGTGTGTCTGCTCTCCTCATTTCTGCTGCTGATCTCATTACTTTTGTATTTCATCAAGTGCAAACTTCATCCCCTCTTTATAATCCTATCCATGCTATCAGTTGTAAGGTGAAGGTTTGCTGTGGTGCTTACAAAGCAGTAATGCCTGCATGTGTGATGGTAAGCAAACACATTTCCTATCTACTTTTGTATTACTGTCCCCAAACTTGCAGTTGGTTACTGCTGTTTCTTATCTGCCTTGTCTGTTATTTTCCTCTGGGGAAGGGTTGAATTAATAATGATGCCCGTTAAACAGATTTCAGTTTTTTCATCATCTCTGAACAGCTGGTTGGGTATTTTCTAATAATACACTGTACATTTAATTTTACACTCTGAACTACATGTAATGTTTGCAGAAATTACTTACAAAGTACTTTGGGAGGAAACTGAGGCAGAAAATTAAAAAGATTGTATAGTAAGTGAGAGGTGGAATCTATTCTCACTGGAAAAGCAGGGCTGGAGGTTATTATGGAAGTAAGAGTCCTGTGCAAAATACCTCTGACTGTCTACAGTTACTTACAACTGTAAATCAGTTCAACTTGATTAAAAATATATACCACGCAATTTCCCATTGCTAACTGATTGCATCTTTGCTATTTTAATCAGTGTGCTGCAATGCAGTTGAAGAAGTTACCAAGAATTTTAGCCTGCAAAATCTGCTGGCTATCTGGCTCAAACATTTGCAAATTATATACGTTGCATGGATCCATAAGCAGCACAACTGTGTTTGCTAAGAATTTGGGTATGGTGCCTGTGGGTCAGAACTGATAGACTCATGTACTCTGCAGACTTACAGTCAGACATATTGTTTAGCTTGGAGATCACTGCACCATAGTTCTTTATGGGCTGACATACCATAAGGGGCTGTATGGTGCCAGGTTCTGTGCTGGAGGTCCTACATATTCTCACTTTCCTGGTTTGACGGACAGCTGAGTATTTATCAGGTCTGCTCATCTGAATTCTGGATATTGCAATGGCTGCTGGGTTAAGTCATACCAACTCAAGCACCCCAGTGCTGTAACTGGGACCTCTCTCATAAGGGTATCTGAGATGAGTTTGAACTCGGGTTCTGCAGCCTGAGTGACTCTCTCTTATCAGTTCTAGAGTGTGATTGCTGTGGATTTATTCAAACAGAAAAATGGAAGCATTGCATTATATGCAGTGAATTGGCAAGAACATTTTTGATGTGGTTTAATGCTGTGGGTTTTGAGAATTTACTTTAAAACAGATATCCAAGGCACTAAAAACCCTTCTTGTGTTGGTGAAAGTGGTATGAGAGTGCAGGTAATTAACTGATGTTAGTTGTTGGTTTTGGAAATCTCCTTTGTAATTATATAAACTATTTTTTTTCCAGTTATGACATGCACTGACTATATCCCAAGGTCATCAAATGATTATACCTCACAGATGTATTCTGCAAAGTAAGTTGAGCAACTGTTACAAAATTCAGTAGCTCCTTTCTGAAGTCATCTTTCTGTATCATTATGTATTTCTTTAACTACTCTGACCATACTCCCCTATCTGCTATGCAGCAGGCACTCACTGCCATGCACACTGAGCCTAATGGAAGTCATCCTTTGACTTCAGTGGCTATTATCTTATGATTCCAAGGATAAATAGACTGCTTCAGTTAATTAACAACACAGTGATCTTGTTGAATAGTATTTGAGAGAGTTTTTGAGAGAGAAACAAGCATATAAGTGGAGTGTAAGATGTTACTGATCATTTACCATATTTGAGCATCATAAAATGTTTTCTCATTGCATGGTACAGGAGGCCTAAATCTCCCGTGTTTGCTTTTGTATAGTCTGTTTGTTCCATTAGTTCTGACACCACTTTAGGATTTACTGTTGTAAGGCACCATAGGTGAAACTAACTGCTCATGCCTGTTGGAACATGGAGTTCCTTCGCCCTGCTCCCCTTGCCCTTGCAGTCCCAGTAATTGGGGATTGTTTCTTCTTTCTAAAGCAATTTAATAATGTGTCTTCTGGCTTGGAGGCTGAAAACTGCATATGTGAAAAGTTATGTTGGTTTATTTGTAATTTTTCTTCCTTCTTTTTAATCAGGCCATATGCACATATCCTGTCTGTACCTGTATCCGAAACAATGAGCCCTTACCCTGGTCAGACTCAGTACCAAGCACTACAGCAATCTCAGCCCTACACCATCTACCCCCAGACCACCCAAACCTACGGACTACCTCCTTTTGGTAAGAAATACCAAAGATTTGCAAAGATTTCTCAGTGCCTGTAGTTACTTTCTGACATCTCATTAAAAAGCAAATATGAAGATTAGCCAGGTGTATTGGAGAGAAGCACATACACACCCAGCTTAAATTGTAGATCAGTGTGAAATGATGGAAAGATGTGTGTAAATGGCAATAGGTCTGGTTTAGTGTGAGTCATCTCTAGGTGAAATTTCATCTTGTAAGACCTTTTTTTTTTTTTTTTTTTTAGCAAAACTGCTTTCCTGCACAGTAACTTGAATGTAGCCACACAGCTTGCTGAATGCTTCTTAGTTTAGGGCCATCATTTTCTCCAGTTATGGTATGGCTGTGTTTGTGCAGATCACAGAAGGCCCCATAGTAGAGCATCTTTTCTTGAATATACTTTTCCTTTCCTTTTTGTTGTCCAAGATTAAGACTTTTGTTATCTTGTGTTTCACCAAATGCAGATTACATGCAAAAATGTCACCAAGTTTACTCACCCTGTGAGTTTGCTTAAGTTGCTCTGATAGTTGAGCCCTCTATTAGCCATGGCAGTTTTTGCAAAAGCTTGCAGGGTAAGAGTCCTGTTCTAACTGAACATCTGAAGCTTGATGACAAGGTTTGAGCTGTTCACCATGTGCTTCCTTTGTATGTATGGTAGCAGAGGTGGTTTTGCCCCTCAGTGCCTGCTCTATTGTGAGAGAGGACAGCACATCACCCTTCTATGCAGGTAACACAGGGAAAAAGTGAATTGTCAGCTGTGAAATAGCCATGAAATGTTTGTCTTGGGGATTTGTGGTCATGCTTCCTAGCTAAATTAACAGAGCCTCGTGCCAAATTGTCTTCAGTGCTAAAATCTTAGGATATCAGACTGTAAAAGGATAAGTTTTCCTTCGTTGGAGAACTAAATGCCTTTGTGTCCTAAGCAGGCATAGCTGGTTAGGCACTGACAGAACAATTGATTTTATATATCACAGAATCATACATGTGTGTGTGTATATATATATATATATATATATATATATATATATATATATATATAAAACAAAGCAATTAATCTGTTGTGTTATTTTTGGAAGATGATGTGGAAAAACAACAGGTGCATCTGGCCTCATTCTTATTAGACATAAGTTACATTACTATGTGATTTAGCACACACTGTTACCTTTTCAAGTGTGGTCAACGTGTAAAGCTGATGTATGGACCTTTTTTTCTCCTTTTCTTTCTCATTTTATTATCAGAAAGGACGTTTTTCTGTTTGTGCTTGAGGGCATCCTTAGGAAGAGAATGATGGGACCTCAAGGGTTTACTTGCACAGTATCTCCCAAATCAAATTTGTGCTGTATTAATACATTATTCTAACTGCCTGAATGCCATCAGAAAGAAACTCTGCAGGGTGTAACTTGCAGGGTAGCTAGGGCAGTTGGTCTGCTATCTTTCTAAACCCTCCTTGTCTTTTTTGTGCCATGGTAGTGTTGGGTGGTGCCAAATGGTCTGCTGCTGACAGCGTGGCTGACCCACCCCATAACAGGCATTGGAAAGCATGTTTCATCTCTGCTGCCTGCACTCCACTTTTAGTCTTTTTAGTGCATCCAAGCAGTGGCTGGTAGTTTCATTTCCTTCCCCAGGTTGGTGTTTATTGGTAGTTTGCTGTGGGCAGTGCACTGTGGCTGCTTTGAAGGTTCTTAGGCATTTGGCAGTGGTTGTTCTTTTCCAATGGGAAATATTGGAAATGCCCATTTGCAGTTTTAGGTCAAGATGTTTTATAAAGGTATTTTAGACTTTTCTCTGAATTTTGTTTTTTTTTGTTGTTGCTGTGTTGCATATTTTAGGGTTTTTCATTTGGGTTCTGTGTTGTTTTGGTGGTGGTAGATGTCGTTACTGTGATTATTTTTTTTTAACCTTTTTGTTTCCTGTAATTAGGTGTTTAACTATTAATTTCTACTGTTGCATTCAGAGTATCTTCTGGAGACCTAGGCAAGAGATAAGCATTTTCTGTTGACTTCATAGCAACTTTTGTCCAATTAAACTTCTTCTGAAATGCAATCAATTCACTTACTGAAATGTTATGGAAAGGATTTTGTAGATTATTATTACGTAGCTAAATTTTTAGTCAAAATTTAAGTGTTACAGAAATGTTAGAAGGCACATTTCCAGCAATGGAAATCATTCTGGAGCAGTACCTGTGTCATCATACTGGGAAGATGGACAGATCAGGTGGATGGTCCAGGATTAACCATGTGCAGTGCTAAAGAAAGTCTAATTATGTTTCTACTCCCAGTATTTCTTTGAGAATGTGAAGACTTGACTAGATTGATTAGATATTTTACCAGCAAATCCAAGGTTTGCATCTCTTCTTATTGTGGGTTTTATTCTATGCCAAAAAGAAGACATCATGAATTAGGAGCAAAACAGAAATATTTTATGTATGAAAATCAAGCCAGCTGTCAAACAGTCTGTCCAGGGTGCTGCTTTCAGAGAAGAGATGGCCTATATATATATAAATATGAATATATATAAAATATAATATGCTTACTTGACACTTTTCCTTGTGCTGTAATACTTTTTTGGCTTTTAGTGCATTGTTATGTGTAGAACATAGTTATGAAACCAATATTAAAACAAGAGTGATGACATATAAGCCTTGTGACTTTTAGTTGGGTTAGAAGCAGTGTAGATATGATGGTTTACATGCACTCAAGCAGGACATACAGATAGTGATCTATCCTGTGTGGGGCCTTTCTGTCTCCATACATGTTTTCTGTGACATTCCTCTGCCTCAGCTGCAGTGCTGCCATCTGATGTGGGGGTGTCTTGTGCTCCCTTATCCTCTGTGTCATCCTTGAAGCTGTGCTGCTGCAGAACAGCAGGAAAGGACGTGCATCACCTTGGGCCTTGCTGACCAGGGCAGTCGTGGAAGGCTGGGGTTGGAAGATGCCTGAGTTAGCTGCTGCACCTGCATCCAGCCAACCCTATGGGCACCTCTGACACGTTTATCTGATCTGGCTTTACACTCCTTGTGTGATAATTGTCCTGCAGCATTCTGTTGTGTTTCACTATCACAGTGGGTAGGCACGTTGGTATGCTCTGTGACTGTCTGATTTTGGTGTTCTCTGCTGCTTTACCACTGATCTTGCACTGTAAGGAACTGTTGGTTACTGTCCTCTCCAAAAGCTACTTAAAAATACCACACCTTTTGCTCTCTGTTTCCCATATATTTGCCCTGCAGTTTCTGCAGTATATCTGCAATCTTCCTTAAATCATTCTTTCACTATTATTTGCTAATTACCATGGCTTTCAAGATTTAAAACCATAATGAACAGGAATCAAAACCCTGAAAGACCATACAGATGAATGACTTCTTATGACTCATTGGTGCCAGTTTAATTTTTTTACATACCAACATACCAACCCATATTCAACCCAAGGTTGAATAGGTTTTGAGATGGAAGGTCATCTTTCTGCTGGCCCTGAATACTGTGTCTAGCTCCAGATGGCCTTTGTCTCTCAGCTTTGTGCATTCCTTCTTGTTTCTAAGTAGATCTTCCCAACTAATTCCTGCTTTTTTACTGCAGGCCAGAAAGAAGTGACTTTAACTAGATATCAATTAACCCCAGCTGGTTAGATTTCTTGCACTGGGGATTGCAGCAACTTTAACTGGTGGCTGTATTACATACTCTGAGTGGATAACTGGAGTCATAAATGTGATTAAATGTTGGTCCTCAGCACACTTCTGTCAGTCTGCTGTTAAAAGACTGAATGCAATTCTCTTCTACCCACACTTGAAAATGGAGTATCTAATTACAAAGGGAGTTTTTCCTGCTTCCTATAAGCAGATCTTTGTCCAGGAGGGTGGAAAAGCTGTAGCATCTTGAATCTTTAGCAGTCAGCTTTTAAACTCCAGTAGTTACAATTGCAAGAAACAAAGAAAATAAATGAAATTTGAGTTTAGAAACAGCTTAAAAGAAAACAAACCTGGGGAGCCCAGAAGAATCAGGCCTTGGTGAGTTCCTGAGGTCAGGCACTGTTGTCACTGCTGCCAGCATAGCAGAATGGACCTTAATGTAGCACCTCAACTGAAAACACACTGCCTGTGTGTGCCTCGTGCATGGGAATTGAAAATCACACTGCTGCATGTCCTTTGGTCAGTATTGGTACAAATGGGCATGAATGATTCTAGAATGACAGAAGATCTAGAGGAAACTTTGTGGTCTTTTTTTCCTTTGGGCTCTATTTTTCCTTGTGTTCAGTCTATGAAAAGGATTGACTTTTAGCTTGTTTTGAAGTATTTGAACCCAAACTTAGTGAAGGAGTACAAGTGTTGACCTCAGTAAATTCCAACCCCAGCTTTGCTATATGCTAGCTGATCAGGGATCAGCAGTTCCTTCCTACCTACGTGGCGGTGAGCCTTACTGTTACACTAATGGATTTTTATTTGATAGCTTTGGAAGTTGGTCTTGTTGGTGTTTTTAATTTTCTTTTTTCAGCAAGTTTTGTCAGCAGCCCTAATCCATGTGCTGCTTGACAATCAGGACTTTTTATTGCAGAAATTAAACCTTTTCATGTGTGATTTGTTCCTTGCTTTTGTGACAAGCAAAAATCTTACTCTGAGGTAGCAGCGTGCTGTTTGGTCCCAGCATGTTTATTTATAACTGGTCCAATTTATCTGATTTAGGTGCACTGTGGCCAGGTATGAAACCTGAAAGTGGTTTAATTCAGACTCCATCTACAAGTCAGCACAGTGTTCTTACCTGCACTACAGGGTTAACCACAAGCCAGCCCAGCCCAGCACATTATTCTTATTCCATTGAAGGTAACTTGGCATGGTTTTTATCTGCATCTCTCTCCACCTAATTGAGTACCACGAATAGAGAGACTTGCACGTTTGTTCTTGGTTTGTGCATGCTTCTTTATGCTTTGTCTCTTTTCTATTTGTGTGTGCTTGTTTGGTTTTGTATTTGCTGTGTACCTCTGTATGCACCAGGCTGGCTTGTTGGTGCCACGCTGATGGACTTCACAGGGTGAAGAACAAATGGAATGGGGAAAGGAGACTAAATGTTGTGTTCTTTTGCATGTGTTTACTGGGAATGTTCTTGCAGCTCTTTGTTGGTAGATTTTAGCTTGAAGTCAGTAAATATACTGATGGAGACTGGATTTTGTTGTTGTTATGTCTGGAAGTAGAGGGCTCACGTACGATGCATACACACACACAGCTTACACCCCCACACAGATGCATTGCTTGTGTTGCTGTCAGGCCTCCAGCTTGGTAGATCTGCTAGGAAGTGAATTTGTAATTACAGAACTGGCTTACAGATACTCCCAGTGCCAGAAGTGTCATATCTAAGAAGCCATGTGCTGAATTTCACCAGCTTCCAAAGCAATTTTTAGATGTAGATAGGCTATTTAGCTGAATAATGGTATTTTGTTGCTTGTGGCAAATACATGCAAATAGCTATTTGTTTTAGACTTGAATTTTTGCCTCTTGTGTATGGGTGATGAGTTATGAAAATTCATCTCTATGATGTTTAGGAAGCAGTTCAAGGATTCTTAATCTTTGTGACTTCAAGTGTGTAGTTCTGAGACTTCAGGGACCTTTGGTTCATCCTCCTGCTTGAGGAACAGCTGGCATGGAATTCAGAGCAGGTTGCTCAGGGCTTCCTCCATTTGGGTTCCACAGATCTCCCGAATGACTATCATGATGGTGAAATTATTACCTCTGGCAGGTCAGGGCATCTCTCCCTTTATGTCGTGACCATTTCTCTTCTCCTGCTGTACACCTGCATGAAGAACCTGACTTTCTTCTTGGTAACTTCTTTTCGATCTAGCAGGCTGATATCAGACCTGAAACCATCTCTGCAGCACCAACAGCCTTGCCTGAGGATGATTTCCCAGAAGTAGATTTGTTACTTCAGTTTATCCCCCCATTGAAGATGATGTTATTACTTTTCCATATAACACCGTTCTGGCACTAAAGGAGCTTAATGAACATGCAGACTGTGGGCTACCAATAGAAAATGAAATGATCAGTTCTGGAAAGTTGGGGTCAACAGTGAAGCAAAACAGCATGGTAACATCAAGTGCAGGAACTGAAGAGTGTGTATAGGAGAAGCCATATAATGCAAAGAATAATATTGTAGCTTGCAGCTGCACCTAACAAGCTCTGCTGGGTTTAAAGGTGCCCTTAACATAGATCTTAATGAATACAGTATGAATTTCATTCTGTTTATCTGACTTCACAGGGTTTCAAGCTTGTTTCTGCTGTACAGCCTTCTCTTGCAGGGTATGTGCTTCAGCTCCCTGACCATTTTGGTGCCTCTGTGCCAGACCTGCTCAAGTTTATCAACATTTGTCATCTGCTTGAAGCCCCAAACTGAATGTCGCGTCCAGATGTGGTGTAATGAGTAGAGGAGAGTAGTTAAGTAATAAAGAGGTTTTAGCATGGATTTTGCAAATAGAAAAGACATACAGAATGTTGTGGTACTTGCTGAGTCTTGACTCATTGCAACAATAGATAGCCCAGTGTTATGTTTATTCTTAACTGACTTTTCAAATTTATGGTTTAAGATTAGAAATACAACAGATGACACCAAGTTGAGTGGTGCAGTTGATAAGAAAAAAGAAAGGGATGTCATCCAAAGGGACCTGACCAAGCTTGAAAGGTGGATCTTTGTAAACCTAATGAGGTTCAACAAGGTCAAGTGCAAGGTGCTACAGTTGGGTCTGGGCAATTCCAGATATGCGTTCTGACTGGAAGAAGAGCTCATTGAGAGCAACCCTTAGGAGAAGGACTTGAGGGTTCTGGTGGGCAATAGCTGGACATGAGCCAGCAGTGTGTGCTTGCAGCCTGGAAGGTCAGCAGTACCCTGAGCTGAATCAGCAGAGGGGTGGCAGCAGGCAGGTGGGATTTACCCTCTGCTCTGCCCTCATGAGGCCCCATCTGGCTGGAATAAAGCATCCAGGTCTGAGGCCTCCTGCACAAGAAAGATGTGGATCTGTTGGAGAGGGTTCAGAGGAGACCATAAGGATACTCAGAGGGCAGGAGCTACTCTGCTATGGAGAAAGGCTGAGGAAGCTGGGGATGTTCAGCCTGGAGAAGAGGGGGCTCTGAAAAGAGCTGAACAGGAGGAAAGCGACTTTTTACATGGTCTAATAGTGATAGGACGAGCAGGAATGGTTTTAAACTAAAAAAGGAGGGATTTAGGTTAAATATCAGGGCTGTGAGATGCTGACACTGTTGTCCAGATGGGTGCTTCATCCCTGGAGGTGCTCATGGCCATGGATGGGCCCTGGGCAGCCTGATCTAGAGCCTGATCTGGCTGTTGGCAGCCAGCCCACAGCAGGATTTGGGGCTGCATCATCTTTGATGTCCCTTCCCACCCGAGCCAGTCTGATTCATGAAATATGACCATCCTTTAAGTACAACTCTTCTCTAGGCAGAATAAATTGTAATGTTTTATAGTATTGGTCTTAATCACAAAGAGGAGTTTGTCAAAAACAGTTGTGCACGAGGTGACCCTGGAGGAGTTTGCCAGCTGATGTAGCACAGAAAACAGGTGGGGAATAAATGAGGCAGCAGAGTGCCCTGGTAAGGGTGTTGAAATACTTGACCTGTTCTCCTGTAAGGATGTGACATAGCACATTTATGCAACATGGAGAATTTCTCTTCAGACTGCTCTTTAGAATTATGAAAAAAACACCCAATCTGTGCTGGAGAGCAGAAGCTGAAGGATGGACAGAACAGTTGTTTTGTTGGTAAGCTCTTAGTTGTTTCTCTCCAAACAAGGCAGTAGGGTGATACACTGCTGTATGGTGCTGCTAGCCCAGCAGAAACGTTTTACATTGCGTGACCAGTATGGTTTAGTCTGCAGACTAACTCTGGATTGGACTTCCATGATACTTAAACCCTGGTGATGTGTCAGGTGCATTTAGTGGCTAAGAATTTTGCTTTTGGAAGCAACTGGGCAAGCTGTGACAGTGGTGGCAGTGGCAGAGGCTCCACGAAGTGCTGGAAGTGACTTGGCTTCTGCTTGCCTAGCCTCTTCTTCCCTTGTGAGCATAGTAGCCAAGTGAAGTGTAAAATGCACTAATCACCATTTCCCTTCCCAGGAAGTAGGGGAGCAAAAGAGAAGAGAGAAGAGAAAGAGACATGGCAGCTTCTAGGCACAGGCTTGTGCTCGCAGATCTGTGAAAACTGAGGTTGTGAAATGGTCACAAATAGTTCTTTTGGCACATCCATGTCAAATATCTTTGTGTGGTTTTGGCCCGTTTGCAGGTAAGGGGGCAGACCCACAGTGCAGAATGAATTGTGTGATTAGGGCAGCGAGAGCTGTTTGTAAAGAACTGATATATTGTGTTGTATAGATAAGGGATTATTTAAAAAGAAATCTTGGAATGAGACTGGAGATTATAAGGTAAACAACAAAGTTCATTGTGGGGAGGCTGTGTGTTAGCAGAGTCCCAGCTCTTGGAAGCTCTTTCCTATGATACCTTGTGTGATCCATCTCAGTGCCTAAGCAGCCTCTTCAGAGCACTACAGATGAGAAGCTGTAGAATGATTCTGGCTTCTCAGCAGTTCATCTCCTCCAGCTTCCTGGGAGCTTCACTCTGTGTTAGGGAAGAGCTTTTCTGGAGGGCTGCTCTTCACAGTGCCCTTGGTTTTTTTAAGGTTCTCACTGTTTCAGTAATACACACAGTCTGGAAACTGTCCCCTGCTCTTCAGCAGCTGCTTATGAGGAGTATCACTGCTGCTTCTGGTAGCTGCATAGCTACTGTTTGCAGTTGAGTGTTTTCATTGTCATTATTGCTGTTCAATGCAGCCTTTTCCCTTTTTCTAAATGTTCACCCCCCAAAACTTTCTTCCACTTGTTTTTTTGAACACTGTTGCTCCTATCTGTGATGGGATTCCCAAGGCCTAATTATTTGCCTTCATTTATGCTTCTGCAGAAAGACCTCTCCACATTTCCCACCTCTCCTACTTTTTATTTCTACACCTCTTTTAAGATACATTTCTTTTGTTTTTCATCTTTTTTGAGCCACGTTTTGGGTCTGTTCCTCTTTCCTGGAGCTGTTCACCAGGTAGTACCTGTGTTTGCCATAATGCAGTGTATTAAGATTTTGTGGTGGAGTCTTTTTCCCTTGGCAGCTTCCTTAGGATGGAAAGACTGAAGCCTTCAAGACCTCAAATACTTCAGTCTTGGGTTGAATTCTGCATGGATGTGTTTTGCAGAAAGGCTTTTCTTTTAGTGGTAATACAGTAGGTGATACTGTGGATTCCTGCAAACCTTTTCCTAAATGTCTGACTATTGTTGGTTTTGTTTATGTGCAGAGAAAGAAGGTTTAGCACAAGATAGTATTCCTTGGTGACCCTTGATTTAGTACATGCTGGCTTTGTTTGTGCTGATTTCAGTATTTCTTTCCACTAATCACTGAGGTTCCTGAAACCCTGTGTGGAATAATATTTAATGGTATGGCCCTATAGCTGTAAAACCATAAAATGTGCTAAATGACTCTTGTTCCCAGAAGGTGCTCTGGCTGCCTCTTTGTGTTTTAGAAGGGCTGAATGCATTGACATGAAGACTATTAAACTAACAACTAGATGTCTCTAACAATTTGTCTTACATGACAAATTCTTTCAGGAACTCTCTTCCAAAAACTAGATGTAGTGTCATAGGGTATGGGGTATTTACTTTTCTAGTAGGAAGCATTCTGTTTATATTATTTGAAATATTTTTTCTAATTCCCTGTTGTTTTGATCTAATTAAGCCAACTAAACTAATTCCAGAGGAAGCAGAAACATCACTGTTACCAGAACTGATTTAAATACATTCATATCCATGGTCTACTCTGATTCATTTCTAATTGCTAATAGTTAAATATCAGGACGTGATTTTTGTCATCTTAAAACTTGTAATAAAGGTATGAAGCTGAATTGAACTCCAGTTGCATAGCAAGCAAGGAAAGAAAATGTTTTCTTTTTCAAAGCTTTGGATAAAATTTCTGAAATACTGAATACATTTTTAAAGATAACTGTGTCAGCTCTCCTCTCTAAGCCCAGTGGAAATACAGCTGGTTTCTAGATACACCCCAACACTTTTTTGTCTGCTAGAAGCACAATTACATGCATATAGGCCTTGTAAGAACTTATTTTTATATCTGAAATTGGTCTTGTCTCTCATACTCATCATAAACTTGTATATATGCAGTAATTCTTAATTTTACAGCATCAACTACCAATGCCAGTCCAGTCTCTACATCCTCAACTGTTGTCAATATTTCCACGTCAGCAGTAGCCAGCATCTCACAGGTAAAATTTCCTCCTTGTTATAATTATGTACAACATCTTGTTCACTTCTGTTTAATACATTATTCAAAACTAACATAGGAAGGCAAAATATTTGCATCACTTTAAATAAAATGCAGTGAGTATGAAAGTTACAGGCTTCTGTTCGTAACTCAAAGTCAGCAAAATTACTTCTGCTGCATCTTTGACCACACTGTTGATCCCTCTGGCCTTTGCAGCAAATTTACTTGAGCTGTCCCTAGCTGTTTCCTTATGTGCTGTTTGTGTGGGAACCTTAAGCACAGCACTGAGATCCTCCATGAGAGACACTGGAGAAGAAGCAAAAGAACGATTATTAGAATCAAACTAAGGGAGGATTATGTTTGGACATCTTTTGAATGCCTTTGCTCTCCCGCAGCAAGAGAAGGAAAATAGATTGTGCACAAATAAGCAAAAAAGTAAGTGGGATAAAAATTCTGGTATTTCAAATCAAACAAAATTAAGAAGCTGTGAAGCTAACACAAAGGCCTCTTACATCATCTCTTACATCATGATCTGCTGTGAGTAAGAGATAGCTCTGTGTTCTCCATCCAGTCAGCAGTTAACTGGCATCCTGAATATTTAGGTGTGATGAATGAACCCTTCAGAATCACAGCTTTGCAGACTGAGGATATAGGAGTTGTGGGAAATCCAAGGGTCGAAGCAAAATACTTGTCTGCTTCCAGTGCTACTTTCTTTCATTATCATGAATTTGCTTAGAACTTTAAAGAAAAGGCTTTCCTGGGTGGTGGTGCAGACTGAATGTAAGTTCACAAATCCAGGACATTCCTTAAGGAAACTGGGAGTTCACAGTGTGCCAGATGAGAGTGACATGGCGTTTAGAGGTGGCTGTTAACATCAACAGCAGAAATGAAAATCCTCAGGTATAGCTTGAGTTCAGGTGCCCTGACTGATTTCATTGACACCTTCTAAATGAGTAAATTGTCATCAGGAAAGGATGCCGTGCATCACAGTGTGTAGTATAATTGCTTCCTGAAGTAAGGACATGAATAAAGGCACTTTACCTCTGTTGGATTGAGTTGTATGCTGACCCAGTGCCAATGCTGCTCTCTGTCACTGTCACTACATCTTGTATCAGCAAGTAAATCAAAAGACAAAGCAACCAATTCTAGAAGACGGACAGAGTGGACTTGGTACTCCCCTGTAACTGTCACATCTTTCATATAAATCTATTTTTGAGGAAACTGGAGGCAGAGGAAGGGCCCTGTGTTTTCTGGCCTTCTGTGAGCAGAACCTACCTGCTGTGTAGGCATTGGGAAGTTGCATCTCAATCCTTTTGGGGGATTTCCTACATGTTCAGAAGGAAATAACATGAAGTCAGATTTTGCTCTTGCTGACATTTCTCTTTGACAAACATCACCTAGTATAAAAATCAACACAGATAATGCTGTCTGAAAGGAGTATCCTATAGTAACTGATCCTTTCCTCTAATAGGAATATCCTACGTACACAATCCTTGGCCAGAGTCAGTACCAGACGTGTTACCCAAGTTCTGGCTTTGGAGTCATAACACCAGCAGACAGCAACGCGGAGAGTTCTGCATTGGCAACAGCTACGTATCCATCTGACAAACCAAACGCCATGGTGCCTACACGGACAGTGCAGAGACATTCCTCTGGTAATGGTTGCATCTTTAACAGGGTGGCTGTAAGATACCTGTTACAAACAATGCAGTATACATACGTGAAGAAAACTTGATTCCAGAATGTAAATGCAGCACCTTTGTGTTCTGACCTGGACAGGATGCTTGCTTTCCATTGTCACGCTTGCCTCATTTGTGTGCAGTCTGTATGGTGGGATGGCCAGACTTGTATAGTGGAAGTCTGACACTGCTGTGATTCAGGAGACACAAACCATGTGCTCAGAGTGCTGTAGAGAGAAGGGCTTCCAGGGGTGACTGGCAGAAGGGCTGACAGCAGCTCCATGGGTATGTTGCCTCCTGTCATGTGTCAGGGCTCAGTGTCTAGATATGCTCTGTCAGTGGATGCCAGAAAGACAGCTGCTGCCAAGAAATGCTCCCTTCCAATGTAACTGCTCATGCCATGGAACTCAAGGAGTTTTACCAGACTTAGATATTGTGTGGGTTTCACTCTTTGCTTTCTGTTTCTACAAACACAGTTACATCCTGTGCACTCCCTGATGATGTGTTCCTTTGCACACTGTGAGCATGCCTTGCTTAATTCTCTCTCCTTTCTAGTGGTAGGTCCTGTGACTATTCAGAGATGCCTTCTCCATCCTCCCAGAGTCCATCAGTAGTACCTGATCTCTCCCAACTCCTCACATTCATTCAGGCAGATGGAAATCAAGGATAGTTGACTGCCAGTGAGCAAAGCATACACATCAGTGGTCTTGAACTTGCCGATGTTTAAAACTGCTCTTTTGTTTACCTTATGGAACGCTCTAGACAGATGGTGGCAAACAGCACACTGTGATGTTGGAAATCAAGAGGCATTGTTCTTCATGTGTTTTGCCTCTTTCAAGAAGTATTTGTCCTCTATGTGGGGTGAACGACAGGAGATCTACCCTCCTGAATTTATTTTTATTTGATTGTGAGTGCTGTGAGCAACTGACCTGTTATTTCAAGGCACTGGCCAGGGAGTGGTCATTAACATTCTCAGTGACATTTTCTAAGTTCAGGAGGACTCTTGAATTGACAATTCTACATGAATTTTCATAGGAGTTGCTCAATTTTCATGAATTATTTCATGCTTGAGACCCAGACTGATTTCAAACTCTTTCAGATGGTCTTGGCTCCATGGTCAGAAACTGGTCTGGGTAATCTGTCTGGTAACTCTGGATGAAGACATGGATGACCCTGTGCCTTTCTGCATCCCTGATAGAGTTCTGGTCCTATTTCTGAACTAGTCAGACACCTGGGATAGTAAATCTTCTGAGTGAACTGTTAGTAAAGGATTCAGAGGGTACCTCCCATTGTGATCATAGTACTCTGCACATTAAAACACTTGTTTGTTTATTTTAGAGTCCTTTCCCTGTGGCAGGAGTTCTTACCAGTTGCAGAACAGGCTCTGTAGTTCATTCATATTTCAGTAATGGCCGTGCTGCTTGGCCAAGTCTTTTTCTCCAGCACCAACTACATTCCTGTGATAGATGGATCTGTGGGGGTATGGCAGTGTAGCTGTAGTGTAAGCATATTTGATTTATAGTTAGCATACTGTGGATTTGTGTGTGATGAACACACTGCAGATAACTGTACACGGGCTATTGTTTAATTGTTGTTCAAAAGCTGTATTATGGTGGAACAGGAGTGAGCAGTGTCAGCAGAGGTGAGAACAGCATGTCTCATATGGGATTGCTCAACACAGAAAAGGCATTTGACAAACCTGGAAAATCTGGGATGGACAGACATTACTCAATACTTTCCTTTGTGGTTTCATTCCAGACTAAGAGTTTCTGATATGGCATCAAGAAGTATTAAAATAAGCTATCGAATAATAAAACAGAGGATGAGTGCTATTTGATTTTTTTTCTGCAGGAGATGCATCCACAAGTCCCTCATTGTCAAGAGCAACAGCAAGTAAAGAGTTAGATGAACAGGCGAGAAAAAATATCCCTGGGAAGAACAGAGGGAAAAGGAAAGCAGACACCTCTTCTTCACAAGACAGTGAACTGGAGGTAAGTGGGAATGTTTTCTACAGGCAGAGCTGTAGACTGGTGTGGTGGAGAATTTTCTTCTCTCTTTCTTTCCTTCTGTATCCTTGGAAATGAAAGGGGATAATCTAGGAAATCCTTATAACTCTTGTTATTGGAGAATTGCCCTAGACTAATTTTTCAGTGGCTCTTAACAAGTTTCACTTCATCATGTCTTGGAATCATAGTGGTTTCAATGGAGCAGACATCTGGGTGTTTCTCATACAGTCTCCTGCTTGGAGCAAGGCTGTCCCCATCACTAGAACAGGGTGACTGGCATTGTTCAGCCGAGCGTTGAGAATCTCTTAGGTTGGAGATCATGCATCTGCCTAATAATGTGTCCTGCCACACCCACCTGCAGAAGAATTTCTTTCTCCAGCCAGAATCTCCCATGCTGCAATTTGTCCCCTTCTTTTTTTTTCCCATTGTAATTTCCCATCCAGCACTACAGAGGAGAATTTGTCTCCATCATCTTGGCATCCCCTTTCACATAGTTGTGGGCTGTTAGCAAGTTATTCTTGGTTTGTCTTTAAACCATCACAACTCCCTCAGCACTCCTCTAAGCTGGTGACTGTGTTAGCAGCCCTTTGCTGGCTGCTCAGCTGGACAGGGGATGCCATGCTCAATGCCAAGCAGAGTGGAATTACCTTCCCTCCATCAGCTTGCAGTTCATCTTATCTACAGGTAGAGTGTGCTGCAAGTCATATTGCACTTGGTGACCATAGTTCCATCCAGCACTTTGCATCTTGGACATTTGTGAGGGGTTGTTCTACCACGTATGAAGAATCTGCAGTTAGTGACCTTCTTGTAGTTTCTCTTGGCTTAACTTCTCAGGTTTATTAGAGCCCATCTGCACTGAAACTGTTTGTCATGACAGCCAGTCCTTATTATTTATCTTAACAAAGGTGTCTGATAAACACCAAGGTCATTTACCTGGTGCTCTCTGCATCACAGGCAGTAAATTTCTTTAAAGCACTAGCAGTGCTTTAAAGTTCATTATCAGTTTGGGTTGTTTTTTTGTTTTTTTGCCTTTTGTAACTATAGAAGCAAGAGAAACTTACAGAAAAGTTTGATCAGGAGTCTTACCCTCTGTGTTTGGTTGCACTGTTTTGGTGTATAAACTCCATCATACTAAACTGAAAAGGTTTAATAACTCGTTTAGCCTGTGAGATGAATAATGTTGTTCGTATCTTCAACTAACCACAAAATGAACCCTAAAGCTTGCTTTATTGTAGGATTGTACTTATGATATCTCAGCTCTAACTTGCTTTTATTTTCTACACAGCGAGTGTTTCTCTGGGACCTGGATGAGACCATCATAATTTTTCATTCACTTCTCACAGGGTCTTATGCTCAAAAATATGGCAAGGTAATACTATCTCTTATGTAGAAGAAAAATAATCTCTTATGCAGAAGTAAATGTCAATTTCTGTAAAATTAATAGAAAAATGATATTTTCTTTTAAGTGCATAATGTGATACTTCTGACTTGTTGCCAATCTATGGGAGGGGGGGAAAGAATTGACATTATTTCCTTTTGTTTTGTCAGGATCCAACTCTGGTAATTGGCTCAGGTCTCTCAATGGAGGAGATGATTTTTGAAGTAGCTGATACTCACCTGTTTTTCAATGACTTGGAGGTACATAGCAAATGTTTTTGTGACACAAAACACTACAGAGTTTGTGAGGGCAGATGTGCTTCACATCAAGTCAGTACTGAAATGTAATAATCTGACAAAACTGAACTGGTTCTAAGCATGGCCAAATTAAAAGGGTATTCTTTTTGTCTGAGACAGGGGCATCCTGAACACTTTTGTGTCGTGAGGTTTGCTAGCTCTCATGGGTTTCTACTTGTGCCTAAAGCATCAGGAGTGGTGCCTGCTTGTATTACAGTTTCATTCTGAACCAGGAAGCATTTTGCTTTCACTGTTCCTGCTTTGAAATGGAGATGTTGAGAAAAAAGTGACCCATATGCCAGTATTTGGGGCTTTGTCTAACCCAAAGACAGAATACAACTTGCAGTCTCAGCCAGCATACCAATAGGTCACATTGGTTGTGTAACAGCTATGAAGGGTGTGCTTCCATGCAGATAGGTGGCTGTCCACACTGATGTCTTCCCCTCAATTCCCACAGTCTTTTTCTGCTGCTCTCCCATTCCTCTTCTTCTCAAGGGACTTCTGTTCTGCTTCCATTCTCTTTGCACATCAGTCTTTACCAAATAAAATACATCTCTCTGTTCTGCACCACTTTCACAAAAGTTGAATGTAAATCTTTGCTTTAATCATGGCTGTATCCTATGCTATGATGTATTATTAGATAGTGGTGAAGAGAGTACTGTGAGCTATATGGGGAGGTGTGAAATTATACTGTAGTCTGGAATTGAGTGGTTAGAAATAGATTTCCAGACTGGCAGTGAACTTCCAGTACAACTTGTTTAGAGAACATTGAGGTTTCTTTCACAAAATGTTGTGAAAATTCCTTTTTTTGGACATTTCTGGTCCATCAAATCCCAGTCTTGACAAGGGCCTGTAGGCAGTGTGAAGTGAAACAAAGCTAATGGGAGTACTGGAGGGCAAAGCTAATGGAAGCTATATCTGGAATCATGGAGGCAGTATGGCTTGGTTTTTTGGTGCTGGCAAATGTGAGGGGATTGTTGTATCTCTCTCTCTTTTTCAGTCTGCAAATTTTGGTATCTTTCTGGATTACAACAGCAGCTTTTAATTTTTTTTTTTCTGTCTCAAACAGGAGTGTGACCAGGTACACATAGAAGATGTGGCATCTGATGATAATGGCCAGGATTTAAGGTGGTGTACTGAGGAATGCATGAAATGTAGTCTGATGGAGTCTGGTTTATTTTGTGGGGCTTCAGAAAGGGACCAAACTGCGATGGGGTTAAGGAATGGAGGCCAGCATTGTGCAGGAGCTGAAATTTGGCAAATGGTGTTTATTTGCTGGGTGGTTTTCTGTGGTTGTTTTTCCTCTTTGTTGTTTTTTTGGGGGAGTATAGGGAGGGCAGGTTAAGACCTACAAAAGGTTAAGACTTTTGGAATTACAATGTGAATTATATTGTCTGACTTGAATATTACCTATGTTTCCAGTCATGTGAAATGAGTGGAACTAGCACTCCAAACTTGATGATTTTGGCCTTTGACTCTGCCTACATTTTGCACCCCTGTGTGAGCTGACCATATACACACTCAGGCAGAGTGGATCAGTATTCTGTTGCACTACTGAGCAGTACTGACTCGTGGAAAGGTCTGAGAAGTGCCTGTATGTCAGGAAGAAAGAAACTACACTGAGATTTATCACTGTGGAACAAGAAGGTCTAGTGGGAAGAATGTTTATATCAAAGAGAAGAGAGCAAAGAGCAAAGGAAGGTTTTGTATTGGAGCGTGAGCAAGAGGGGTTGCATCAATACTTTTCAGTACAGCAGTTCAGGACTGGCAGCAGGTGTAGCTGGGTGTTGGTGCACACTGCCCAGAGCAGCTGGTCTCTGTCAGAGGTGCAGTGGTGGTTGTGCAGAGTTCTTCATGGTGCTTTTCCAACCCAATCAGAAAGTTTGCAGTGATTTTGATGCTGTGGCACACATAACAAATCAGTTTTTCTTTAACAGCAACTACAATTTCTCTACGGATGGCTTCAGTGGCTCAGGAAGCAATGCCAATCACAGTTCATCAGTTGGTGTCCAAGGTGGAGTGGACTGGATGAGAAAATTGGCCTTCCGTTACCGTAGGGTACGAGAGATCTACGATAAATACAAAACAAACGTTGGAGGTGAGTGCTGCCATGCACCAGGATGTGGGACACCAGCAGAGTTTGTGACACCAGACTTGGTCTTTCTTGGTAGCAGTTCCATACAGTAGCTTTTGCTTTCCTAAATGTTTGAATATGAAAAGTAACCATTCAGGAATCAGGTCTCTATGGAATCTAAGAGGATGTATCTTTCAAAACTGAGCAGCATTGCAGTACAGTCTCCAAGTTACCATGTAGTAGATAGAGGTCAGTCAATCCTATATCTAATGGAAAGGTCTGGCTCAGTGTCCCTTTGCTACTTTTGAATGAAAGGCTGCCTATTTCTGCACAGAATGGGCCTAAATGACTTATATATCACTCCACTTAGGAGGCCTTTTCACATGTCTTCATAAAATCATTTATTATGCCATTGTCAACAAGTTATGTGTTCATGCTTTTGGCTGTTGTGCTTACAATCTGACATGACGTCTCTAAGTCTGTTCACAAAATCACTTAAAAAATTTCTATTTGTGCTTCCCTTCCAATGCCAAAGCAGTAATAAAGATGCAAACCACAGCTATATTTCATAGCAAATGTCAGTAAAGTTGTTTAGTTTGAATCTTGGCACTGACGTTCTGAGAAATGGAGTGCTGCTGGAGCTGAACCAAGTGGTGGGTTTCAGGTTTGGGTACCCTTAACCTATGTAAAAGAAACTTGATACAACATTTTCTTGGACATTCTGAAAAATGGGTGATCAAAACTGTTACTTTCAGCCATGAAGGTATAAGCCTGCACTCCAGTGCTCCACAATTACCTTATTTCTGGTAGGGAGCAGACTTTGTGCATATTTTATACATGGGAATCCCAGATGTGGAGTTTTTTCATGTATGTAAAGGTACATGGTGACATCACACAACACCTACTTTTGTGTTTTGAGAAATGCATTTTATTGCATGTGTCCTGAGAGCTGCCCAGGGCTCCGTTGTGTCACTGGAAGCTGATTTTCCCTGTTGTCTTGTTATAGTCTCAACTTTCAAATGACTTCAGTATGATATTGGCTATGGCAGAACAGGCAGGTGTTAATTGAGCTGTGGCTCTGTCTCTTAAACTTAACAACTCAGGTGAGAGAACTCGTGTTGCTTTCCAGGCCTTCTCAGCCCACAGAAGAGGGAAGCTCTGCAGCGACTAAGAACTGATATAGAAGTGTTAACAGATTCTTGGCTGGAAACTGCATTAAAGTCCCTGCTACTCATACAGTCCAGGTATGGAAAGTGGAAACGTGTCTGTTACTTTCTCAGAAGTTCTTCTCACTTAGTCCAGTTACAGTAATGCCAACATGTAATTGTACTGCTGCTTGTCACAGAAACTTCACTGCTGAGCACCCTTTGAGACCTTCCTATGACAACATCTTTTGTTAGGAAGGTCCTTTGAGTGAGACTGTGCTCAGAGAATCGCATTCCTGCAGAAGAATATCTGTTTAAAATAGATAAGCAAACAAAATCAAAATCTGAGCCTCAGAGAGGCTGGGCAGCAAAGTTTATGGCACCTTTGGAAAGCTGAGCAAGCTGCCCAGGGTGGCCTTCAGCACTACTGGCTGCTGTTTTTAAAAGTGCTTTCTTTGTTGTTTTTTCTTTCAGAAAAAACTGTGTGAACATCCTGATCACAACCACCCAACTGGTGCCAGCTCTTGCCAAAGTTCTCCTGTATGGATTGGGCGAGGTGTTTCCCATTGAAAATATTTATAGTGCAACAAAAATAGGTAAGCAGCTGTGCTGGATACCTGGCACTCAGGTGTTTTTTGTGGATTAGCTGGGATTTTAACACAGGAAGCACAATTTCTGCAGCTGAGCAGCACTTGTGACTGAGGAGATGCTGATGATTGCTAATAGTGATGGCTTCAGGTCTTGGAAACAAAACTGGGCATTCTCCCCATCCCAGGAAGACAAAAATGTATTTCTATTTTGGGACAACAGGGCTTGTTCAGCATGTTTCTGCCTAAAGCTCATTACAGTGGGATTGTGTTTTGGCAGGCAAAGAGAGCTGTTTTGAGAGGATTGTGTCACGATTTGGAAAGAAAGTCACCTATGTGGTAATTGGAGATGGGCGTGATGAAGAGGTTGCAGCTAAGCAGGTGGGTTTCTGTGGATGTGGGGCAGTAGATAAGAAGGAACTACCAGTTGGATTGATTTCACGGGCTATTCACTTGAAATTAAAGGTGGTGAAGTGCACAGATTGCTGTGCACTCTCAGGCTTCACACTGTGCCACGTGTCAGAGCTGTTGTCCACATGGATTCCCTTGCAGTCCTGGAAAGGCTTTGCTCTGTGAAGCAGCGCCTTGCAGCCCAGCGTGGAGGTTTCCATTGTGACTGTGTGAAGCAGCTGACAGTCAGTGCCTGTCACAGAGAGGTGTGCAGATAAGATAACCTTCAGATACTGCTGTGCTCTGTGGCTGAGATCCTTTCTGAACGTGCTGCCCTCTGTCAGTGCTGTCACAAATGCTATATTGCCCAGCTCTGCAGGTGTACCTTGACTGCTTCCACCCAGCTGTAAAATCACCCCAATAAAACTGACCTTATCTTCTCGTTACAGCACAACATGCCTTTCTGGAGGATCACAAACCATGCAGACCTTGTGTCCCTTCACCAAGCCCTTGAGTTAGACTTCCTGTAAGGAGCCGGAGCAAAGGCGTGACTGTGGCTCCTGCAATCTCTCCATCACAGGGGAGGCAAAGATCTCATACAACTGGGGACTCAATTTTCAGCTTGATGAAGAAAATATACCTAATGCAAATTGTACAGTAGACTTCAGGTCACTTCCTCAGGAGCACAGACCTGGCCAAGTCCAAAGGTGTCCTATGAGAAGCACTAGTCTCAGCAGAGCTAGAGCTTGACTGGCGAAGAGACTTATGGAATCCAGCTGAATTCTTCTGGCAGGTAGTCTCCAGAGGGAGGGGGTAACACAGCTGAGAAGGCTCTTACTGATACTTCTGCTTTTCTATTCAGCTTAGTTATAGAACCCAAGTAAACATAAAACCTTATTTTTATAGAAAAAAACTGATGGCAGAGCTGAACCTCCCTTGTTTTGCAAAGCCAAAAAGAGATGTTGTTTGGTTTTTTTTTTTTTTTTTTCCATGGGAAATATTAATGAAAATGTCAAAAATACCTCTGCTGCTGTGAAAATGTGTCCTCTCTCCTTCTCTGGGTGTTCAAAAGCAGTTAATTTATTATGATATCCTTACATTATTTCTACAACATGGGATTTTTCCCATTCTAGGATAAGTGGTTCCTAGTAGAGGGAGGTGTTGCTGTTGGTTGCTCCCATTGGCTTCTAGGCAGTGTATGTACCATGCATATGGCTGAGCCCTGTTAATGAGCAGGGGATCACTGGATTCCAGCTGTCCATGACCCAGACCATAGGTCCCACAGATTTTTCCTGGATAGGAAAATGAAACTGCCCATGAACCTTCGAGACAGTGCAACACTATTGAAGAGAGTGCTGAGATCTGAACAGAGTCCTCATTTGGACTGGAAGTAATTTGAGAGAGAACTAAATTCTCACGAATGTTACAAAGAAGGATATGGTAATTGATCTTTGCCTCTGCTTTTCTGACTCCATTTGTGAGAATATGTTCCCTTTGGTAGAAGCAGATTCAATTTTCTTGTATTCTTTGCATTAGCCTAACTACATAGTTAGCAACAAAATAAAGTCCTTGACAGGAGGTACTGAATTCTGTAACACACTGTGACTTGCCAGCCTGGAGCACACTGGCCTTGGAAGTGATGGATACACTGATTTTTTTTATTTTATTCTTTTGCTACCATCTCAGAAAATGTCTGGAGTCAGTGAGCTGCAGTACTGCTAGCCAGAAGGGCAACTGGAGGCCAGGGGCTGCTTTGTGCCAGGTCAGGCTGTGGGCAGTGGTGTCTGCCACCCACCTGTGCCCCCTGATGGCACCAAACCAGCAGATACCTGAGATTTCTGTACAGAGGATGGATGTCTGCTTTGCTGCTGAGCCAAACACTGCAGCTGCACCTAAACCCTTCCAGACTGTGTTTTCAGCCCAGCATCACCCAGCTGTGTCCCGTGGGGACCAGTCTCAAAGGTGCAGAGTGTGACTTAGGAAGGATGCGGACTGCTCAGAGTGCACCCACAAGAGCAGGTGATGTTTGCTGCGTTCCTTTCATGGCATTAATTACTGAGGAATCATTTCCATCAGTGCTGGGGGAGTGCTGGGGTGGTTCAGCACATGTGTGGATTTGTCCTATGAGGGACTGCTGTGAAGTGTGTCCCTGTGCTCTGCTCACCACTGCTAGGGCTGCTGAAGGTACGAGGCTTGGATCCTGGTCTCTGTTTCAGCTCTGGTTTTGGCTGTAAAGATAAATAGAAATCAGAGGAGTTTGCCTTTCTCTGAGATGGCCCAGAAGCCAGAGCCTTCTGCTTATCCGTCAGCTCAGCGCCAGATGCCAGCCAAGTGCTTTGATCACAGGCAGACATTCCAGGGCTGTGTTATCTCCCCAGGAAGCCTCTGCCTCAGGAGTGCAGAGCAGGAGGGTGGAGATGGTGCAGGGCAATAGTTTGCTGCTGGAGCCATAGAATGGCTGGGGCTGAAGGCACCTCAGAGCCCCCAACCCCTGCTGTGGGCTGGTTGCCACTCCTCCATCAGCTGCCCAGGGCCTTATCCTGCCTGACCCTGAGCACCTCCCATCCTTGGCAGGACTGCTGGCTGTCAGGCACACCTCTGTGCTTTACTCCCAGCACAGCATGTGGCCACTGCCTCCTGCAGCCCCGGGGGTCCAGGGCTGGCAAGCTGTTCTCTTGGCACAGAGCACACTGCAGCCAGCAGGCCCTGCTTTGGTTGTTTACTTTAAAATGTTTTAAGGGAATTTTAAGACGGCAAGAGAATTTTAGCTGAGTGCAGAGCTATTGCAGCCAGTGGCATTTCATACTGATATTTATACGATGTCTCCTTGAATGTATGTAAAGTACTTTTATAACAGGAGGTCGGTGGTACATTTCTGTGTTTGTTTAATAAAGGCTGACCCGGCGATTTTATTTTTTTCCTCTGCTGGCTGCTCTTAAGTGTTTTCCTGTCTCACACAGCAGAGGCAGCGCCTTTACCCGAGCATTGATTTGCTTCTGTGTCCCTTTGCTGTTCCCAACCCGGCTGTAAGCTGAACTGCTGACAAATGCCAAATGGAAGCGGCCTCCTTCCGGCTGCCCACCAGGATCCCACACCACTGACTGCACAGCCCCTGGGGCTGCCCTTGTCCTGGGGAGGCTCACGGAGCCCCTTCTGTGCTCACATGGGAACCCCAGGGCTGCCTGCGGTGCAGCCGCTTCTGTGTGTGTTCTGTGTAATGGGAACTGTCCTATGAACTGGAAAAAAAAAAATAAAGTCTTTTATTTTCTATAGTCACCGTTTCTGCCTGTTGTCCACCAGCCCTGTGGTCCCTCCCCAGCCTCCACCGTGGCTGTGCTGGCTCGGGGCAGTGCTCTCTGCACTGTTATTGCCTGGGCTCTGAGCCTGCTGTGGTGGCCGGGGACAAGGCACCTTTTGGGTACTGAGGCACACAGCACCTTTTTATATTTCCTTTTTTTTCTTCCCTTTTGCATACATCCCTCCTTCCAGCACAACTGCATGCTGCAGTGCTGCTGTTCCTTTGCACTGTGCTCACCCTGTGCTGGTGACCCTGGAGATGTGCAGTCTGGGCAGTCCTCCACCACCCCCCTGCTGTGCTGTGGCAGTGGGTGGTGCTGCAGCAAAATGTGGCAGGAGCTCCAGTGCCAGCACTGGGTGCCCATGCCACAGCTGCTGCCCCTTCAGCCCCAGAGCAGCTGATGTGCAGCATTATGGGCTCAGACCTGCTCACAGCCGTGAGGGATCCCCACTGATGAAGTCCCCTTGCAGTGCCTGGGCTGCTGATGGTGCTCAGGAGGTGCTGCCTCCATGCCAGGACCCCTACAGTCCCACCCCTCCCTGCCCCAGCTGGGCCACATGTCAGCACTGTGCAGCCTTCAGCCTTAACAGTCAAACAACAGAGAAGTCTGACTACAAACAGACATCCGACAGCCACTGCCAAGCAGGAAGTGACCTTGGAGTGACCAAGAAGGAATGACCTTGGCAGTGGGCACCAGAAGATGCACGGACAACCAGGTGCTTTTTTGTTTGTTTGTTTTTTTGTTTTTCTGGAAAAGATGAATAATAAATAACAAGAATCAACAGTGCCACAGTGCCATGCAGGGCCCAGCACCAAGCTCCGAGCCTTCCTGCCTGCGTCCCTGCTGTGGCAATGAACTGCCAAAACTGCAGCCTGGGGCACACATAGAAAGAACCAAACAACTCAAACCACTTGGATAAGGCACAATTCCATCCCAGGGAGTGTAGAACAGTCTCAGACAGCAGCTGCCCCATTCAGCAGGTGTGGCTCTGCCAGCACAGACAGCGGGAAGTGGCTCCGTGCGAGGCACCGCAGCCGGGAGTTCACCAGGTCCGGCTCTGAAACACCACGGAGCTCACAAGGCTCTGAAATACTGCGGAACTCCACGGCCCCATCAGCCCTTCCATCAGCATCCACCTCGTCACCGCCGCTCCGTGGCCGTGCTCGCACGTTGGGGTGCAGCCACCTGTAGTAGGTGATGCGCAGCAGCAGCCCCAGGAGGTAGCAGGGCAGCGCAGCGCACAGCGCCGGGATGAGGAATGGGTGCTGCTCCTCGGGGGGAGAGCCAGGGCCCCAGAGCCAGGCCAGGGTCAGCAGCGTGCTGTCCACCAGGATGAAGCTGTGATAGATGATGCTGCGGTGCAGGGTCCTCCCCGGGGCCACGTTGAACCAGCTGAAGTAGAGGATGACGGCCACGATGGCACGGTAGAGCTGCTCGGGGCCCGGAGACTCCATGAAATCGGTGCCCTGCAGGCGGACCCAGAGAAACATCGCCAGCCACACCAGTGGGAAGTGCACGGCCACACCATAGGGCCACTGCAGGGCAAAGAGGGCGAGCGCCAGGACGCGGGGGCAGAGGAGGAAGAGGTTCCATAGGAAGTAGATGACGGAGGAGCCCCAGCCCATCTCGTACTTGTCCTGCAGGAATGAGCGCAGGGACTGGTGGTAGTCCAGCAGGGACCAGGTCACACACAAGAACGCCGTGCAGATTCCCATTCCTGCAAACAGAGCAGCAGCCATGGAGAATGCAGACCAAGTTGGTGCTGGTCCTGCTCCAAACACCCCCCAGCACCTCTGAAAGGAGCCCCCTACCAGCAAAGCAGCGGCTTTGGAGGCTCTGAACATCACCACCTCCATTTCTCCTTCCCTCACTTCCTATTTCCTGCCCTTCCTGAGCAGGAGCTGATGCCTCTCCCAGGGGAGCCCACACTTTGTCCAAGGACAGAACTTCCCCCCACTGCTTCAGTTCCCACCAAGCCCAGCATAGCCCATAGGGGCCCATGGGGCTGGGACAGCACAACACCAAGGGGGCGGCTGTGGGAGGGTACAGCAGCACAGCAGAGCAGCGCAGCAGAGCCCCGACCTCCCAACCCGATCCCCATCCCCGGCCCCGCACCCTGGGAAGGCTCAGCCTTGTTGCTGCGCAGGACGGTGTAGAGGAGCAGCGCGAGCTGCGGGGCGTTCTCCAGGAAGGTCTCGAAGAGGCGCAACATGCTGATGTCGTGGGTCAGGAACGCCATGTAATTCCTCTCCTCCTCCGTCGCCTCCGCCCGGCACAGCCTCCAGCCCAGCCGCAGCGCTCGGATGCACCTGGCCGAAGCACGGCGCGCTCAGCGGCGAACGCGACGCTCCGGGACCGCCGCTCCGCTCCGCCGCAGCCCGGGATGCGCCGGAAGAGCGGAGCCGCAGCCCGAGGGAGGAACGCCGCGGTCGGGGGAGCCGTACCTGTATAAGAAGCCGAGCTGCAGGAGGTGCAGAGCGGCGAGAAGGCGGCGGGGCAGCTCGGGGCGCAGCGCCGGCGGATCGGAGCGGAACCACAGCCAGCTGCAGGCCTGCCGGGCGGCGCAGCCCGCGGCCCACAGCCCCAAACCCAGCGCCGCGCAGCCCGGCCGCCCCGCGTGCGCGTATCCCACCGCCACCCACACGTCCGCCCCCACGTCCCACACCGCCGCCGCCGCGCCCCCCGCCGCCAGCAGCCACTGCCAAGGCCCGAAACGCGCCGGGTCCCGCACCGCCATCCCGGGGCGCGCCGCCCCGCCCGGCCCCGAGCGCCGCCCCGCCCCGCAGCTCCGCTCCTCGCCCCGCCTTTGGGTTCCCCGTTCCCCATTGCAAGAAAAAAGCTCATCCTTAGCACATCCGGCGGTGCTTCCCAGCGCTTTTTATTTTTCCCCGCCCTGATTTTTAAATCATTCCCATAGGCAGTGGCTCATTTCCAGACCCCTTTCCCGTGCAAGCAGTGCTTACCCCGAGCACAGCCGAGGAGCGCAGGCGCTGCTCCTGTGATCGTCCTGAGCTGTGCCACGGGCAAATGCCACCAACCCCTGCAAAGCTGCAGCCATGCAGAAGGCTGTGCGACCCCTGTCCGTGCTTCCCCTCTGACACAACACATTGTTCCATTACTGATTCTCCGGAGCTGCCTCCACACAATTGCTTATGGACAGCACAGGGATTTCTGCGCTGTCTCATCCACTCGTCCCCAAGGGCCCAACAGTGTCACTTTTCTTTGGTTCATGTGTGGCTTTTGCAGGAGCAGACAGAAGGCTGGCGAGGCACGGAGGGTTTCTTTGCAGTTTGCAATGCACAGCTGAAGAAAACAAGCAGATGTGAGTTAAAAGAACACCAAAGGTGCTTGGGAGGAAGCCATCTGTGCTCAGCATCTGAAAAAATAACACGAAGCTTCTTACCCTGCTGCCACACTGTGGATGCTGACACGTGAAAGTCAGGGCTCAAACTCAGACTTCCCACACTGTCAGAGGCAGTTCTGACACTGCCTGGCTTTGCTCACACACCAGAGCCAAAGCTGCTGCTGTACAAGGCCACCAAAACAAGACCCTGCAAGGCCAGCTGTTGTGTTGTTTTTTTCAGAAGAGAAGCATACTCGGATTCCTCAGGAACACGTGGCAGCTCATAGCTCTCACATTAAGTATGGGTAAGTTACAACTTACAAGGAGGCCTTCATTTCATTTGTGCAGCTGCCTCAGAAGTTGTAGCAGAAGGAAGATGAACTCCCTGATGTGGATCAGTCTGGTACAAAAAGGCTTTGTAATCATCTCTGATGCATCAAGCTTTTCTAGAAGTGCTGAAATCAACATCACAGAGCTTTTACTACAAAGCACTGATTATTTCTTGGTTTTCAAATAAGTTCCCAATTCCAAAAGCATGCACAACTGCCAATTCATGTGCACTGTGAAGCTGTGCTCTCTTCACTCGTGCTCTCAGTCATTACAGTGTTTGCTGGGGACCAAAGATCCCTAAGAGCAAAGAGAGTAATAAAAGGCAAACACTGACGATGGCAGAAGTAGAGCTGTTGGCTTTAAGGCACTCCTCATATCTGGTAAAATCAATTTCCTTGATGGCACAAACGTGGTCGACTCGGCAGGTCTCCCCACACAGGGTAAGGTCGTATTTGACAGAGTTAAACTCGTAATATTGCTGCAGATAGTTTGCATCCTTGGATATCTTTTCCAACACTGTCTGCATGGATTGTGTGGAGCCATCAGGCACCTGAAAGGCGCTCGTCAGCCGGTATTCCTCCTCCCATGCTGGGGCCATCAGATTGGCATGAGTTAAGTTCAGGTAGTAAGTCACCACATCCTGCAGGGTGAGAGAAATGGAACCAAAGTCAAATCAAGAAAGGATCGACCCTTCAGTGGAATGTTTGTTTAGAATATGGGATTTGTACCAAATAATGCATCTCCCTGCCCAGGAAGGAGTGCAGCTTTCTTTCTATCAAGATGTAAACCCGTGGACAGATGACTCAGGTGAGAGCCTCCACAAAGCAGCAGCATTTAATTAAATCATTCAGCAATTAAAGGGAATCCAAACAAATTTCTAGAGAGTTCAGATTTTTTAGATGGGGTTCAACAAGTTCATCAGGCCCCAAAAGGAAGTCCTGCGATCCACACTGCCTGCATGTTGAAGTGTCAAAGTGTCAAACAAAGCCTACCCTGCACTGGAACTCATCCCAGCAGGAGGGCTGCACCTGCTGCACATGGTCACCTTGCCTTCACTCACTGATGCTCTTACTACATCCCCGTGCTAACTATGAGACTGTCAGAGGTCACTCCCTGTAAATCCTCTTGGGTCCCATAGTTCTGCCTGTGTAAACCACATGGAGGAATAAAATACTCCTCTAGAACTGCAGTGCAAAGCATGAGGGGATCCCCTACCTGCACCTGAAGGGTGTCTGCATCGTAATCAATCACTCTGATCCCAGGGTTGTTGGCTCCATTGTTCACTCCAGGTAATGTTGTTTTCCAGGGGGTCACTCCAGGGGCCAAGAACATGACGTTGATTGGGGAACCTTAACAAAAAGGCAAATCCAACCATGAATGGCAGAATTCAGCTTCAGTGAGCATCTCATAAACACATCACTCTGCAAGCAGCCAGCTCTAATTCCAACAGTACACATATAAAAATTATCACATTGACCAGCACAAAGGATTGAACATTGGGCTCCTACAGTGAAAAACAGATTTTCTAAAGCGACAGAAGACCCCTGTGGTGAGTGTGTGTGCAAGGGAGCCATGCTTGAAGGACACCCAGAGTACTACACACAACCCCAATGCAAAGATTTGTAATCATTCCCTTTTGCCTCAGCTCGTGTCCAAAGCTTACCAGCACAGAGCAGGACCAGCAGCATGGCTGAAAAAGATGAAATGTGAGGGGAAACTGGAAGGAGGCTACAGGCTGGGCTCAGGGATCACTGCCACTGCTGTGTTTTATTGACCGAAGTATTTTACAAGCTATTTTAGAAAGCAAGATAAAAATAAGCCTCTTCTGGCTTTCTCAGCAGCATCCAGCTAGCAGTCACTGAAAATTCTCATTGACAGTGATGTTCTGATGGTTGGCAGAGATACCATGCAAATATGAGGGCAGCCAGAACTGCTACCTGAATCACTGTAAAACATGCGAAAGCTGTCTGTGTGATGGTGTCCAAAAAACTGGGCAGCAATCACTCTGTGGTGCTTCTGCACAATTTTCAAGTATCGTTCATTGAAATCCCTCCGGAACCACGGCTTGCCTCGTTTCTTCTCAAAGAAGCCAGGAGGGATGTGACCCACAATATAGACCTGCAAGAATGAGGAGCTGCACTGAATGCATTGCCCATACTTTCTGTAAAGCACTGGCTGGCAGTGACAGCACAGAGGGGAGATGAGGAGCAAGAAGAGCTTCCAAACTGGAAGCAAGCCCTCTACAAAGTTGTTTAGTTTTTTTTAAATTTTAATTTAATACCATTTCTTCTGCTTTAGAGGCATTGGTCAGTGTTTCCTCCAGCCACTGGAACTGCCCTCCAGGATCTTCCTCACCAGCAGTCTGGTTGTTCTGGTCATAGTACAGATTGGTGTTGAGAACAATCATTCGCCCCCTGGTATCTGGGCTGGGCAGCTTCTCACTGTAGAAAGCTCCTGCAAAAGGCAAGCAGCACGGAAAGAGCTGGAGGTGTGGTGCAGCTGAGTGCTGGAACTCAGGATCCCTGTGTTCCTAGCTCTCTCCTTGGCAAATGCCATAGCTGAGTCACTGCACAAAGTGCCAGCAATGCTCTGAACAGACGAGGTTAGGGAATTGGTGTGACCCTTCACTGTGTGTCTCCTGTCCTTCTTAGGCATCCCAGGGTGAAGGGAATGCCGACAGGGACAGCGTGCAGGACCAGGAGCTGGGCAGCTGTAGAGAGCCACAGTGCTGGGCCTACAACTGCAGCCTTCCAGCCTTCTTAAAAGATCGTGGGTTTTTTTTCCACTGAAGCTTACCACCCTGCATTCTCTACAGGGACACTTACTTGTAACTTGAAGAAAGCGGGAGAGACCAAAGCATAAGGAAATTTCTTTTCTCACACGCAGGAAAACACAATAAATTAGCATTAATTGGACCTTTCCTCTATAAATATTGCTGCTCTGAGCATAAAAGCATGGAAAACTATTTGTGGTACTCTCTTAACCTCTCCAGAGTGATGCTAACATGCACCAGCAGCGCCATACCTGCTCTGAACAGAGGAATAGAAGTTTCATTCAACCAGGAACGCCACAGTTCTGCTGTTTGGTTGTAGATCCTGTTCTCCTTCCCTGGAAGCTGATTCTTGGGGTGGAAGTCATGATTACCCATTGCTGCATAGACTTTAGTATCTAAGAACAGAGAAAAGGAAGAAGGGAGAAGTAGTCCATACTTGTTTCAGGTTCCTCATCATTAAAGCTCTCCAATGACTCAAAGAACAGCGTGACTCAACAGCTTGGTGAAGGTGTATCACCCACACTACAGCCACATTGACTGCAGAGACCTCTCACTATGCCATGGGACTTCTCAGGGCAAGACACCACAGAGACACAGCTTTACAGACCAATCAATGAGCCCTCACTGTCTATAACGCTCCTTCCCTCACTGCTGTGATAGATAAAATAGAAAGAAATTTTGCAGGCTTTTCTGCCTAAATGAGTAATTAGAGAAACATTTATTTTCCTCTCTTCTGAGTGCATTAACCAGAAATAACAACAGTGTGTCAGACACCTGAATTCAGACACACCTCACACCACACAGCAGCTAAGAAGAGGACAAATAAGTCATATTATCTGCAGCCTTTCTGGGCCTTTCCCCTTCCCAATTCTATCATTGTTCCATACAGATAAAATCTTCCCTGAAAATCTGTACTTCTCTCCCCTTCTCATTCCCTCAAGTCCTACCTGGAAATACCTGTTTTATCAGAGAGGTCAGGTTTTCAATGATGTGCAGAACCTTTTCTTCTCCAAGCTGCTCATTGGGAACATGAGGAGTATCATCCCTGGAAAAGCAGAAACAGCACAGCTGTTGCTTGTGGCCAGCAGGGCACATGCTCAAAGCAAGGCACAGAACACGTGCCTGAGCCCCCTGTTTTCTTTTTTCCTCATAGAAGATAAAATCAGAGGCTTTGGGGGTAGGAATTGGCACTGTGCTCACTGGCTGAGGCACTGCAGGAGCATCAGGAAACTGCTGCAAGTGAAAAGCTGCTCCATTTTATTCTACTTTGACAAAACTATACATGAGCACAAGAAGCAGGCTTGTCCTATTTCAGCACGTTTAATAGATGCTACAGCTGAATAAGCATCATGCAAAAGAGAACATATTGCAACCTCGGGTCAAAAGTGGATAACAGCAAGGAAGCAGAAGTCATTTGCATTCAAGAGAACAGCAGGATAACTATTCCTTGAAAAGGAACCAAATGAATGACTCAGTAATGCAGCGATCACTGAGATCTGCCCCAAAACCTGGTGTATGGACACTTCTATATTTTTAGCCTGGAATAGCTCCAGGGTCAGTGACAGCACCAGCTCCTCAGGCAGCCCATGCTGCCAGTGCATCAAGACAAGCTTCCAGACAAGCTCTTCCAAAGACCTGTGCTCCAGACCCTCACAGCTCTGTTCCCTTCTCTGCACACTGGAGGGCCTCCACGTCTTTACTGCAGCAAGGGGCCCAGCGCTGAGCACAGCACTGAGGTGCAGCCCCAGCAGTGCCAGCACAGAGGGATGATCACCTCCTGCTCCTGCTGGCTGCATTGCTGCTGACACAGCCAGGATGCCGTGGGGCTCCTTGGCCACCTGGGCACCCTGCTGGTGCTCACATCCAGCCAAGTATCACCAACACCCCCAGCTCCTTCTCCTCCACGTTTCAGCAACAGCGGGTTACCTCCACTGGTGCAGATGTTTATGAGCACAGCGTGCATCCCTTGTTCGTCGCTGGCAGAAACGCGCTCAAAAATAACGCTTTACAGCGGAGAATTTGCTTATTTAATGCAGCGCTGCCGCGCTCTTTAGCTGCGGACGATTCCACGGCAATAAATAGGAGGCATTAGGAGAAACGAACGAACAAGAGAGAGATAAGATGAGAATCGCCAGGTCCTCACCCGGTCCAGAGCACGAAGTCGGGCCGCGGCAGCAGCTGGCGCATGGCGAACACGGCGGAGCTCAGCAAACCCCACGGCGCATCGCACAGGTAGCTGCCCCACGGCCCCGCGCTCGGAGCGGCCTCGGAGCCGCCCGACGGACAGGGCTGCCCGGCCGCCACCGCCGCCTCATAGCCGGGGTCCCAATGCAGGTCCGTGAGGTGCCAGAAGCGCCCCGCCAGGCCCGGCGGACACAGCAGCAAAAGCAGCGCGACCGTCCGCATCCCGGCCTCCCGCATCTCAGCACCTTCACCTGCCCGCCCCGCCCCATCGCGTCAGAGCGGCCGGGCAGCGCCAGCACCCAGCGTGGCGGGGTCGGCATCCCCGCCGCCGGAAGTTGTCGGAACAAGGAGGGCTGTGATTGGTTCTCGCTGCCGGAAGCTCTCGGAAAAAAAAAGAGGATGATGATTGGCTCTCGCTGCCGGACGCTGTCAGAAGAAAGAGGGCGGTGATTGGCTCTCGCCGCCGGAAGCAGTCGGAAGAAGGAGGGTTGCGATTGGCTCCCGCTGCCGGGGCGCGGGACGCGGTGCTCGAGGAACGAGTCGTACCGTAGCTGGGCTCTGCCGCCATGTGGGGCGGGCACGGTGCGGGCCGGGGCGGCACGGGGAGCTGGGCGAGTTGGGCGAGGCTCCCCCCCTCACGGCTCTTTCTTTCCCTTCCCAGGTAACTTCGATGGTGGCTACGGCCCTGCGGGCGGCTACACGCAGTCCCCGGGAGGTTTCAGCTCTCCTACAGGCGCGCAGGCGGAGAAGAAGCAGGTAGGGCCAGACAGGGCCGGGGGAGCGGGCGGCTGCGGCGCTGCCCTGAGCTGAGCCGGGCTGGGCCGAGCCTGTCGCTGACCGCGGCGCGTCCCCTTCACCCCACCCCCTTGCAGCGCAGCCGCTCGCAGAGCATCGTGCCCTGCACCGTGTCACAGCTGCTGGCAGCCGAGCAGGTGGACGAGGCGTTCCGCATCCACGATGTGGAGATCTCGCAGGTGGGCACCCGCTGCCATCCCCGGTGAGGCGGCTCTGAGGGGCTGCGGGTGCCTCTCCCCGCCCCCTGACGGCCCTCCCTGCCGCAGGTCACCGTGGTTGGCATCGTAAGGCACGCAGAGAAGGCGCCCACCAACATCCTGTACAAGGTGGACGACATGACGGCAGCGCCCATGGATGTGCGGCAGTGGGTTGACACCGACGTAAGCAATGAAACCATTCTGAGGTGCTGCTGTGGGGAGAGGCACTGTGAGACATAAAACAGTCAGTCTGTGAGCTGGGGCAATGCTGTGCCTATGAGAGCCAAGCAGGGTGCTGCAGTAGCAAAGATCAGTGGTTCTGTGCTTTTGTGATTTTCTACTCTGTAGTTCGTACATCAAATAATATAAATAATTTCTTACAGTTTAGCTGCCGAATCTCAGTTGTTACTTAGAGGTGTGCACTCTGTTCTTTTATGTGAGAAATGTAAAACCAGAGAGTGGAAGAGGTCTGTGCGTTGTCTTGTTGCCTGGTGCCTGGTTCCTGTAGTGCTGCTGGTCTCCACTGTGCTCTCCTGTTGATAGAGCTGCTGCTTACACACAGCCTGTGTCGCTGGTAAACATGTCTGGAGGTGAACAGCTGCATTCAGCTGAACAACTCTGGGAGTAATTAAAGAGATCCTCAGTTGGCTTATCTACAGGTTTGCCATAAGATTCTGTGACTGCTTGCAGCCCCCCAGGCTGTGTTCAGTGTTTGAATAACTGACTTGGGTGTGGTTTGTTTTTAAAATGCTTTGGGTTCTTTCCTCTTCTTCTGTGAGAATCCCTCAGGAGTGAATAGAGCAGCAGCAGAACATAAAACTGGCACTGACTGCTGTCAAGCATACAGTCCATTCAAATAAACATTTTTCATCTGTAGTTATATTTACCTAACTGCTCTTACTGATTGTCTGAACGTGTGTCGTTTGTGTTTGCTTGAGGTAGGAGTCTTTAAGTTGTTTATTATGATAATTGAGAAATGGAGAGATGAATCAGCGAAGCCTTGCTTTCTCCTTTCCTTCTCTGTAAGGAGGCAGGTAGTGAGAATATCGTGGTACCCCCAGGAACTTATGTAAAAGTCGCTGGTCATCTTCGGTCTTTTCAGGTAAGATCATTTGTGACTCCTCAAGAAATGAGGTTGGAGCAGTGGCATGAAGGGCTGGTGATCTGGCAAAGTGTTGTAAGAATAACCCATAGTGTATTGTATGATAAGAGTTGCCTCGTAGCAGTCATCCTTCAGATAATGCTGCATGTGTTAAAGCAAAGTGCAGTTACCAGCTGGATAGAAAGAACTTGCCCAGACACTGTCCTGCATGATTCCATAGAAAAGCTTTTGAGTTCAAAAACTTTGTTAATTAAAGGCAGACAGACTCCCCACCTGCTACTGCTCCTGTTCTAGCTAGAGCATTTAAATTGTATGTCAAGCATGTTCATGTTGCTACCCTGTTAACTGTATTTTTTTCTTTTCTCTGGAAGAATAAGAAAAGTTTGGTGGCATTTAAGATCATGCCTTTGGAAAACATGAATGAGTTCACCACGCACATACTTGAAACTGTCAATGCACATATGATCCTCAGAAAAAATCTGATGGTATGTAGTTGGAGGTCATGGTTCCACCATAGCTGTTACTGGGTATTACTGGTTATCTCCCAAAGAAGGGGGATCTCTGGGTTCAGTGGGAAATTGTATATAAGTTGTGGGTCTGGAAAGCCTAAAGTTTGAAGGGCTGCAGCAGGGGTGTGCTGTCAGTCTTGAATTTCTTCAAGAGACATTCTGTTGTAGCCAGTTTTATTTGATTTCTTTTGGAAATCTCTTTAATTACTGTACCGGAGTAATTAGGCCGAGTCTTTCATGCCTTGGGTTTGCAGCAGCCTGTGCAGCCACAGCTCTTTTACCCTTGCAATTGCAGTTAGCATCAAGAGCACCTCAGTCATTTACCTCTGCTGGAATGAGTGACGTGGGGAGCTATGGTGGAGGCAACCTGCCTGTGAATGGACTCACAGCACATCAGAGTCAGGTGGGTGCCAGCATCTTTTCCAGGAGCACAGATGTCACAGTGGGTGCTGCTGCAGTGTGATTTAGGACAAAGAAATAAAAGCTTAGTTATTCTTGGAAGGCTGATAATTCTTTTTTGGCCTCGCTGTTCAGTGTTGATAGAGCCTAGCTGTGTGCTGATGGTGGTTCATGTTCTTCCAGGTGCTGAACCTGATTAAAAACTGCCATTCTCCAGAAGGTATGAGTCTTCAAGAGCTGAAACTTCAGCTCCACAATGTCAGCATACCAACAATCAAGTAAGTATGTAGAAATGAAGGATTTGCTTCAAGTCCACACAGTCCTTTCTGGAATCTGCTGAAAGTAGACAAAGAGGAAAGAAGTGAGCAAGGCCGGATGCTTACTTCTTTTTAACAGTGTTTTGTGATTTTAATGTGTCCCCACAGGATGCAATAGTCAACCTGAGTTTTTGAATTCAGTGAAACAGCTTAGAATGAGTCACTGTCTGTTGAAATGATAAAGCCTTGGAAAAACTTTTATGTGTGTGTTGACTAGTGGAGCAGCACTTGTTTAAATGCTGATGGGATACAGTCTCTGGGTGCATCTTTTGGCAGATGCCAGAAAGGAACAGTGAGGACATCAGGCTGTGGGTGGGAAATGGTTGAGAGAAAGGCATTGATGTGAGCTAGGTACTAATTGGTACTAATTGCCTTTTTTTTTCTTCAAAGGCAAGCAGTTGAATTCCTTAGCAGTGAGGGACACATCTACTCTACTGTGGATGATGATCACTATAAGTCTACAGATGCTGATTGAAGTTCTTTCCACCTGGAAGTTGCTTTTAACCAATTACTTGCCAGTGTCTCAAGTTAACCTGCTGAGCTTTGCAACTTGGAAGGTGATCTTTGCTTTCTAACCTGTGCAAGTCCCAGTTATTTTGTGAGTCCCTGCACCTTGGAATTTAAGGACAAGCAGAACATTTGGGAGGATTCTGGTAACTGGGCTTGATTAATATGCCATGACCATGTGATGGAAGTATAAACAGATGTGGGAAAACCTAGGAAAACCAAACTTCTCAAAGCTTCAGATCCTGCAGTTTGTTTTTGCCTGTTAGAACAACTGTGTTGGAAAGAACCCCTTTCACATCTTGTGTGCAGATTCTTTTGTTGTTTCTTCCTAATGCTTTCATTCAATTTCGTTCACAAGAGGGGCAGCCAAGAGAAACGTTCTACAGTACAGTAATCATGACTAGATTTGTAATTAGTTTGTGCACTTAAATCTATATTTGTACTACGAAGTAGTCAGGTTACTATGGCTTTTTGAATATTATTTTCAATAAAATTTAAACCAGGGTGGTCTTGAGCTTCTGTGGCTCTGGAGGCTTTTGTTCTTCCCTAAAGAAGAAAAACATTTGTCACTGCAACTCAGATGTGTGGATACAAACACAGACCATGCTTTCCCAGGATTTAGTTGTCTGTACTTATTATTTTCTTAAGCTTTTGAAGTGAATTGCTCTAAGGGGTCAAATTGCTATGAACAAACATCTGGATGTGAAAACATGAATAATTCTACTGAAAGAAGCTGCAAGCTGTATCAGTGATCCATCTGGAGCCAGGATCATTGCTGCCAACAGGAAAAAGGTGATGTTAGGAAAGAGCATTGTGGATACTGGTGATGCAGCAGTGAGGAGATGATGAGTTTACATTTCCTCTTTCTCTGTGTGGCACTGCTTTGCTCAGGGAGGCAGTGTGCTGAAGACAGCTCCTGCACCGTATCTGTTCTCTCTTAATTTCTTGTAGTAGAAAATGCAGAACTGAAAGCTACCTCCTGGGAATCGTCCTGCATCAGTTGGTAGGAGTGTTAGTGTAGTTCATAAATATTCAGAATCACTTACTGACCCTGTAAGGAACATGGCAGTTCTCCCATGGGTGAGCGTGGTTTCTGTGGTATGCATGTTTAGCATTGCTAAAAGGCAGGACCTAGGATTGTTCAAGCTGACTGCTGATAAACTGAAAGGCACTTGCTGCCTGTCAGATGGGAGCCTTGTTTGCTACAACTGTGCTGACCTGCTCTTTGAGAGCTGCTTCCTATTTTCTCTCTAGCACAGAATCTGCCAGAAGAAGCTTGTGCTCCCTGCTCATCAGCTGGGTTAGTGTGGCTTTCTGCAGGAGCTGCAAAATGTGGGTTTCAGTGCAGATTTTTATCTTATCTGAGAGCGGTGAAGTAAGCTAGCTTTGGAAAAGTAGCTCTTACCACAATGCACATGTGTGAGACTGGCTTCCCTACCAAGTGCCTCTGTTTCCGTTAATAACGCTCTAACAAGCTCTGTGTATCCTGCTGAAGTTTAGGCAGTGGCACAGCTGCAGCCCTTGGTACATGTGGTGCTAAATTGTAGTATGGATGTGAACAGGTCAGCTTCTATGTTATGGGATCTAGCAGACCTAGAAGCCAACAGCACTGTAGTTTTTTCTTGTAGAGGGCATGTAGATTAGGAAACAAATCCCTGATGATTTTTGGAAGTGCAGATGCATGGAATTGCTTGCAGTATAGAAAGGAGCTGTAGGACTCCAGAAACGCGATCTGACAAGAGAGATAATGTAGAATGAATCATAATGTCTTCAACTTGGGAAGGAGTTTAATTCTTTGACTACTCTACCTTTTGCTGTTTCTTTAAAGCATTCAAGAGCATCTGACCATGCTGTGAGAGAGCACTGACACTGAGTGTAAATCCCAGAGTAGAAACAGAGCAAGAAAGAAAGCAGGAAACCAGCCCGTGTTCCAGTGAGGGCTTGAGATCATCTCTGCAGCTTTGTAAATATGCCCTAGATTCCCAGGTGAGGAACAACACAACAGATCTGAACCCAAAGCTACACAATGGGAGAGGAAAAAAGCCCAAACAGCAGTTTGCTAATAAGTGAAATTCAAAGTTTATTTTCCAGCTCAGATTTGTACCTGCTTTTAGTCTAAAGCAGCTGGGACTGGAAATTGCCCTGTATTGGTGCTCCTGGTGACTGGTGGTGCCTTCTCTGATAGGGATGGGATGTGTAGGGAGAGCTATCAGTGGCCTCTGGTAGATTCCAGCAGTGACCACAACAAAGGAATTTGTCTTAGAACTTTTCAGTCTGAAATGCTGATGAGCACAGCACAGCCATAGAATCCAGCCAAGCTATTCTAAGAGTGTGTGGGTGATGTTAATGTAGAAGGAGCTGGGTGAGATAAATGGCCCTAAGCCTTGGCTGGCATCTCAATGCTATCTTGGTGGATGCTCAGCTCCCAGGATGGCTGCCCCACTGTATGCTGCTCTGGTGCAATTGGAGAGTCCCATAGGCAACATCTGAGGACATGATCCACAGCATGACAGCCCACCACAGCACAGCAGGGAGGATTTATTCTGCACATCTGGCTGTTCCTCAGGTGTGTGATCTGCTTGCATTTGAGCAAAGTGGGCAGATATTGAGGCAAATAGAGGCTGTGCTGTGGATCTCTGGGGTTGTATTCAGCCTTTGTTTAATAGTTTTAATTTAATATAAGGTTTAAGAATAGTTGGAGTCTGGTCAGCTTCAGAAACCAGAGGATTAAAAAGGAAGAATAGCCTGCACTTTGCGAATCGTCTTCTGAATGCTGCCTTCAATGATTTCATAATCGTGTTCTTCACTGCTTCTCTTCATATCTGGAAGAGAACAGCACGGACAATGCGTAATTGGAGCTAGACCATGGCAGAAATCCTACAAGTGGGTGCTCCAGACTGCTCCCCCGTCCTCCCTGGCTTGGTGATGTGCCCACAGGAGTGCTCACACCAGGACATGGCAATAGTCCCAGTGAGCTGGGGCCAAAGGTCTGGAAGAAAGAGGGCTTCTTGCAGCTGCTCCGCCCCAGCAGACACCAGTTTCCAGTGCCATGGATCCCTGTGATCTGTGGGGCAGGAACGTTTCCCATTTGATGGCAGACCAAGGTGAACTCTTGTCTGCCATTTTCATCTCCTCACGGGAGGAGGACAGGCCTTGTTTCCCCTCACGCTGAGGTCCATGTCTGGGACAAGGCAATGGAGCAGTCAGCCTAGAGATAACCTGGTGCCTGGTTGCAAGTCCCCCAGCAGTGCATCCCTGCCCCACATCCAAGCAGGAACATCTGCAAGCATGTCAGGGCCCCAGTGGCAAACATCTCCCACCCCCCAGTGGGGTTTGCATCCCCTCACCTGTGTCTCCAGGAGCATCGTGGAGCTGTGGGGCTGCTGGCCTGTAGGGGCACGGGCTGTACTTGTTGGGGATGCTCTGCTGGATGGGGAGGCTTTTTGCCTTTGGGGGCAACGAAGGAGCCGGGTGGGCCTGGGGGCTGGCAGGGTGCTGGGGGGTTGGGGGGCAGCTTCCTTTGGGGTGTGCCTGGTTCTTCTGGCCCTGGGCACGGCCCTTGTGTGGCTGTGCCTTCCCACTGGCCGTCTTTGGCTTGGGGGGCCGTGGGGGTGGTGGGGCTGAACCACCCGGCAGCTGCGCCAGCAGTTGGTAGTAGAAGGCCTCTGTCAGCTCCTCCACGTGGGAGCGGTGCGTGGATGGGGTCTGGGTGCCGACAGGCTCCCCAGTGAGGACGAGGGAGAGGTCCAACCACTGGGGCGGGATCTCAAAGCCCTCATCCGGCTCCTCGCAGAAGCTGCTGAGCAGGAAGGGCTGGGAGATGCGGGCCTCCAAGCGCAGGGAGGAGAAGGAACCCAACACGTCCCGCTCCAGCGCCGGATCCGTGGTCACCACCCGCACATCGCACGGCAGTGTCAGCCGTTCCAGCAGCTCCGCCAGCCCGTACTTCTTGTTGTCGCACACCTCCTCCACGAAGCTGCCCCCCAGGTCCAGCGGCAGCAGGAGCTCCTCGCCCTCCTCATCCTCTCCGTCCTCCTCCTCGCTGCGGCGCTGGCACAAGAGCCTGGTGCTGCCGGCGTTGTGCAGCAGCTGCCGGGCCTCCAGCCGGTCACCCACGCTGAGCGGAGGAACGTCGTCCCCGCGGCCCTCGCAGTCCTGCGTCACCACCACGTGCAGCTGCTGGCCTGGTTGCAGCCCGGCCGCCAGCTCCTGCACCCCGGAAAATTGCCGAGGCCGCCGGCGGAACCGGCCCTGGTAGGCACCGGAGAGGAGGAAGCGGCGGGTGCTGCTGCGGGCCGAGGCCAACACCCTCCAGGAGTGGGAGCAGCCATGGATCTGCAGCTGCTGCCCCTTCTGCAGGCGGGAGGCCCAGGAGCTCTCAAAGATGGCGACACTGTGGGGCCCCTCCAGGATCTCGGCCTGGGCCGGCAGCACCTCCTCCATCCCCAGCAGCTCGCTGAGCAGCAGCGGCTGGGCGAAGTGCACGTCTTGAGACTCCTCTGTCACGTCTTCCACGTCCACCTCCAGCGTGGAGGGGATCTTCACCTGGTCCCTGCGCACTGCAGGAGCAGAGCCGCCCTGATTTTGTGCTCACTCCACGCCGAAGAGAAGCCCTCCCCACAACCACCCCCCCTGCAGCCTCACAAGCTGCCTGTATCCCAGCACCAAACCTGGCACCTCCACCCCCAGCACCCTTCCCAACTCCGCAGCCGGACTCACAGTGCATGGTGGCCAGCACCTCGTACACAGGGCTCAGCAGCAAGGCATGAGGGCTGATGCTGGGGCACAGCAGGGGTTGTGTCTGCCCACCGCTCTGCCCCACAGCCTGGTGCAGGGTCAGGCCCTTCTGCCTGCTGCCTGGCTGGGAGGGTCTCTGTGGTGTAGAACATGGCGATGGAGCTGAAGAGAGCTGGAAAAGACCTGTGGGATGGCGAAGCTGAGCCCCCTGTGGCCATACAGGGCTCCTGGGGAGGAGGGTCCCATGGGTAGAACAGAACAGATCAGAACAGCCCTGCTCACCCTTAAACGTTGGTGGCAGCTCTGTCTTCTGCCCCGTCTGCACATTCTCACAGATAACCTTCTGCAGTGTGACAGCAGTGACTTTCAGCAGGTCCCCGGTTGACAGGCAGCACTCATTGCCAGAGATCTCATATACGGACCCTGTGGGGTGAGGAGGGACCTGTCACAGACTTGGCAGCAACTGGATCTGCAGCCCGTGCGGCTCCTGCACCTCCTGTTTGTGAGTTGGGGGGTGGAGATGTGTCAGCTCCACTGCTCCACTGCCTCCCAGCAGAGCATGGGGATGCAGAGCTCTCACCCAGCAGAGTGGGAACCCCAGGAGTGGCACAGGAAGCTGCCAGCAGCAAGCCTACCCGCAGCTGTTTGTAGGCTGGTCGGAAATGGGGTTATTTCTGCTCAGCTGACTCATTCTGGGCCCGGATGCTTCGATTACCAGTGGGTAGATATTGTTATTGGTCACACAAGACCACACAACCTGTTGCTGCTGCTGGAGATCTGGATGAGTGGAGCTGGGACAGGACCCCTGAGGGCTGAACATGGTGGAGCTCAGCACAGCTGTGTGGGGTGGGCAGCCAGCATCACTTGGGCTGCATCCACGAGTGCTGACATGGTGAGAAGGCTCTCGGTTATCTTAGAGAGGTGCTTCCAATCAGGAAGATTGGAAAAGCAAAACTCCTGACGAGGGAAGTCTTTGGGAAAGTTAAACATCCATCCCAACTGAGCTACTGGGAAGCGGTGTTACTCCACCCCAACTGCTTCTCTTTCTCTTTACAAGTCAGTGTAGCATCAAGAAATGCTACAAATTCCACAAGTCCAGGCGGTAAATGCCACATTGCTGATGCCACAACGGGCAGGAACCCAGGGTGCGTTTCCAGCATTTTTGAGAGGCCCAGAAATCTAGCAAAAGCATTTGCTTATTTCTGACTCCATTTCACCCACAACATTGCTATCAGCTGAAGAAATATCAGGACTTCACCTTTATCTAAGATGTCTCTGTGGCATTGGCCCAGGAGGAAGCAGAGAGCTCAGATCAGACTATGAGGCTGCTCTCTTGCTCCACTCCTTGCACTGGGGCCAGGAGCAATGCTATCCCACTTCTCTCCAGCCACCAAGCCACCACCCCTGCCAGAGCCACCACCCACAGGGGATTCACTGCCTGAGTGAGAGTTCAGATGGCCTCTGGTGCCCCACCGCCCTGGCAGCATTGGGGCACTCAGCTGAATGAGTGCTGGCTGTAAAGGAGAAAGGTTTGCCTCAGGCACAAGCAGCTGGCAGTGGCAGGAAGATGTGTGCCATCCCTCAGCACCTGCTGACAAGGGAATCAGGCATCTTCATGGCAGGAGGGGAGAGCTCAGGCTGCAGTGATATTGAGGATGGATGTGGGGAGGTGGCAGAGCCTTGGAGGATGTGGGCAGTCAGTACTCACCTTGGAAGTAGACACCAGAGCATATCCTGAGGATGCGGGGAAGGGTGGTGGGGTCCAGGGAGCAGATGTATTCCTGGAAGGAGAGAGGCTCCATGCCCGCACTGCTGGGTGCTGTGTGTCACTCTGCAGGGAGTGAATGATGTAGGAAACAGCTCTGAGCTCTGCTTTGACTTCTGCATGCTTTTTACTTCCGCTTCTCACAGGAGTAGTTCCCTCTCTGGCCACAACCCCTCTCTTCCCACAGCTCTCCACTCTGTGCTGACATCCTCCTAACACCCACACCCTGGCACGCACCATAACTGGGTACTTCCCAGCCCTGCCCTGCCAGTGCTGGCAGTGGCTGAAGGCACGAGCCCCCAGCTTTGCTATGGTGTTTCCCTGGCTGTGCTGATGCTCTAGCCTGTCCTGCCCAGGCTGTCCCCACTTCATGTGTCCCATACACCAGCTCTGTGGCTGAGGTCAGGCAGGCAGTCAGTGCTGTGGGGCAGAGGTTGGGTCTGTACAGAGCACCTCCGAGCCAACAAAGGGCTGTGCTCAGGCTGCCCTCAACCTACACAGGCACCTTTAGCCTGCTCACCTCCAGGCGTTCAGATCCCATTTGCCCCCAGCACAAATATCCCCTGTACTGTCCAAGGGATCCACTACACTGATGGTGCACCACGCCACGTGTAGGTGCAGCAGCCTCAGCCATGGGCAAGGCAGGATCCAGAGCCACACACCTCCAGGACAGGCAGCAACATCTGTCTCCCATTGAGACAGACCCCATCCTTCACCAAAGCCTTTGAGCATTGCTCCCCAGGGCCATTGGCCCCACACACTGACCTCAACAGGCTGCTGAGATGGAAACAGCTTGTTGGAGATCTGCAGCTCCAGATCTCCGGATCTGATCCAGATCTGCAGCTTTCTTTTTGTTACAGCTTTCCTCCAACTTGGCTAATGAATAAAACTGAAACTGCAAGCTAGGAACAGCAGGAATATGGGCCTGCATGTGGAAATGAAACATGAAGAGAAGTTTTTTAAACAGATGATGGGCAAAATTATGCCTCTCTCTGCTTTGATTCCAGCTACAGAAATCAGCTGCTCTTGTGTTTCCTACTGGAAGAGGAAGAAACGATCCGATGGAAAGAGTGTGCTGCAGCACTGTGAGTCCTGTACACAGGGCAATTTCAGTATGCCTTAAATGTCACAGCAGTAGGGACATCCTGAGAACTTCCACTTGGAGCTGGGCTGCTCTTGGCACCAGAGAAGGTTGGCTGTGTCGAGGTTAGGACAGCCTACGAAGGTGGAGAACTCCTGTCCTTCTGCATTCCTTCTCCCATACAGAATGCTTCCCTAATGCTCAGCCTTGCGTATCCCAAGCTGCAAATGTGGCTATTGGCCCATTCCAAAAATGCTCCTGTTGTGTTGCAAGCCCAGCCTCCTGGCCATATTAGTCACCCTTTGTTGGACCTAATCCATATATTCCTCTTGAACTCAGGGTTCAACACTGGGTTCAGTGCAGCCAGCCAGCAGGAGCAGCCTCCCTTGATCAGCCAGTAGTGACCTGGTGTTAGAACAGCACACAGTATGCCCTGTTCACAGAATCATGCAATCACAGAATGGCTTCAGCTGGAGGGGACCTCAAAGCCCACCCAGCCCTAACCCCTGCTGTGGGCCCTCCACCAGGTTGGGATGCCCAGGCCTCTATCCATGGGCTCAAGCATCTCCAGGAATGGGGTGCTCCAGGCAGCACCCCACAGCCCCTGGGCAGATGGGACATCAGGAGCTTGCAAATGAGTCAGAGGCCAAAATGTCTCCAGGTAACAGGCACAAGGCATCTGCAAAGCTGCTGCACATGGTGAGAGCAGGTCATCAGAGAATCATAGAATCATATGATTCTATGTCAGACTTAGAGAGTTAGAATCAGAGATGATTAAAGCCACTGAAGTTGTTGTTCATCCTCTGCAGACCTGTACTGTGCTGCCAGCCTGGGGAAAAATGGGAGGGAGGCCTGAAAACAGAAAGAACTAGGTCAAAAGTCGGAAGGGAGAAAAATATGTTTAAATATATAAGGTCATACGGGAAAATTCAATGGTCAGAAATGTACAGTGGCCTAAAGGGAACAGTGATAATCAGTAAAGCCAGCAAAACCAATATACCACAGAGCTGCTTCCAAGCTCAGGAGAAGATACTGAAGGCTGAAGGCTGTTCTTGCTCTTTGCTGAGGTTGCCATTCACAGATGTGAAAAACAGTGAAACAGAGTCAGCAGAGAGGAAACCCAGCACCTGCATAGCTCTGCTCATGGGCTCTCTTTGGGATGCTGGTGTGAGCTGCTGGTCCAGCTGCCCCTGATCCTCATGGCATTTGAGTATCACAGAGCAACATGCTCCAGAAGGATGCTGGTGAGTGTGTCTGTCACAGGACGTTTGAGGACCCAGTGTCCCAATCTCTGTGGGAAGTTTAGGGAAGTAGAAATGGTCATGGAAGTCTCCAGCCCTGGACGTGGAGACTGTAAGCATGGTGGAGGTGGTGGTTCCATGGTCAGCTCAAAACCACACCGAACCCTGCCTGAAAGAATCATAGAATCATAGAATCACAAGGTTGGAAACGACCTGTAAGATCATCTAGTCCAACCGTCTTCACACTGCCACTGCTACCACAAGCACTAAACCAGATCTCGCAGCTCCTCATCCAGGCGCCTCTTGAACACTGCCAGAGATGGCGACTCCACCACCTCCCTGGGCAGCCATTCCAGCGCCTGACCACTGAGAGAAAAAGTTCTTCCTTAAGTGTAACCTAAACCTGCTCTGGTACAACTTGCGGCCATTTCCTCAGGTCCTGTTCGTTGCCTGGGAGAAGAGGCCAAACCCCTCTTCACCACAACCTCCCCTCAGGAAGTTGTACAGTGCAATGAGGTCTCCCCTGAGCCTCCTTTTCTCCAGACTGAACAATCCCAGCTCCCTCAGCCGCTCCTCATAGGACTTGTGCTCCAGACCCCTCACCAGCTTCGTTGCCCTTCTCTGGACACGCTCCAGGGCCTCAATGTCCTTCTTGTAGCGAGGGCCCAAAACTGAACACAGCACTCGAAGTGCGGCCTCACCAGCGCTGAGTACAGGGGATGATCACCTCCCTGCTCCTGCTGGCCACACTGTTTCTAATGCAGGCCAGGATGGCGCTGGCCCTTTTGGCCACCTGGGCACACTGTCGGCTCATGTTCAGCTGAGCATCAACCAACACCCCCAGGTCCCTTTCCTCCTCACAGTCATCCAGCCACTCATCCCCAAGCCTATAGCACTGCATGGGCTTGTTGTGGCCAAAGTGCAGGACCTGGCACTTGGCCTTGTTGAACCTCATTGCATTCACCCCAGCCCAGTGATCCAGCTTATCTAAGTCCCTCTGAAGGGCCTCCCTACCCTCAGGCAGATCCACACCACCTCCCAACTTGGTGTCATCTGCAAACTTACTGAGGGTACAGAAGCCTCTGTGAGCCGGCCTGCAGGCTGCTGAGCTGCAGTGAGGAGCCAGGCCTGGGCTGCAATGGCGAGTTGCAGTCAAGGAGGGAGGAGCTGGGCCAGGAGCATCTCTTCAGTGCTGCGTGGGGAGTGAGGAGAGGGAAAGACATACCCAGGCCAGCTGATGATAGGCCTTGGGGCTAAGTGGCTCTGCTTTGGGGCCAGCAACATCTGCTACCTCTTGTGGCAGCTCAGCCTTCAGCCTGATTTCATCCAACGGGGCTCAGGAGAGGGGAAGAGGTTGGCACATGCAGTGGGCGCAGGAGGGCTGGTATTCCCGTAAGAAGCTGCAGAGCAGCTGCAGGAAGAAAAAAGCAGCTGTCAGGGCTTTGTCAGCCCCAAAGCCTTGGGCTGAATAAATGAGTGGAATGAATCACGCCCAGTGTTTTCACTTCCTCCTGCCAGCGCTGCCTTAGGAGTTCAAGGCCAACGGCCCCAGGAACCGCTGATTCCACACACACTGAAACTGCCTCATTCCCATCTGTGCTCAGCCCTCACTTCCCCATGAAGGATGTGACACCACCGGGGCTCTGAGGCACACGGCCCTCACTGGGTGTCCCCTCTGATCACTGCCTGAGTCTCAGCACAGAGCGGTCCTGCCCAGCAGAGCCTTGGTGTGCAGACAGGAGAGCAGCTATGGCAGCCACAGGACATGGAGATGGGAGCTCCTCACCAGCAGATCCCACTGTGCCAGCATGGAGAACAGCACAGAGTGGGGTCAACCAGGGCCCACATTTTAGTTTTTATCTCCCTGAAGCTCCAAAGGTGCAAACGGGCAGCGGGCAGAGCAGAGGACTTGCATCAGAGGAAGTTGCCACAATCCTCCGGGCTCAGCTTGCTGACAGGAAGGTGAATGCAATTGCTCTTTTCCTCCAGAGGAGAAAAGCACCTTTCGTTATCATCACTGACATACTGAGGTGAAAAAAGATGCTGGAAATGGTTTATATGAATTCAAATGTTGAATTGGGTGTGTGTTGGTCTCGATTTGGATTTTGTTCAGCAAGAAGCAGCTGACACCAACGCCAACGACACCAACACCAACGACAGTGAGTTGTCTTCTGCATGTGGAGCAGCCAAAACAAAATGGTCAAAAGAGAAAGATGTAGAGCCTATCAGACAGATGGGCCCAGTGATATCAGCCAAGGAAATGCTATTGGCTAACACTGCCAGCAGTCAGAGTGCTTCCATCAGTCCCACACAGCTGCTGCCTGCAAAAGACAGGGTGGACAGAAGGAGCCCTTTTATAAGAAATGGTGAAGGAAGCTCTATCTGAACATGATGTTGCTGTGCCAATAAGGGAGCACTGCAGCAGGCTGCCCGGACAGGTCCCCAAGCTGTATGGATGCAGCTCTGGGGTACGTGCTCTATCAGAACCTTGCTTCATTTCCAACAGTCCCTGTTGTTTTATTTTTTGGGTTGTTTTTTCGTGGAATTGGCTTTCCCCCAACCCCAACCAACAATAAATACCACATAACCAAAGAGGAAGTGGTGAGCAGACGACATTTCTCATAAATCACATGAAACTTCTGAGCCCCTATGCTGGGACTGAGCACAGCAAGGGAAAGGAAACACACACTTATATGTGGCAAGGTCCTGGCAGGGCTGTGGGGTCAGCAGGGGTGCCCTCTGCTTGCTACAAGCACTGCAGTGAAGTTGGAATGAATGGAACACTGGATTCATTATATATATATATATAAAAAAGTAGAAAATAGAAGAAACTGGGGGAGAGGATGGCTCTTGGAGGTTTAAACCAATCCGAGAAAGTGAACTGGAGAGATCCCAAGGCTTTTCTCCTTAATAATATTTTGGGAGGTCAACATTTTGCTTTGTATGTTAAGGGTCAATGGGTCTGAAGATAATTTAGTTTGGCAATGAATGTCAGGAAGCTGCAGCACCTCACCAGTATCTCCACTTGCCTACCAACACCAAAATCAAGCAAAGAGCCAATTCTGGGTGGAATTTTAACCCCCAACAGAACCACTGCATTCAAGTCCAGGCCAATAGTGAAATACTTCTGTATTGATCATATGGCTAACATAGCTCATGGAAGTAGGGAGTAGAGAACCAGTGGTCAACAGTGGAATAAATGAGATTTGGCAGGAAATTGGAGGTTGGTCATTGACAGAATGGCTTGCTCACCTTTTGCAGGTTGTCTATCACTATTCTAATAGTGGTAACAGTTATGATTATTGTCATATATGAAAGCTGCACTAATGCAGATGTGCTTTACCTAATGCTACCTAAAGGTTACGGAAGTCTCAGATAAGGGATTTGAAACTTCCAAAGGGGGAAAGCGAAGTCTTGAAATGACTTTGATATTTCTGTCTGGTTCAGGTATTTGCTCAAGTTCTGCTTTAAATTCCAGATATTCCACTTCTCTGTAACAAACAAACTCTGGGTGTTCCTCTTCATGACTTCAAGACTTTCATAAATAAGAACTGACAACCTTGAGAAAGGGGCACAAATCCAAGACAGAATGCAATCAGAAGAGAGAAAGTGTCTTCCCCAAGTTGAGTCCATTTACCTCATGACAGTTATTTGTAAGTGAACTCACTGTCCTTATCTCCACATGTGTATTCTCTCCTGCTGAGGAGGAGTGAAGGAGTAGCTTGGTGGGCACCAGCCAGTTGACCAAGGTCCATCAGCTGCAGCGCTGCATATAAAGGAGAGCTCTTTCCACAGCACAGCTCAACTGAAGCATTCACTGAAGCTGGAGGGGTGGAATTTGATGATCCTTGAGGTCCCTTCCAACCCAAGCCATCCTATGAGTCCGTGATTCATGCTGTGCTGTCTCCTGGCAGAGAGAAGGCTGCTCAAGATATATTCCTCTGCATCATTTCCACTTCCACTGTACTCGCTGGTAGACGTCATGTGTAGCATCTCATAGAAGCATTCCCAGCCAGTCACTGCAATGCAAAGAGGTTTTTTTTGGTGCTAGTAGGAGATAAATGGGCTTGATAAGAGCCACCAAAACTTTGGCTCCATCTTCCCCGGTTAGGATGGGCTGATTGTATGCAAAGTCTTGCATTTATCTTGAAAAAATTCAGAGCACTCAACAAGTGGCTTCTCTGCTGCTTGCCCTGTGAGGTACTCAGCATCACATGGAGGTGACAGGGTGACAAAGAGAATCCCCAGCCCATCACCAGGGCATAGCAAGACCAGGTCAGAATAGGACAGTGAGCATAAAGACACCACTGCCCAACAAAGCCAAGTGCAAAGTCTTTCAGCTGGGTACTCCACTATCAGTACAAGCTAGGGGACAAAAGGCCTGAGCACAGCCCCACCAAAAAGAACTTAGGGGTGCTGGTGAATGGCAGCTAGCCATAAGCCAGCCATGTGCCCTCGCAGCACAACAAGGCAACCACATGTTGGGCTGCATCCAAAGCATGGCCAGCAGGGCAAGGAAGGTGATCCCGCCCAGATGCTTTCCTGTGCAACCTGCTCTAGGGAACCTGTTTTTGGGGAAGGGTGAGGGGGGCTGGTCTGGGGACCTCCAGAGGTCCCTTCCACGCCCTACGATTCTGTGAGTCTGCAAATTGCTCTCTGCCATCCCTGAGATTAGCTGGTACTCACTGGGCCCTTGGCAAACCCCTCAGCTGTGCCACATCCTAAACAATACTTTAGGATCTATATTGAACCGAAAGGCCATATCCATGCTCATGGTCAGGCCCTGCAGACACAGGACACCCTCCACTCCTGCACGTAGCATAGCCAGCTGCTTTCTGTGTCCCTGCAGTAATTCACAGAGACAAAATGTCATTCTGTTGTGTCCTTTCTGCTCAGGTGACAGTTGGTGGATAGAGCTACTTGGAAAACAGTGCTGGTTTTCTCATCTGCAGAGCACCATTCCAAGCCACATCAGGTATTACCAGTTATTTTCAGCCCACCTGGGCTTGTGGATCTCATTTTCTTACTTTGTCCATCTTAGCCATTACCTTGGCTTCTTGATACCATTTGCAGACTCAGGCAGGGAAGACATTTAGGTACCAGCACTCTTCATTGTACCAGGGCTCTTGCCCTCAGGGTTTCTTCTCCTTTTGTCTTCATGTGGCTTGGCTGGAAGAAAGTAATGTGAAACAGACACAGAAGCAGTGGCACTCACAGGGGCACATGATGTCTGTGCTTTAAGAAGTCAGGAGCAAGGCTTGAACTGTTCAGTTTCAGGCAATGGGAGGAAGTCACACCTTGTCATAAACACCTCAAGGAAGCAAAGCTGCCCACATGCTCCTCTGGTGTCCACTCTAACTGTGGAAACATAAAAATTGCCTAAAGAATGACCTTGCAGGGCAGACAGACAACTGGAATTACCAGATTTTAGGCACTCCTTGACAAGCACTGACCTGCTTGTCATTCAAAGTCTTAACCCTTGACTGCTGATGTTGTAGCTGATGTTACAACAAGCAAGAGGCCAGAGCTCCTCAGACAAGAAGCAGGAATTAATAAGCAGTGTCCCAGCCAGACAGCCCAGATGAAAGGTGAAGTCAGCTGCTAGGATCCAAGCAACAGTGGGCTCAGCATGAAGCATCCTCACAGTCGATAACACTTCCTGCAATGGAGCACAACCAACCTCTGACCTGTTAACAAGCAAACAGTATCAGAGTAACTTGGAAAATCTGAACTGAACCAGTAGGACTACTGAAGCAGACATGGGAATTACTGTTTAAAAAGGCCATTTCCAGGCTTTTCTTCATCTTTGCTAAACTGTGGAATTGCTGTCAAAGTAACTCAGTACTCTGCTGTGCCTATGGAAGAAAGGTTAACTGAGAACAAGGTCCTGCAAGCTTTTGGAATCATAAAAGCAGTACTTTTACACAGACACCAGATGAACAGCTGGTTGTGCCTCCCTTTGGAAAGGACTTGCCCTGTCATGATCCAGTGATTCATTACCCACCAGAAGGAATGCTGCTCTTTTCTTTAGGCTGAATTCTCACTCCTCTTAGACATATCTAGAAGTAGATGAGGAACCTCAGGCAGGAACTGACACAGCAGAGCCCAGAAACAAGTCGAGAAAGCCTCTGTGTGTAGCCATGACCAGAATTAACATAGTATGTTAACTCAGTACTACTGGCCAGTTCCTCAAAAGTCAGCACAAAGACTAGCAGCTTTCCACCTGGGTGTCTTTGCAAGATGGCAATAACTTGGACCATGGCAGATATATCAGAATAACCTAAGTGGTACTTGGAGCACATTTGGTATTTGAGACCTCTTCCTCAACCATCTTCTGCTAATGTGTCTGAATATGCCAGGATGTGCCAGATGACACCAGATGGCATACAGTTATACACACGAAGGTCATGTGGATGTGGGCTGTTCAGCAGCTTCTCCTCCTCTTCTTAAAGCTTCCCTGAAAAGGACGGCATCTCTTGGAATTCATAGGAAGCAAAACACAACACCAAGGCAACCATCAGAACTCAGTGTGAAGGTGCAGGGTGTTTTGAGAAAGGCAGCAAAAAGAAGACAGGGACAGTGGGAGTTACAGTCATATGCGCTGGCCTGATGCCAGTGAGTCAGGCATCACTTGTGGATTACAGGACTTCCAGGGAAGGCTAATTTCAAAGAAAATGACCCAAACCACATCTGGCTGCTCTCAGCTGGGCACAATCCTACTTCCTCTTCTCCACCTCACATTAACATTCCTGCACACCTTGCAGGAAGGGCCCAGTAGCACTGCAGAGCTTGCATGAATGAGGACCTTTCTCTTCATTCCCTGGATGTATGAAGACGCAGCTGTCTCAGATGCTTAAATATTCTTGGATTGAGAAGAACTACCAATCTTTAGCCTAAATGTTACCAAATCCAACAAAGCTTAAGAATCCCTTCCAGTAGTACACAGCAGGTTATCTTTAAGCAAGCCTCAGTTTACTGTTCTTTACTACAGCTCTCCCCAGAGTCCAGGGCAGTTGCAGAAAGATGACAGTGTGACAGTGTGACAAAGGACAGTACATTATGTTAACCAAGGTGAGACTGCAGGCCAGAGCCAGCAAGCTAGGGCAATGAGTAGAGCTAAGCTGGGCTCTCAAGTTTAACTTCGGTAGAGAGAGGATTCTGTCAGAGCCTCCACTTAGAAAACAAACCCAATGTTAAGTGGTACTGTTTTGTGCAGAAGTGCAACACGCAGCAGCACAAGGCAGCACAGCACCAAGTCACAAGTAAAGATGCTGCAGCAGCTTTAAAAGTTGCAGCCTGAGCCAGCCACTAAGAACAAGCCTGCAGTGATAGTTGCAGTGGCACAACTCCTTTAACAGGCCACCAAAAATGTACAATCTCAACTGCAGAAGAAGTGTAGATTGGGAACGAACACACTACACTCTCCAAACTGGCAAAATCTGCATTTAATTTACAACATAGTAAAGGTTACAGGTAAAAAGCTCAACAGAAAGTGTGAAAAGGCCTATTACATATTACACAAGTGTACAAACTTCTGTACAAAGCCCCTGATGTTACACTGTCCCCTCCTGTACTGGCCAGCTATGGCCACTAAGCTCTGAAATAATGAGAGCTTGTACAAACCCAGGGAGGAGAAGAGCTTTAGAAACCAATAAGCAGTAAAGCTTCCCTTTTCAAGAAAGATCTTGCAAAGAGCCACTGGCAAAACCAAACAAACAATGAAAAATTAAAAATAATAAAAAAAAATAAAATAAAAGATGACCTGTTCAATGCTTACTTGCTCTAACTAGTCTTACTGTAAAGAGTTGCCTTCGTAAAACAGACTGGCTGGAAACAGAAAACTCTACATCCTGGAAATAAGCAAAAATAAAAAATAAAGTGTGAGATTTTTAGGGAGAGTAGGAAGTGTCTGAAAGAAGAATGTCTCATTTTCAATAGCAACTAAGCACAGAGTGGCACAACTATATCATGGAGAAGTTACCATGTTCATCAGAGTAATAGTTTGAGCTAGATATGAAGGCATGGAGGGGAACAAACCAGTCTCTAACGGCATCACTCCTATGGGTGGGGTAGCCACTAGCTCTAATTGCCTCAACACCATGATAGATGCAATCACTGCAGATGCAGAAGTCACACTGATTTTGAAGCATCTGTCCAAAACAAGTCTAGTGCCTACAGCACAGAAGAGGCACTATAAAATAGCACTGCTTCAGAAACCATCATATTTTCACAGAAATTCTTAGCCTGGTAGCTACAGTACTGTACACACTAATGAACAGCTGGGTACCACTGAACAGCTGGTACCACTGTCATTTTAGTGCACATTTCCTAGAGGAATCCCCCAGACAAAGGAATGTGACTACGTAGCTGAACTGCAATATATAGTGTTAAAATAAAAAATAAATCTAAGAAGAAAAAAACAAAAGGGCTCCGGCCTTACCTTGTATAAAGGCATACAACCTGAATAAATCTGAATCAGATTTTCAAATCTAAAACTGAGGATTTCATAGGCTAGAAACAACAATCCAAATCACACTTCTCATTTTACTCAATGGGGAAAAATGATGAAATAGTTAAAAAAAAAAAAAAAGGAAAAAAAGCTCATGTCATGAAACTAACTTGAACTTGGCATGCTTCTTTATTCAGGGTGAGGCAGAATCTCTACTGAGAATTTGTATTCTAGCTTTAGGTAGCACATAATTCTTATCTTCTGTTACCCCAGCAGCCAAAATACTGTGTAGACTGCAGTTTTAGTTGTTAAACATGAGTCCTGTACCACTGCTGATGGTTGCTCATGTTCACCTGTGCCTTGTTGCATGTCATGTACTCTAAAATCAGAAATGCTGTTAGCAAGTAAAAATGAAACTATTTAAGGTAAAAGGGCCATCAAGTTTAAAAAAGTATCTTCCTCTGTGTTAACTCTACCTTCAATTACCACTACGTTGTTGTTGATTCTTTGCACACTGTAGATAGCTTCCAGCCACCAGTCAAATGCTCCTAGGCTTGTCATGCTTGTTTGCTGCCATAAACACCAATACAAACTCAGATCCATCCACGTGTGCCCCTTTATCCAGCCACATAGCAGTCTGTGGTACAACAGTGGACCACAGCTCAAGAAGCCCAGAGATTCCTCATCCATCTCAACTCCCAAGTTCTCATGAACTCACGTGATGCTGCAGTGCTTTAGGTAAAACAAGTTGTAACCAAAGTAGGGAAAAAAAGAAAAAAAAAGAAAAAAAAAGAAATGCCCCACACGGGTAAGGCTTTGAAAAGATAAAAAATAAAAGCTGGCCTGTATTTTGCAGGCTTTAGAACTCAGACCAGTGGGATTTCTGGAAGGCCTGGCCCCAAGAATATCGACTTCTGATACAGCTGACCTGCTATGAGCAAGCCTGGCAAGAACGACGTTACTCATAGTAAGCACAACACCTAAATACACACATTTGCAGGGTCATGCCATAAATGATAACTAAACTGTGTGATTCTGCCCCTTCAACTTATATGATCAAAATTCGTAGTAAAGACCTTTGGGGATAGAGGCTAAGAAAAGGCTGCCATATATTTTGGTTCAGAGGGAGATGGTAGCTATATTGTTGTTGTCTTTTTTTAAACAGTTATAAAAGTGTTTGAAGACAGATCTTTAAAGGATTATTTTGCTTCTCCAACCTCCGTATTACATCTGGTTAGGACATTAAAATTTCAAAAGGACAATACTACACATAAACAGTTTCTGGAGTTCATAACTCCCACCCTCCCTCATCAAAACCTAACTCAGATCAGTAGGGAAGGGGTTGGCTTCTTGCCCGGCCATGCCTCCTTTGCATATTTCTTCTTCTTGGGTTCATTCACAGCTTCAGGATTAAAGACAGCAGGATTTGGAGCTGGGTTCATGTTAACTGTTGAAGGTACAACAGGAGTCAAGTCCACATCTGGGGCAAGATTGGGGTAGGGCATTGGCAGACCACCAATGAGTGCTGTCCCATGGACGCCGTGTGATTGGGAACCTGCCTCATTGTGGGTTGGAGGCAAACCACCATATAATCCTCCACTGTAGGGAAAGTTCTGCATACGCCGTGTTGCAGAGTCATCCGTGGTCAGTGAGCCTGGATTGTCCAACCTTTTTTTCTGTAGAGAAAAAGCATTTTAACAGTTATTCAGAATACATGAAACAAGAAAGCTACTTAAACTAGATGGCTGCACAATTTTCCCCCAAAACTCTGAGAGCAGCCACAAATAAGTAGTCACAGATACGAGTGGATTTCCCAATCTTTGTCCCTGAATATTTCCCTTGGGTTTCTTTGAAAACTACTCAATAATAAATGCTTAAAAGTGCACAATGAATGCATACTAGTCTTGAGCTTTTCCTGAACACCAGACCAGGTAGGTCATTGGTCAGTAACACAGTTCCTCTTTTCTCCTTTAGTAAGAAAGAAACTGCAATTTCTACATCACTTGAATGATTCTGATCACCTGAATCTTCTCCTGCAGGCAGTAAGTTCGTGGCTTAGGTAGAATGATCCTTTTCCACATATATTACTTATTTTATACAAACAACAAATGCAGCTTAGTTACTTGAAGTTTTGCATAACTTCCTAGAGTATTCAAATTAAACACAGTGCTGGCAACACACTTGTCCTGGAAGAGTCTTAACTCTTCCAGCCTTATCAAATCTTTAGTACTTAGAGTTTAAATAAACACTTTCTCATTTTTACTTTTTGTTTTGCATATTACCCACAATTTCAACCAATGCCTAGTATTACCATACTGAAAAGTGATTCTTTTGAGATGCAAAAAAAAATTGCCATTGAGCCCACATGCTATTAAAGTAAGAAGATAAGCTGGACTTAATGCAAAATGGTCAGATTGCTAAAAAGTATAATTGTGATACACAAACACAACTTCTCCTTAAAAAGAAAATCCCTTTCAGCACAGCACATTATGTTTCTAAGGTGTAAACCACCCGGTGAGTTAACCACTGTAATAATGGATTGATTACAGAGTTGAAAGTCACTGTGTACCTTAACAGGGACTACTGCTGTCTGTACCATGTTCCTGAAACGCCCAACAGAAGGGTCCACATCCTCTGCAAAGGGAAGAACAGTGCAGCTTTCAGAATCAACAGAGGAAAAAACAGAACATCTGTCAAGCAAGGACATGAAGGAACCTACATGAAGAATTGGTATGTGGATGTACTTTCCAGCACTCTAGCAGCCCTCAGAAAGCACAAGCATGCCTTAATAAAGAAGAGATAAGTAGCTGCGTGGTGACACCTAGTGGTTTTGTCTCAAGGATTCATCAGTTACTCTGGCAAGGAAAACTTCCATGCAACTGGAAAATGGGGAAGTGATGGAGGAGAAGGGATAGATGGACAGTCATGTTTACACCACTCAAACAGAAAGGAATTGTGGGCTGAAAGTGCTGCTGGACAATGCACTGTGCATGCTCAAAGGCACAAGAGCTGGTCCTGAAAGGCCTTGAAAGGCCTTGAAGGAGTCAGAAGAATTCAATGCAGCCTCTGTAAAATCAAACACGAAGATGTTCTGAGAGCTACATTATGAATAAGAATGGCTGTTCTGGGTGTTATGCATTATCAAATTAAGGCAAGACTTACGAATAAGCTGTGCTTACTATGAATATTAGCTACATAATATATCATTAATGTCATTAATGTAAAACAGCTGAGGAAGAAAAATGACTTAAGAGGAATTAGATACAACTCTAGAAGTGTCATTTCGAATTAGGTAGTCAGACAAGTAGCGAAAAACTCAGCTGAAGACAGATACTGAATCCATTAGGTAACAGGAACAGAAAGCATTAAGGCTTTGATTAAAAAACAAACAATAAGTTCAATTCTCATTTAGATTCTAAAGAAGGCAAAGAATTCAAAACCTTTCATTCTTTTGGATCCATGAGGTCTTTCCAACATCTGATTAAAATTGAACAATTAAGCTGAATGTGACATCTCCATCCTGCACAAAATCATGAAGAAATTTTACAGAGAGAAGAAAAGCAGAAATCACAGATTTAAGTGAGACAGGCCAGCTTCTCTGAAATAGCAGATCTCAAAAATTCCCTGTCAAATTTCTGCCTTCTTACCTATATATAGCCATGAAGAATCTCTATGAGAATTTGGAAAGAGGGCCTTTAAAGTTATCAACTAAGAGTAAACTACTTACCTGGATTGATGATTTCATCATCATCACTGAATGTTACTCTGGAATTCTTCCGTTTTCTCTTTGGTCTCTGAATATCCAAGTTTCCTTCCTCTATAGTTAATGTGGAAATTCTTTTGTTGTGGGCTGTATTAAACTCTGTCAGGTTCTGAAAAAAGATTTAGATAAGAAACATTTTAAGCAAGAAGTGTGTGAAGTCTGCTTTTATCATCAGCTGTGCATGTCAAAAGATTGCCACCCGCTGTCTAACTTCAGCTCTAGACCCCCAGAAAGAAAAAATGTTTTGATGCTGGAACAGATTATCTAGAAATGCCGCTGAGTGTTTTTGTGGAGATGCTAAAAACTTAACTAGGCACAGTCTTGGGCAACTTGTTCTAGCTGACTTTGCTTGAACAGAGGAGTAGGAGCAAATAATCCTGAGAGTTCCTTTCCAAACTCAATGATCCTGTGAATACCAGGCAAACTGCTTTGCCACTCTCTACTAGCTAGCTGTAGGAAACAGAGCTGCATTCACTGTTATTTGGCAATGGGGAACAGCATGGGAAATCACCGGTGACCTAGTTGGCAAGAGACAACTCTTTGCAAGGCCTGCAATCCCTCTGTGAAAAGGCTATTGGAATAGTGGGATTATTGGAGCACTGATTCTGGGAAAAAGCATGAAGATACCCCATCATGGCAGAATTAGATGATCTGTACATTTCTGCCAGCAGAAGACACCTCAGACCATCTTCATGAACAAGAAATTAAGAACCTGAACCAAGCAAACAAGTAGAAAATGCCATCTGTTGCAGACGGGTACACCATCTAACAACAAGGGACCCTCATACTCACGTCAAGCTCTGTCTCCTCTTCTGGCAGGCCCAGCAAACCCTTGAGCTCTTCATCTTCACCACCCATTTTCTCATCTCCTTTAACTGCTGAAGGCAGTGTCTGAGGCTTCTCTCGCAGAGTATATGCCCGTGTAGAAGCACCAAATGAAACTGTGGAATCAATGGGTATCTGTTGGGGTTTGTGAGCTTCCAAACGGATATGACCCAAAAATGTGCCATGTGCTGAGAAGAACATCACAATGGAAAACAATGTTAGTTATCTGCTCGAGCTCACAGTGTTCAAGTCTTGAGAAGTTCAAAACCTGTACGTGGTTTGCAGAGATACAAACCAATGAAGCACTGCTGAAAACATTAGCTGTGTATGTTTTACCTATCATCTCACAAACTAAGACAGTCTGCAGAAAATCCTGTACACCCCAATGTACCATGTCTGGAATCATTCTCTTGGTGGAAAAACAGTATGTCAGCTTTTAGATCTTAGAAAACCACTCCCAGAATAGAAAGTTTCATCACAATTGCAAAGGAAAGGTCAAATGATTTTCTTTCCCTCTCTTAAGAGTCTAAAAATGCCGCCTTAAACACAAGGGGAAGCAGAGGTAAGCTGCCTGGAACAAGCACTCACTTGTTCTTAACCACTGCCAATCTTTCACTAGGATGCTATTCTAGACTATGACCATCTGGCCACACAGTGCAAACAATAACAAAAAAGAAAAGGAAAGCATCTCTCATTCGAAAATGTTGAAGCACTGAAACAGGATCACTGTTGGATTAAATGTTATGTTACTTACTGCTGTTTAGATCTATGAGGAAAACCCTCTTGAGATGTTTGTGATAGACCAAGGCAGCATGGACCCGAGAGCAAGACTGGTGGTCAATGGTAAAATCGCACAGGTCAGGATTTCTCCCAAAGAGATAATATTTCTTCTCATCAATGATGAGTTTCTGAGGTAGAATATCAAACAGAAGAGGATATTAGACTCCTAGAATCTTTTGGAGCTTCCTGGAAAAGTTCAAAAAAGTGAATGAAAAGAGTAAATGCAAAACAAAGCATCATAAACTGACCAATATATCAGTAATGTTTGACACTGTTCAACACAGAAATTTGCATTTTTTTCTTTTTAAATTCAGAACAGCTGAATATGGAAGATACCCAGTTATTCCTGTCTCTAACATCTCACTTGACATGTCAAGAATCACTGTTTAATCAGAAATCCACCTTTAAATGGAGTATCTGTTGACAAATGAGGTGCAAGTGCAAATAAAATGTGAACAATTATATTCTTCCTGTTGGAACATCTGAAGCATGCAGGTCTCTCCTTTGAATTTACTTGTATCTGGTGGAGAACTGCATACCTTGAAGGCTCACTAAAATTCAAACTAGAGCAATACACTGATACACTGAAAGAATCTCCTGGACTCTTGTATCACCTGGGTACTTTATTATCACTGTCTCTTTACAAATACTGGTTTTCACAAGACTACCCCTTTTCCCCTGCAAGCCCTAATCAACAATTAGCATTCTCCCTTGCCACAGTTATTGCCCCTTAATATTATAGTTGTTTCACCCAGCTACTGACCTGCAAAAATGTTTGTTATAACACACCTTTCGAGAAAGGTGAGCTTGGTTTTGTGGGGATCCAACTTCACACCAACAGCTTTATGACAAGCAGCACCGAGTACTGTCCCCTTCAGTTCAGCACTGACAGCTCTTCCCAAATTCAATACCTCTGTACTGATGAAATCTATGATTTCAGTTTGTGAGAAAGATGAGCACTAACTCCTACTTTTGCATATTCAAAACAAGTTACCTAAACAAAACTAGCATACAAATAAATGGATCTTTAAAAGCTTATTTCTTACTCCATATTTAAGCATTTAGCTATTTAAGCATTTACTGTTTCAAGGATCACAAAAATTGATCCAGTTATTTCTCATTCTTGTCCAAAACCTACTCCAAAACAAACGTCCAATAGGTTCTCATTTGCACTCATTAAATGGTGTTTAAGAGCTTTTGCAAAGATTGAAACAAATTCATAAATTGGAAGTCTTGCAACAAATCACTGTTGCTTTTACTTCACTGTAATGTTTCTAATGTTTTCTGTGCCTCTGAGCTATAACCCAGTGTCATCCTTTACACACTGAGCTTAAACACTGCAGGGCTTGTTTTAATGTTGCACTTTTCAGACCCAGCAATCACAAAGTATACCTCAGACCTCTGAAGGAGACCTGGTATACAGATGGCTCGGTTAGTATCAAGTGCTCAAGGAGGCACTACTGCAAGCAGGACCTCCACGCTGCGTATGTGCCTGTAAGCAGCAGTCACCACGTGCTGCAGCACTCAGCACATCAGAGTGCATGACAGGCAAAGTGCCCCTCGCTGAGATGCTTCAACGCTGATAATCAACATCAGATGCTCCAGAGATGAAGTAGGACTCTATGGTCACTCCCTAACCTCTCCATGATCACATCTTCTACTGAACCTCTGAGTACTTGGATAGTAGGCTAGCAATGGTTGTTAAGAGTAAGCAAAAAGAACTGCTGGATTACCATGTGATAGTAGGAAAAGGGAATCTGGATGCTTGCACCATCTGCTTTACCCATTCAGACGGAGACCTCAGGCTTACAAAGCCAAACTTGGCCTTCTGCACATCCAAAAGCTTTGGGTAGAACAGCCTAACCATCCATCCTTGGAATGTGACAGGACCAGGATGATATTCCTGACTGACAGTTTATCTATGCTGAATTTGTTTGTGTATTGTCTAAAGCACTGGTGCATTCTCAGCTTCTGTATTGCATTCTGCTGCCTTTTTCAGTTTGGGACAGATCTCCCTTGATTGCCTCCATGGATTAATTTAGCAGAGAGCTGCATATAGGCTCTTTCACCCAAAAGCTCTCCATTCTCAAAAATCCAAAAGAAACATGATCTTGTCTCATAGAATAAGTCTCTCAGGTGGGAGGGCTGCAGTAAGGCCACCTGCCAGAGACCAGAAAAAAACAAAGGCACTGCCAGCTGGCTTTGCTCACCATCTCCTTACACGGCCTGAAAGAAACACTGGGAAGCCTGATGCCAAGTACAATCCTTACACAGACGCTATTGATAGGATGGCAGTGGGATGGCTGAGCTGACAAGCAGTCCTAATTCAGTTCTGACCTCTGAAACCTCTAAAACAGTTCCTAACATGCAACAACACTGAGAAAAGACATGGATCATGGTTTGAAGACAAAAAACGCAGTGGGATTGAAAGCTATTGTGGGCTACGGAGAGCCAGTGAAGGATAGCTGCCCTGAAGGATAGCCCAAGTAACTGGTATGAGCCAACTCATCCACACCTTACATGATGTAATGAAGTACTGTGAAGATGTCATTACACACGTTGGTACCTAGTTCCTTTCAAATTGAGGCTGAGGAAAGATCTCACACAGGTCAATGCTGGCATTGCCAACTGCCTGTGCTTTCAAATGTGGAGTAAGAGCAATCTCTTAAAACAATCTGTTAAACCAACAAGTTGTGGACTATCCCCATAAAGCCTCGTTTACTGGCTTCTGGGCTGGGAAAATATAAGCTTGTTTTCTTTCCTTTGCAAAGCATATTCTGGTATCCTAATCAATTTTTAAACAGTAAATCTCTCCTGCAAGACATCAGAAGAAACACTTCATGTCTGATGCACTTGCAGTAGCATACAGTACAAATCTGCAAGGACTAAGCTCCTTAATCCTTCCTCATCTAACACTGAGTTCTTAGTTTTCCAAATTTCTGCTCAGTGAAGTCAGCTTGACTTTGCTGTCTAGACACTTCTGTCTCTGTTCCAGTCAACTGGAGGTTAGGAGTCTCTCTGTGGCTAAAATAGGGTCACTGGCTTAGGTCTTCTCTGTCAAAAACACTAAGAGCATTTGGTTTGTGTGTCGGTTTTTGAAGAATTTTTATTCTTACTCTTTTGGATTTGAGGTTCCTTTCCCCATGTTGAGTTCCTGTTCCTGAAGTTCCTAAGACAAAGTGCTTTCTGACTGCAGTTTGATACCTCCTATACAATTATATTCTAAGAAATAAAATTGCAACCTTAGTCCAAAATTATGTTTGGAAGCAGTAAGGCTCTGCCAAGTACTGTTTCCCTTACAAACATTTTCTTTTCACTCTCACACCAGGACAGGTTCAGTATTCAGGAACCTAAGTATTATTGTCTGCAAACTGACCACTGCAGCTCTGCATTCTTTCAAACACAGCACCTAGGAATGGAAGCACTGCACAGAACGAGAGACAGTACAGGCAAAGGAAAACTTTCACTTAATTCAGCAGTTTTGGAGTAAAAGAAAGTGATCTGGAAATAACAAACATCAGAGAGAAGGGAAATACTTCTGAGTGGGTGTGGAAAGTGCTATGAGATTTTCTACCACTGGTGCCTATGTATGTGATACACTGAGCACACACAAAATCTGTTCTCATACCTCAATGAGTTTGTCTCCTTTGACTACATCCAAATGTAAGCCAGGTGGAGGTTTTCCTGCCCTGGAAAATAAAGAAAGTTAAGTATAGTATCAAAGTATTTAGTGAAAAGTTCATTAATAATAGAGCTAATAGATCTACTCTATCATATACTCTAATTAGATCTACAGACCAATGCAACACAAATGTAAGCACATTTATTTGGAGAAAAAAAGGATTAAACAGCCAAAAATTGTGCTTTTGCTCCATGCAGATTCCTTCTGCCTACACATAAACCACACATGTTTACAATGAGTTAAGCTAACAGAACACAGGGCATTTCAAGATTCATTACTCCAACCAAAAGACAGTGTCTTCACAAACCAAACAGAGCAGTTCCCAACAGGAACCCACAAGGAGAGAAGGGGACAGATTGGACCTGTCAGTATAAGGCCTCCTCACGTTACCTAAAGAACAGCCTGAGCTGTTGAGAGGAACAGAATCTTCTACCATCCTCCCCCCAGAACTGGTGATGGTCAAAAACATCAGAAGGGTTCCATACTTATCTGAGTAATATAAAAATGCTGGCCAATGACCAGTGTTCTTCCACTTAATCAAACTTCCCTACTGAAACAGGCAGCATGGAAGAAATGGCAGCATTAGATGGGAAGGGGATCATGATCCTACAGCAGTACAGACCTCCTCCACCAAATTCTCCCAACAGCTCAGATCCCCCCGCCCTATGGCTGCACTTCTGCTTACCCTATGAAGCAGATTCACTTGGCAGCTTCATTCCCTTGGGAAAAGGGAGCACAGAGGCACCTGTGATTCAGCAAGGCACAGCAGAACACTAGCACATAGCTGAACACACAAGTATTAATGCTGATGATCAGCATTCACAACCACAACAGCCCCATGGCATCAGTACGCTGCCATTCACAACAAAGGATCCTTAACTGCTGAGAGCAAACCATCTTTTTCTGCTTAGACCCTTAAAGATGTGTATTTGCAACACTCTCTTGCTGACAGTACCACTGCTGCTTGTCTCTGTGGCTTTCTGTGCAATAGCAGTGACCCAGTTCTCAGCTGCACTGCTGCCCTTCCCAAGACCAACCCCAGAGATCGCATTTCCATTTATTGCTTTTCTTACTGCACAGTGCAAGCCAAGAGAACAGCGACAATGGGCAGTGACATTCTCAGCATGGTCGGGGAAGAAAGAAAGGTCACTTGTAACTCAAGTTGTTTGAAGGGGTTAAATATAGATGTTTGTGCTGCTGGGATGTTTTGAAGGTTTACTCTGTGCCCTTGGATCAGTTGGTTACTATACACATGCTCTCTGAGGTAACTTCATATAAGAGCAGAGTACTCTATTATTCCTACTCATTTGTTTCTCATATGTTGTGCAAGTATTTTTCATTCCTGCTCCAAATCCATTATAGCAGCTTGCTCAGATGTCTCCCTGACCCTTCCTGAATAGGCTAGTCCTTTTTCACAAGTTTTTTTTACCAAATTCTTCTCTGAGGTTGTGTGTAGCATCGCCCTGTCAAGTGAAACAAATGCAGCTGATAGGCTTACTCTCTTGGACCAAAACAACAACAAAGAACAACCAAAAAACAACAGCATGTACAGCAGACACAGCAAGGCTCCAGGAGGCTCAAATGGTCCCCTGACCAATGGACCCCCTGACTGACTGTCCCCCAACAACAGGATTATGTTAGGGCAGAAGAAAGACCAGCAGGCTGAAATGCTCCCACTGAAACTACACTGTGTGGCTGGTGAGTTTTACAAGGATTCACCCCACCAGTCACTGAAATACAGCCAGGGAATCACCTCCTCTCCAGCACTCCTTCCCCACACCACGCTGCAGCTACAACCGCTCTCCCTCCCCGTGCTGCTCTGTGATCTCAGCTCTCACGTTTCATTCTAAGATAGGTTTCATTCACAGCCTCACATCATTTCTCACATCCACTTCCCAGTGTTTCCTCTTCCTGTCCGTAAGCACTGGCAAACTCATTTTTCTCCATTCTGCTGAAATAATCAAATTCTACAACACAATTTTCCTTTAGTAATTTCTGCAAAGCCTACCTTAATTCAATGAAACAAAAGCTGCCTCCCTCCTTTTAAAAATAAATATCTGTAAACCTTCCAGCAAATTAACTCTATGTGGAAGTCCCCTTCTATGCAGCCTGGCATCTGCTCTCCCCCTCTCCTTCAGTGATTGCTTCCTGGTTACCCAAGGGTCAGCATGCCTTAAAAGCATTTTAGCAACATCTTCAACCCACCTGTTGGGCCAAGAGAATTGCTGCTAGGATGGTGCTGTGCCCTCAGCTCACCACAGACCCCACTACCCAAGCCTCTTCTGCTCTGTACAGGTCAGCATTCTGCAACAGACCTTAAAACCAGACCTGCCAATGGACTGCTACAGCCTGCCAGTGTGATGAGCTCACCAAAACAAAACCTGCTTAGCCCACTCACTGCATCTCTGAAGGCTTACCTGCAACAAGAGCAGCCTTCCACAGAGCTAACACGGCTAACTGATGAGAATACAACAATTATTGGTAAATTACTCTGCTGGATCAGAGGGAAGAGGACATCCTATGATAGAATTTGTCTTCACTGAAAAGGAGTATAAGGATCTCAAGTGCCAGTACAAGAGAATCTGTGACAACTGCTTAAAGAAGAAACTGCAAAACCTAGATGATATTTACCCAAGTATTCAATGAGATACCAAACACTTCTAAACCTAAGAGTATGGCAATTAAATTATTCAAAAAAGTCAGATAAATTAATGTACCCACTGATGATGCTAATTTTAAAACGTGAGAGTGATGTGGAAACATACAATAAATTAAAGTCTGAAACTGGTAAAAACTGTACTGATAGAAACTGTATTGGCAGAAACTTGTGCTGAAGAAATACATATTGTGTATATACATACATTGTACCAAGGTGCACAGTTTAGTGGAAAAAACTGATCTGTATTGACAGTGATAGGTGGATGGTTGGACTGGAAGACCTTGGAGGTCTTTTCTAACCGTGGTGATTCTATGAGACTGTATTACAAAACAGATCTAACAGACACAGAACTAACAGCCAGACCAGAACAGAGCTATCTCATTTGCCCTTCAATATTCAGCAGTATTTTTGTTTGAAAATATGTGACGATACGCAGTGTATGTTGGTTCCTCCAATGCCATGGAAACATTCTTCTTCTTTTACAGAAGAACAAATGTTGCTCTGAATTACACATAACCTGTTCCATTCTGCAATAATAATTAATTCTGTGATAATGCCAGAACAACCTGAAGGATCACTGCATTCAAAGAACACAGCCAAAAGCTGAAGTGCTTTCTGCTCTGTGAGTATCCTGAGGAGTTGTTAATGTAGGATGTAGAAAATGTTGATGTCTACCAGCCAGATCAGTTGGCTTCCTGCAAAAAGGAGTATGCATACTCATGGATCATGACAAACAAGCACAGATATGAGACCAAAAATGTCATCAGCAGACACAGAAACAAATGTACGTGCAACCCATGACCTGTACAAGGGATGGAAGGTTACAGAATTGACTGTTTTCATACTCAAAATGTTCCCAGTAGGACGCATAAAGGATGCATAAAAGATGTGTGGTATTTACACACTATAGGAGAAAAAAAAACACCACCAATATTCAGATTACTTTAGACCATTTCTCATGTAAAACAAGAGTGCTATGAAGAGTGCAGCACTGCTTCTGTGTGATAAGCACTACCAACTCTATTTCTCTTTCTCATTCCTGTGAAACTGTATTGGGCAGACCAAAGTGACATAGGGTAAAGAACGTTTAGCAAAATAAAAACAACATCTAGCAACAGCATTACTCTCCCAGTTCACACCAGCTGCCTGCTCAAGGACTCCCCAAGCCACAACTGCTATTTGTTTATACAGGTTGAACCCAGGTAAACTTACATTCACAGAATCTCATACACAGTTTCACAGACCACCCACGCTCAGCTGAAGCATCACCTCCACTTCTTGGCCACAAATCTGCTTGCTACAAACTTCATTTTACAGACCCTGCTTCTTCTCTGAAGGACAGCAAACACTCATCTCCTACAGCTTCTGTTGACACTCAGGACACTCAACACATCCCTTAGTTGTTCCTTTTCCAGACTACGGAGAAGCTCAGGCATCTGTAGCACAGCTTTCACTATCCTGGAGATAATGCTTAAGATAACACCCAAGAGAAAGAACTCACGTGGTTTTCTGAAGAGGTGAGTATTAACTCACAGTCTATCTACTTACTGCAGAAAACCAAGATGCAAATAGTGCAGTACATGAGCAAAACAACAAGCAAACACAAAATGGTACTCTTGAGTGCCGACACATGCGATAGATGAGAACCACCTCAACCATGCAAATGCAACAAGGAGCTCTGAATTCCTTGTTGCTACTTAGGAAAGATCTGGAGACATCAAGATGCCGTTCAGAAACAACCAGAAGAACATTCAGCAATATCTGACAAAGGAAGAAATTACAAAAATAAAATGTTTTCACATTTTGAAAGCTCTATAACTTCTGGTTAGTCTGTAGAGAATGGTACAAGGATGATAGCCAGTACTGATGGCTTTGCACAAGGGGAAAACAAGTAAGTGGAGTATCTCTCTTCAGGAGCTTAGGGGAAAAAAAACATGCATGTATCCATTCCCTAAGTCCTCTTAATGAATGCTACAAAAGAGCATCTTCATTATTTCTTGAAGCACGGTAAACAATAATCCTTGGCTTTTAAAACAAGAAGAGCACCTCTTCTAGCATTTGCATCATTTGTGGAAAGCTCTGTCACTCACTGTTAACTTATAGCTTAATTCTACAGCAAAGGAGAATTAGGACATCTGTGGTGATTAGGTCCAATGTTAGATGCTAAACATGGCCATCCAAACACAGTGCTTGTTTCACAAAGCCCCTCAACTTCTGGCAGCCAAAGGCAAGGTGTTGTCAAGAGGTAGGAAGAGGCAGTAACATAAGTTACCACTCACCATCATGGTATGACAGGAAACCATCTCAGCTGATGTTTTCAATTAGTGCTACCATCCTTCTGTTCTTTTTTTTCATAGAAAGGAATCAGTAAAGATGCATGGTGAACACAAGGGTTGTTTGTGATCTTGTGCACCAGCAGTGGAAATGTCATACATGCCTTTCTCAGCACGCAGCACACACACTGCTGAAGCTGAGATCAAGTCAGCAATGGAACATGTTGTGGTGCATAAACACAATGTTGAGGCCAAACTCTTACGGTAATTATTTTAGTTCAAACTGAGTGGTTTCTTCCCACTTGGATGAAGAGAAGAGGGCTGCAGAAAGAGCTGCCCAGTAATTCTGATCCAACCTTGTTCTGTCTGGAGGAAATACAATGGTTAGGGCACTGAACTTCAAACAGAGGTGGATGGGAGGCATTTATGATTTCCTCTGCTCTTGGAAGAATTAAAATAATTCACAGAATTACAGAATACCCCGACTTGGAAGGGACCCATGAGGAGCATTGAGTCCAATTCAAATAGAGCAAGGAGACTTAAGCACAGGCTTCAAATTAACACATTCTTAATTGCCCTTCCCAGCAGGTCCCTGTGAGCTCTATTTTATGGAAGACTCCTGAGGAGAACTATGGCTGCTTTAACTGAACAAAGCATTCAATTTGGATTAAAGCAATTGTAGAACTTCACCTTAGTGCTGCTTGTTGTCTTGTTACAATGCACAGTTCCACACAGAATCACACTGCTCTGCTTCACTCAGGTTCCCTTGGTTACTTACTTGGGAATAAGGTCTCCATGGAATACAATGAAATTCAGAAACTGTATACAGAACCTCTGAAAGAAGAGAGAATTAAAGGCTCCATGGCATCCTAAATTCAGTTCAAACTGCACTCATCCATCTATTTCTCATCAGCGAGTTTCTGGCTTGGAGTTCCTCGCTCAAGAATTTAGAACTTAACTACCCTCCATCCTACATCTCTGTATTTATCTTATTTTTATTGTTCTTGCCTTCAGTTACACCAAAAGGACTGGACAATATTCTGACCTCTTTAGGTTGACCACACATGTTACTATAAGAATTGTGGTCGCTTTTGTCAAGGTCATTAATGAGAAAACCATGAACCCAATCAGCAACAGCCTATTAAATTGCTATTGCCTCCTCAAAGCCAACTGTTTACACGCTCCCAGCTCTCACCTGATCCCCTCTACAGCATTTTAAATGACCATTTCCTACGTGTCCTGAAAGCAACTTTCAAAGAAAGGTGGTTCACCTGACAGATACCCTCTGCTCCCTGATTCAAATAATTAATTCCTTCAAAATACAGCCCAGCAGCTGGACATGGCAAAGTCCAGGCCTTCCCATAGCAACTCCAATCAAAAACTGCTTAATAATGATTAGCAATGACGTATTTCAGAGGGACACCATCAAAGTAAAACAACATCCAGATTGGGTTTTTGAAACACTTAAACAATAGAAGGCAAAGATTCATTTTTCTCTATTAAAAACTAAAAAAATGTGTTTCTTCACCTCATGCTATAAGGGCAGAATCACTGTTCTCTGTGCTATGCTGAGATGAAACTAGGTGATCATTATGGTCCTTTTCAACTCAAGTCATTCTATGATTCTATGAGGAATCTGTATAGATTATTTCTAGCCGTGATGGCAAACCTTTTATTGCAGAACTATACAATAATGGGAAAGGATAGGCACAGACAGACAAGAAGATGAAGAAGAGCCCAGGCTGAGTTTAATCCTTTATGGGGCAAAAAACTAGGAACGTTTCAGAAAAAGAGAACAAATCCACCAATGCTTTGGGATGCTAGCTAGAAAGTACCAAATAATGGAACTGAACTCAACAATAGCTTTTCATCAGCACTAACCTTCAGTGTTGATATAATAGCAGGGTTACCACATCCAGCTGCATCCAGTTGAAATGGAGAGCCTCACTGAACCAAGCCCTATCCAGCCCAGAGAGAAATCTTGAGTTAAGCTGTTCAGGACAAATTCAGTTCTACTGTGTTCGTTTAAAATCAGGTCAAGTATTTAGGTTTTTAATTGTGGGCTCAGAAGACTAATTTAGCCACTTCCTAAAATCTTGGTGTAGGTGACATCTTCATGCTGAACTTCAAGGACAAGGCACAATTTCCAGAGCCCACCTTCTCCAGAGATCTGTGTAAAATCTGTTCTTAGTCCACAGAAACTGAAGAGAAACCACAGTTACCATTCAGGAATAATATTTTACATGTATGTACACTGCAGAACAAGCTTGACATCCCAACTACTGGTGCGTCTTGACAGAGAGCACAGCATGATTCCTGATCCCAAATGCAAGTTTAACCAGGACAGAAGGAAAGACAGGTGATATCCATGAAACATGTGATGCTCACCTCAAAACCAGGCCCAGAACATCTGCACCTGACAATACTAACGCCACTTCAGAAAGTATGCCAGAGTCCCAGTAAAGCCAGGATATGTAATTGTTTCTTAAGGACACTTTCTAGTCTTGTGGTTTGACTAAATGTAATCCATGAAAAGCACTGTCGACGTCTTGATTACAACTTTAATCTGATTTTAATTATGTAGCCCATGCCCTTGGGCTGTATGGGCCCATGAAAGAATTACAGCACATGCATAAATGAGAAGGAAGGTAAGGGAATGCTATAAAGACAGGTGACAAATAATAAGTGCTGTCCTGAGCTAGTTCAAGTGTTGGAAATAAAAAAGAATAAGTGTCCTATGGACTATGAAGAACTGAGCCATGCCAGCATGAGAACTAAACCAAAGCCCAGACTTTAACCATTAAAACCCTTGAACTTCAGTCTTTGGAAACTGAATACTACAACATTATCCATATTAGGGAAGAACAGATACAAAAACAGGGGCAGAGCTCAAAAGCACGACCAACAGTTTAAAAACAAGAAAAGAAACAACTACTTTGGACAATCATGTTTAAGATATATTTCCTACATGATAGGTGTTTGTTGCCCTTACAGCAGCTCCATGTGGAGGCAGAAAAGAAAATAGATAAGTAAAAACTATGACTTTGGTTCCAACACAACAAGATTGGAAGGCATTCCCTGCAAAAGAAGCTGCTACTCACCATGGCTCCCTGAAATGTGATGGCTTCTGAGCACCCAGAGCTCTCCCTGCTAAGATCTACCTGATTACCAAAGTTCGGGATATGTCCACACAGAGATTCTCTGGAATTCAGAGCTTCAGACTGGTCCAATTCTGTCACTGCAAGCCATTTCCACTCTACAGAATCCTAATAATGATGAACTCATCACTTATTGAATATCATAACTGCATGCTCTTTGGTTTGCCCTGGAACAGTAAGTAATTTCAAATCGTGAGCTAGAATCTGTAATTCAGTAGATACTGAGGGAGATCACATAAATCTTTAACAAGAAATACATTCTACTCTTTCCAGACTAAAAAAATAAACCAGAAGTAATTAAATCCAGCATGACAGGAGAGATCTTCCCTCCTGCTGGATGAGGCAGTGGAACACCACCAACCCTATGGGCCCCACAGTTTCCATTTTCAGTTGCCTATATTCTTTGTTGAACACAAACACTGTGACTAGTAGCTATCTATATTGGCTTCCTGCTTCAACTTATTTTTCTTTGGTTAATGAAAGTACTTACCTGCTTCAAAATAAGTGTTACCAAGAACTTTGTTAGCCCACACAAAAAGGAATTATTCATTGAAATTAACTGCCACATCTTTGCACAACAATTTTTGTAAGAACAGACAGTGTCAGGTGTACCTTTACTATCCTACATAAAGCTTGTATGAAAATATGATGATTTGCACATGTACAATAGAGGTGTACAGAAAAATAAGGAGATCTCTTCAACTGCACGAGTGTCCAAACACAAACTCTGGTTTACTTGTGAAGTACTTCAGGAAATTATAGTAAAAGAACATTCAGATTGAAGAAAAAAGGAAGAAAAAAAAACAGAAAAAAGAATGGAATTGTTAGGAAGAAACAGGGCCCCAGTCTCCCAAGATGACCTCTTACTGCTAGGTGTGAAAACTCCAGCTTGGATCATATCCCAGCGCAATGGACTGTGCTTCAAACCTGGGTCAGGTCAGCAGCAGCACGGTGCAGAAAGCTGCTTGGCTGTGAGCCTCTGCCCTGCCTGCAGCAGAGCCAGAAAGCAATAGAGCTGAAGAGGCCCTTCACAGGTACAGTCTTTCTCTCCACACAGTATTTCTTTAGGAACTGTTCTGCAAGAGCATTCAAGCAACTGAAACTATGCACTGAGTAAGCCATACTTCTCCCAGCTGTTCCATCTACAGCTTCCAGTGGTAGAAATCATTCAAATTTATCACCAGATGTAATGCAAGTTGTTGAGCGTTGTATAAAAATGCTAAGAAAAGCAAATTAGCTTTCAAATTTCAAGCTGGATCTCCAGAAGGTACTGAGCATGGGGCTCAGAGGGCTGGAGCACCACTCCTGCAATGACAGGCTGATGGAGCTGGGGGTGCTCAACCTGGAGAAGAAAACGCTCCAGGGACACCTCATAAAGGCCTTCTTGAAGGGAGATTATAAACAGGAGGGAAACCAACTTTTTACACAGGTAGATAGCGATAGGAAAAGGGGGAATAGCTTTAAGCTAAAGGAAGGGGGATTTAGATTAGATGTCAGGAGAAGTTTTCTCTCAGAGGGCAGTGAGGCGCTAGCACTGCTGCAAAAAGCTGCGGGTGCCCCATCCCTGGAGGTGCTCAGGGCCACAGATGGGGTCCATGGCAGCACAACCTGGTGCTTGATGGGGAAGTTCTTTACAGAGAGAGTAGTGAGGTACTGGAACAGGCTGCCCAGAGAGGTTGTGGATGCCCCATCCCTGGAGGTGTTCAAGGCCAGATTGGATGGAGCCCTGGGCAGCCTGGTCTAGCATTAGGTGGGATGGTTGGTGGCCCAGTGTGTGGCAGGGGGGTTGGAGATTCATGATCCTTGAGGTCCCTTCCAACCCTGGCCATTCTGTGATTCTGTAGCACTCAGCAGCCCTGCCATGGCAGAAGGCTCGGATCTGGATCATCTGTGGGGTCCCTTCCAACCCAACCGTGCTGTGATTCCATTCGCTGGTTTGATCTAACTCACACTGCTGTGTTACAGATCACCATCTTGTCTCACAGAGATGCTTGGTACCGCCTAGACCCAGCTCAAACGTTATTTTATTCGAGATTTCGATGGCTTTACGATTTAAAGCGGGCGCTTAGAGAACAAACGAAAACTGCGAAGCACGTTGTCCTTGCAGCCGCTCATCGAGCGCTGCCATCCGGCACGAACAGCCCGGACCCGCAGCCGGATGACGGTGCAATCAGGGCCCGCAGCCACGCACACGCGTGCGGAGAACTCGCACCAAAAGCTGCCATCGCCTTCCAGCCCCGCCGTGCCCATCCACCCCCGGGCAGCGGAGCGGGGCCCGGCCGAGCAGCGGGCGAGGCCCGTCCCGGCGGTGCTGCGGGCAGCGCTCCGCAGAACTGCGGCCGGCTCGGCCAAAGCCACGTCGCAGCCCCCGCAGCCCATCGCCCTGCCGGCTTCCCGCGCTGCCTCCATCCCGGCCCCGCCGCCCCGCCGCCCTCAGCAGAGGCGCAGCTCGCCCTCCGCTCGGCCCCGCGCAGCGCCGCCCCGCCCCGAGCCGCCCGCAGCGCCGAGCCGGGCCTCCTCCGGCCCAGACCCCCGGACCCGACGCCGCCCCGCGGCCCGGCGGCTCCGCGTCCCCGCCCGTGAGGCTCCGCAGCCCCGCGGTTCGTCCCGTCCCGCCCCGCCGCCGCCGCCGCTCCCCCGGCCCGGCCGTGCGGCCGCTCTCCTCGACGGCCCGCGGCACCACAGAACCGCGCGGCCGCGGCCCGCTCACCAGCTGGGGCATTCGAAGAGCGAGAGGCCGCCACCGCCTCCGGCCGAGTTCGCGTTCGCCGCCATCTTGTATCTGCCCCATTCAGGCGGGCCGGGGGCAGCCGGGAGGGGCGGCGGGAGGAGCGGCGGAGGCGTCCCGGCGTGCACCGCGCCGGGCGGGGGCGGGGCCGGGGCCGAGCAGCGCCGTCAGCGCGGGATGTGCTGCTCCACGGCCGGCTTGCGGCGGGCGCGGTGCCCGCTTGGGAAGGCCGGAGAGCGCCCGGCTCTGGAGCCTCCAGAGCGAAAAGGACACACGGAGCGCCGCGGAGGCGATCAGAGGGCTGCAGCACCTCCGTGTGATGACAGTGTAGGTCTCTGCTGCCTAGAGAAAGCTCGAGGGGACCTTAAAGCCCTTCCAGGACGTGAAGGAAACCGGGGAGGGACTTTTTATAAGGGCAGGGAGCGACAGGACGTGGTTTTAAACTGGAATAAGGTAGGTTGAGACTAGATGTTAAGATTAAAGGGGCCTGGAGCACCTGCCCTACAAAGACAGGCTGAGGGAGCTGGGCTTGTTCAGCCTGGAGAAAAGAAGGCTGTGGGGTGAATCATTGCAGCTTTCAGTACTTAAAGGGAGCCTGCAAACAGGAGGGGAATCAACTCTTTGGAAGGGGAGATAACAGCAGGATGAGGGGAAATGGGTTGAAGTTGAGGGAGGGCAGATTGAGGTTGGATGTCAGGGGGAAATTCTTTGCTATGAGAGTGGTGAGGTGCTGGAACAGCTGCCCAGAGGGGCTGTGGATGCCCCGTCCATCCCTGGAGGTGTTCAAGGCCAGGTTGGATGGGGCCCTGGGCAGCCTGGGCTGGTGTGAGATGTGGAGGTTGGTGGCCCTGCATGTGGCAGGGGGTTGGAGCTTCATGATCCTTGAGGTCCCTTCCAACCTGGGCCATTCTGTGATTAAACTCTGAGGGTGTTTCATGCTGAAGAATCACAGACTGCAGTGCTAAATTGGAAGAAATGCTGCTGATGCTTCTATAAAGCAGACTTACAGAGGAATCTGCAATCACACTTCTGGCTGCATTTAAGCTGCAAGAGAAAGAAGCTCTGGCAAAGGCTTTTAAAAGTGTTTATTGATAGTTATTAGACGGAATGATGGCGCAGTAGTGCAAACCAATGTGCAATTGGGAGAACGCCCTCCCTTCCCAGCTTTCACATTTACTTTATTACACAGGAGACATGGAAGTAGGATTAAATACAAAATGGGTCAGTACAATGCATTTACCACACTACGTTGGGCTTTGGACAGGTTACTGATCCCTCAGTGCATGTCAGTTTGGAGCTACAACAAAGCAGGGAATGGCTGCTATGTCCTGACCAGCTCTGCTAGCAAGACAGCTAGAAGCAGCAATCCTTAATTTACACACACATCTTCAGTCTCAAAACCTTAGCACTTTGCTCAGCCAATTTCTGCACTTTGTTTCATAAAGAAGGGAAAATAACAGACATTCACAAGCCACACAATATTTACTGATACATTACAATAAGCTTCAAGAGCCCTTCAAAGCAGGATTTCTCCTAATGCTCATCTGTCTTGTTTAACTGTAAGCATAGGTGCCTGCTTCCTCATCTTTGCACCATTTTCTCCCTGACAAATCAATCAGGAACAAGAAGCTCAACTTGTATTTTAGTGCTTTGAGAGTCAGCATTGGAAGAGATTTATTTGTCCAATAATAAACCATCAGCTAGTTTCTTCAATGACATTGCACTGCTAGATAGGATGTCCTCAGACTTAGAGTACTCAACTGGTGCATTTAAAAAAAAAACACAACCCCAACCATGCACAAAAATTAATAAAAGCAATGAGTCTCAAGGCTAAACTGACTTTCCTAAGCACACAGTGGTTCCAATTATCATCCATACATACTTCTCCTTGCTTCTCAGATCTGCAGTGGCATCTTTCTCTTCAATTGAATTTAGAACCACAGCCACCCAGAGACCAATAAAAAACCAATAAAACCATGGGGAAGATACCAGAGACTTGAGAAACTGCTGGATTAAGGTAATGAAAATCAGTGTTGTGCCCTCTTTGAATGTCGTTCTTATTCCAGTCCAACAAAGCTATCTGTACATATAAAAAGTTAAATTTCTGCCACTTGTCAAAATAAACAAGACATCTCCAATTATTGATCACACTTCAGCATACAGTTGGGACAGGGAATAATACATTACAGAAAGCAAAACCACAAGATGTTAGTTACATAAAACAATATAATTTGTATATAAACTGATAAATACTGTCTCCATGGTTCACTAATTCCAAATACTAGTTGTCTGCACATTAGTTGCTAATAACTATTACTAGAAGTAGTTCCAGCTTGTGCTCTCTCAGGGTGGTTTCATTTCCAAGACTAGTCTGCCTGTTCGTGCTGGGGGAAAGTATTCTCAGCAATGAGACAAGGTTCCATGTGAAGATCTCACTTTGCTGTCCACCAGATAATTAATCCTATGATTATAGAAGCCACAGCAAGACCAAGAATCAGGATACAGATCTTCTTACGGGATTTCTTCTGAAGGAGGAAGGAAAAAAAGCCAGTTCATGTTACTAAGTTTGGTGAATCAGAGCTCTCAATACCCATCACTATTCAAGGGAAGTAACAAGTACAGTTTATACCATTTCACATGCTCCTTAAATAGCATAAGCCACAACTAAATGTTTTTAGTTTTAGGTCTAAGAAATGCAATTAGGTCAAAATGTATCAAATTCTGCTATTTTTAAGGCAAATTCAAAATTTTATTTCAAGATAACTACAAACAGGGAAGTTGACAACACCTAATATACATTTCATGCTAAGGTCTGCCACCAAGGCTGCAAAGGAAAGCTAAACATCTCTAGCTATTTGGATTTTCCAGGTAAAACAAATGAAAATGCCATTCCTGTGATACAATCCCCCCATAGTCTGGTGCAGATAAAGTACTGCATTTCTACAGCTTAAATGATCTAGCATATTGTTACTGTACTTAATTTTACAGCTTTGATCACATTCTTCATCACAGGAAGCTACAGTCTGTCCACATACTGAGTATTTTTAACTTCACATAATGCTCTGAGACTGGTTATATATAATCACTTCCTTCTCTGTCTAGAAAAACACATCTAATACGTGCCTAGTATACTTGTCTTGGATTTACTGCCATCTCAAAACATTTATAAATACTACCTGCTGCCAGGGGGCAAAAGCTACTTTCTTTTCCTTGCAGTTAAACAACACTGGAGTGTAAGGCTTTTCATCATCTCAACACTTAAGACCACCCAATTTTTTTTTTTTTAATCTTGTGTGGGAGCAGAAACCTTTTCCCCCTCACAGAATCTGAACCAACAGCCACAACCACCACAGGGTGGATGAGGTTGGAAGGTACCTCTAGGTCTCTCTAGTCCAACCACTGCTCAAGCAGGGACACCCAGAGCACACTGCCAAAGACCACATTGAGGCAAATCCTCCAAGGAAGAGAATCCACAGCCTCTCTAGGCCAACTGTTCTGATGCTCTGTCACTTGCACAACACAGAAGAGCTTCCTGATGCTCAAAAAGGACCTCTTGTGTTCCAGTCAGTGCCCAACGCCTCTCACCAATCATTGGGCAGATACTTCCAACAACATGGATACTATGGAAACCATGAGCATCAAAAAAATCATTTAAGCAGCAGTGAGAACCAATGCAGAAAAGCTGAGTGGACAAGGAAGTCAGATTACAGGTTGGAAACTGAGCACAGTTAGAAAGGTGCTGCAAATCTTGGTCATCACGAGTTTCCTTAGTTTGGGCAAGGATTTTATTTTTTAATAACTTTATTTTTGTCCAAGTTCTTGCATGAAATCTTGGCTTAGCTGATATGTTTACAAGATGGTTACAACATACCAAACTGCTGTTAGCAAAACTGTTCAGCTCTCCCCTGAGAACGACAAAGACAGCTAAACATTTAAACCTGCTGAGAATACCTAGATGGAGGAACAGGCTGATTACATAACCTCTGAATTCGAAGGCTAATTTCAACAGAATGTTCTTGAGTCAATTGCTTTATCTATTCCTTTCAGCACAATTCTGTGGGAGTGTCAACTTGCATGATCTGTTTTTAATGGCCTGTTTGGTGTGCTGCAGTCCTTAGCATCTTGTTAGGGCTGTACCATTATTGATACTCACCTGTACACTGACAGGAATGCAAGCATACATAATTTACCTGATAATAGGCAGCTCTCTGTAACTGCTCACTGGCTCTTTCCACATGAACTTCCGCACTTTCCACATTTGCCTCTATGCTATCTATGGAAAAATAAGAGAACTTGTAAAAGAATTCAGAGCTTTGGTGCTTAAAAAAAAAAAACCAACACTTTTTGTACAAAATATCAGAAAAATTGAACTACACAGGCAGAATGTGCAACTGAACTAGAAAAGAAGCTTCTTGTTATCCAAACACACTTACCAATCATATCTCCTTGGTCATGAATCATCATGGCTAAATCCTTAAATATCTGATTGACATCCAAAATGTCGGCCTAAAGACAAATTTGACAAGTTAAACAAAACACTGGTTACAGCTTTTTTGCAGCCTAATTCTTAGTGCCTCTTCAGAACATCACTCAAAATAACTGAATAGATACCATCATTCACTGACTCAGGTGACTCGATGTTGCTATTGATGGAACTTGGGATTAACATATGAGCTTGCAATATTCTCACTGCTCTTTATTTCTTTCCTGTCACTAGCAATTAGCAGAGTAGAGAATTGAGATGAACCCTGTCACGAGTTGCTCCTACCATCTCTGAAGGCCCAGCAGTGAACACTGAAGGAAAATATACCTAGTCCCCTTAAACTGGAACAGGAAGATTTATCTTGGAATCAATTCTCTCTACAAGGAACTGTTTCTTTACCTTCAGGTCTCCTCAGCCCATCCCATTAGATAGCACTGCATGAATTCTTTGATTTATATCCTAATATTGTTAACTATATGTTAACATAAGTGCAGGATCTACTCTTCACCTCTAATTGCCTGATTGCCGTTTCTCTTTCTTTAATAAGCTCAAGGTCCTGTTCAGTTATTGCCACATCATCTTCTTGAGACTGCATTTGATTCCAGTCTTCACCACTGTGAAGAGAAGGAAAGAAAGTAAAACATTGTTTCTTTCAGCATAGGAATATTTTCTCACTATGATTACACTGAATCACCAGCGTGTTAAAGTTCAAAAGATTCCTAAAGAACAACACCAGCCTTGCAACTAACTGCAGACTTAGGACAACAATTACAAGTGAGAACAACAATAAGAGGGACAGACCAAGAAAAGTGAAGAAACTGAAAAGCAGTACATGCATAGGATAGTTTGTGCTAGGATGTGACCATTACCTATAGCATTATAGAACAGGCCTTATTTGAGGTTGCTTTTTTTAAGTTTGTTTTTTAAAATATCTGTACCTTCCTTTCCTCTCACCATCCCCCACAAAAAGAGGGGAATCAATCAGGGTGAAAGTCTTGATGGAGAGCAGCCTGCAAGCACAACATTATCAGATCAAAAGAACACCTGACAAGCATCTCGCTTCTAAAGATTCTCACTTACTATCTGCCATTTGGGGATACGAAGAAAGTTTAGTATTTTAATTGATTAATCTAGCAAGAACTGCAAATTAAGTCACACATCAAGAGAGATGTTTAGAAAAATCTCTGCATCATGGTGCACACCTACCCTGACGACAGTACTTCATAACTGCCGTGTAAGTGACACACACTGATTACAGTGAAGGCAGTACCAATAATACAAAGTCATCTATGTGTCCAACACAAAAGAGTTCTTCTGGAGTAATATCTCCCTCTTCTTCTTGGAGGCAAGCGTATCTGAAAGCACTGTAATATACCCAACAGGCATGTTGTGACATAACTCTAAGTAGTAAGTTCCAAAGACTCCAAGTACAAAAAAAAAAAAAAGAGACAAACTACTTGACTAGATCAGATACAGCAGAGACATTCAGGAATTCAGCTGAGTTGACAGTAGAGTCTTCAGGTGTTTAAGGCACAAGTGTCTGTATAGCACATAAGGACAATTTTAAATGTGGAGTAGTTGCTATTATATCTCACTGAGACAAGGACCTCTCCACGAACATAAACTGTGGCACCCCATGCATTAGTGAGCAAGATTTCAAACTCATCACAGCATCTCTATAACTGAACATTTCAGCATGTGGAACCCACAGGACTAACAAAAGGGGATGCACACCAAACAGCTGATCAGGGGATGAGACATCTAAGATAGGTGCCTTAATTTAGAACATTACAAGGTTTATACGGATAGGACCAACATATTGCATCCTCCATTTTTCAGGCATGCATAGTGGAAGCTGACACAGTAATCACAAATGCTTTTGCAGTGTCTTGAGTTCACTTGACTCACACTGTAGAGCTGATGCAACATTCTGCAAACTCATCTGCTATGCAGGCACAAAGTTACTGCAGAATCTATATACGTGTCTAATATTTCATAGTGATGTTGACTATGCATGTTCTGGTATCAATTGATTATTACCTCCAAGGCTTTGGGTTTAGAGCAGTCTCACCCACTACTTTGTAACAGCTCAATCTGGGCCCATAGATAACACCCAAACTCATGAAGAAGTATAGAGTTTTTGTGGAAAGAGTTTTGTGACAGAAAACACGTCTGGTAATCTTGTGCTCACAGTCCAGAACACCAGGAGTTCCAACTACCACATACTAGGGATTGAACTATTCCCACTGGGACACTAATCAACAGCCTACATTTCAGCAGGGTCAAATACTGTCATGCACTTTTTTTAAAAACACTGTATATTACAAACACTGTACTAACTGCATAGCATCTTTCTGTTTTTCATTGAGCTGAAAGAGCCTTGCCCAAGTTACAATATATCTACAGTCATTTTAATTATGCATAGGTAAGAGTGTACCCCAAGAATGCAAGAAGCTGTTACCTATCAAATGAAACAAGCTGTTCTTCTCTGAACCGCTCATCAGCCTGGAATAGATAAATGAGGTGTTAATATTTCAGACTACCAGAACTACTAACAAGCAAAATCAACAGGAATATCCTGAAGACAAAGGCATATGCTGTCCAGAGAGTTCTTTGCCATAGTCTCTTCAACTTTCAGATTTAACCTAAGGGAGTTTAGACCAGATTTAGATTCATCTTTAGATTTAATTTTAAATTCAGACTGTCTTTGCAAATCAAAGGCAACCAAAATGCAAAGACGAGAGTCTCTTTACTCAAATCATTGATGTATCATCAGCATATCAAGACATGTGCCTACTAATTACAACATCTGGAACAGCAAAACAGCCTACTGAGGCCTCATCTGTGCTCAGTGATGTATCAGTAGACAACCATGAAGTCAGTGGCAAAGACAAAATCTCTGAAATGATTTGTAGTCTATTACATCACAACAGAACGCCTGCAAATACTTACAGAGATACGGGAGCCAGCTCTTGCCCTTGCTACAGTCTCTTTTTCCTTCTCTGACACTTGTCTCTGTACTGCCTGGAAATTATTTAAGGCTGCAGAGAAATCATTCATTAAACGTTCTTTCTGAAGCCTCTGTTGACGCTAAGGAAAAAAAAACAAGCATTCAGATATTGCCATTCACGTTACTGTAACCATCAGACTCTTCAAAACATCATAAAAAGAAAAGTAAATGCCAACATTTAAGCGATCTTTTCGTTCCAGCATTCTGGGGCAGAAACTGGAGAACAAAAAGCCCATCATACTTCCATGTTATACCAAATGCTCTGTGCTCTACCTACTGTGAAACTGTCCTGTGCACTTTTCCCTGGCGTGTTCCCTTTGTGTTGTAACACCCCACGTATGGAAAACAAGAAGTTGGGAAAAAGACTTGACCCAAGGACAGTCAGTACTACAGCTGATTCTTACTCTTTCCACTACAGAGATTACCAATAGCCCTCTTAATCCGTAGGCTCTCTAGTACTTTCAAGAAGTTTGTATGAATTCAATAGATATGTCAAAGAAAAATAATATATACATTTTTGATGAGATCTTGCTCCTACAGATTTCAACTGGACTGCTTCAGTGGGCTTCATTCACTTACAGAAGTCAGTGCCACATTCAGCAACATGCACATGACTGGACTTTGCTTACCAGAGTGAGATTAATTGAAAAATACTTTCTGAACAAACACACAAAACACCGATGTACTTAGAACTGGTATTTAAACCTTTAGATAGAAAATTGGATCTACTAAGACAACATCTGCTGACCCATATCCAGAGATCATCCCATAACAGAATCACAGAAGCAGATAAGTCAGCACTACAGCAATGATTTAAAGCGGAGACAGAAGACGCCAACAGCAGAGGACTGTCCCTTCCCCTCCCCACAGGAAGGGATGCCCTGAAAGACTGTTTTGCCAGAGACAAAGTCATAAGCATTGCCTCAGCAGATTTCTTTAAATGTGAGCAAGCTGAGTCAGCTCCTTCCCTCCCCCACCTTCAGTTCAGGCATGGAAGGAAAAGTTTTTTGGTGCAATCACACTTCATACTGACAGTCAGCTTGCACTGAGCTTTTATCCAAAAACATGGTCTCACATCAGACTGCTCTGTAAACAAGATTATTTTTTCAGAAATAGAATTACATACTCAGCTCTCTCCAAGTTTTAGAGCTATTTGCTGCTGATAAATGTTTCCCCCCCAGCGTCATACAGTCAGGATGTAGCTAGCTTAGTTTGTCTTCCCACTTCAACAACTGCCTTCATTGCAGAAAGCTGCTGTCTCTTCAGCTGTGCCAGTTTAAGCTCTGTGAAATTGCACTCTAAGCCAGCTTATCAAGTAAGCAATTTAAAAAAACTCCAGAAAATTGTACATGCATACCTGTTCAGAAGCAGAGAGAGGAAGTGGTAGAGACCCCAGTTCTTTGAGATACTCATTGGTCTCTTTGGCCAAGCAGTTTGCAGAATGCTGTAGCTGTTGTCTAAAACAGTGTTTCAAAAACAGTTACACAAGTTTCTTCCAAAAAACAACCTGAGCATTTCAACATTTACAATAATGACCAAGTAAGGTTTCTGAGCTCACACATCTTTAAGGATATTTTTTCCTAAGAGAACAGAAACGTACTCTCAGCTTTCATTATCAACGTGGCTCCAGCTTATGTTAAAAAAAGATTAAAAGTAGTCCTGTGTTCCCTGCTAGCTAGCATCATTCAGTAGCTTTAGAAAGATATTTTCTTCCAATTGCACAAAGAGAAAAAATTTAAGGGAGGTAATAACTAGTTTCATTCCATGAATATAACCACTCCTAGCATGAGTGCCTGTGGCACCAAAGTGGTAACCAACTATTCTCGACAGTCTCTGACTTTACTGCTTAAGTATATATTTGATGAAGTGGGGCAAAACAGATACTGAGTTCTTGCAGATCCATGAAATTTCACAGAGAAGAATGACACAGGTTCTGCTCTGGGAAATGCAAAGCCTTTCCCAAACAGTCTTTCAGCTCTTATGTTTTCAAAAACAAGGTTGTGATTCAAAGCTGTTGGTGCAAAGGATCTACTGAAGCAGCACTTTCATTAGTATCACAATACAGGAAGCCATTTACATAAAATGTAATGCTAAGACATTTTGTACATCAAATATATGGCTTATTAGAAGGATTAGTGCTAGTACTACACAGAAAACAGAATTCCCAAGTTTCATTTTGAAACCATATCTGCAAAAACTAATAATGTAGACCAGGAAAATGCAAAATAAAGGAAGACTTGAGTTTTACTGGAAATGAATAGGAGTAAGATGTCCTCCACGTGTAGTGATCATAGTGCCAACTATCACAACTGATGTATTTACATGAAAAGAAGTTATTACAAAAAACGAGGATGTTGCATATTCAGATTCAAGGTGCAGTCATGTGAAAGACTACAGAAAAACTCACTTCTAACATTTCTTACTCCAGAATTTATTCTTTCCATAACATTCTATTTCTGCTTTTCAAGCTGGTATAAGAAGCATAGACTCCGTGTACAGTCTCTGTAGGAGATATTATAGACTGCACCTATTAAAATGTTTTCTCCACTGTTCTCCACTGGCTTATTGTGAAGTTATACATTGCATTTTGGCTGCCAGAGAGGACTGCTCATCTTTCTAGCACCTCAAATTCTTCTGTATTAAAAGCTGTTTAGCCATCAAATACAGGCCTTCCTTGCTGTTCTTCTAGAATGCCCTTATGTGAGGACAAATACCTAGTATGACATGCATTTCTTTAAAACCTCAAGAGAAGCTACTAGGGCTACTCCTTAGAACAGATAACACGTGGATAATACAATACTGCTCTTTTCAGATTCTATAGACCATTTTCTAGTTAATCTTAGCCAGCAGTTTTGAGTGGCTTCTCTAGAGTCCCACAGAAACACCTTAATATGTTCACTAAACTACTTAACACATCTAGTAACGTTTGGTTTGTAAGACTATATTAAATTTATGCAGTAAAGCATTTCTCCAAAGTAACTCACTTCTTCTAAGAATAAAGGTAAAAATCAAAGAGCCTAGACAATGTTTACTCAGTTAATACTTACAAGTTTTCCTGCAGCTTGCTGGAGTCCTGCTTGGTTCCCAGCTGGCTCATCAAATTCTTTATCTGAGCAGCTGAAGATAAAGACACAAGATTATTAAGAGGAGTTCTAGTGTATTTTATCTCTTCTTTAAGGGGTTCTCTAATGAAGGATCTCTCAGAATTTTGCTCAACTCAAGCTGGTATCACAACACTTAGACTTTGCATTTAAACATCCCCATTTAGCCATGGTCTAGCTCACTAGATTAACTTTCAGGCAGAAAGATAACAGATTTGCCTTTGGGATGTGTAGGCTGCATTACGTACCTAAAAGCTTGCATGCTCCTCTTCCTCAATTTTCTTAAACCAACAATTTTTGTTCCTACTAACCATGCTGTTTTTGCATCTTAGATCATCACTGCCAGAACTACTTTATTATTATTATGTTTTTAAATAATCTTTGTTTTGCTACTCTTGATAGACAGAAGCTGTTGCAGTACTGGTAAAGTCGGGTACAGCAGATAGAGCAGCATTGCTTACATCAATCTTAATCAGATTGTAGCCAAAGAAGTTCTAACCATCTCCTACATTTGTCCACAGTTCCTCTTGTGCAGGCACTGCTTATCATACAACCACCAAACCCTTAACGTACCCTTCTGTCTTAGAAGGGTATGTTTGAACAGATCAGCAAGCTGACTTGCTGTATCCTGCAGCTGCACGCTCCTTAGCATCAGTGAGAGATGCTGGGAACACAATGCAGGACAAAAGTACGTCATCTGATGGGCTCCTAGCAATCATGAAATCATATCCTACTCCCTCAAGCAGTGAGGCAAGACCAAGAAGCATCAACTTAACACTGTTCTAAAGGAGCTGAGCGTCAGTGAAATAACAAGAAATACTTCTAGTTCAGTGAGATTCTACCGGTGCAATTCCTGCTTTTAGCCTGGAGCAAAACACTTTAGTTGATTAAATGTGTTGGTAAAGAAACATCGGATTCCAATGACAGACCTCTCCTCTAAAGAGAAGAGTTATAATAACAGCAGTTCAGCCAGGGCTACAGTATGATTCAATCAGTAATGAGGCAAGATTTCTGACTTCTGCATACAGCATGATGCATTTCTGGTTTCTATTAGTCTGTACAGTGAGGAGTTGTTTAACAGCTTCTAATACAACAACCTAAACACTGCTTTTAGCGAGCAAGATTGCACTCATTTCACAGATGTATTCGCCACATGCAGATTCAAAGAGCTGACAGCCAAGTTAAACTGACAACACACCGACCACACACTGTGTGGACACAGAGGACCAAGCAAGTGGAGTTTGTTTGCTACATCAAGATATTCTGTGCTATTTTTTTCCCCCTCCTTTGGGTATATTCTTGTACAAGTCCCATTTCCACGCAAGGCAATGTGCTTTCTGTTCTTGCCTTCACCAGTTTCCACAGTTTTCCTTGCATAGCTTGTTTCAGCCAACAGTAATGCACAGAACCTACAGAAAATGGCCACAAAGCAACACAGAGGCTGGAGCTCTTCACCTTCATTTTTTGGGCACTGAGTACACACATCAGTATAGATAGTCCCTTCAGTTAGCAGCTTTCAGTCTACAAATCCTTTCAATTTTAGGCTGCAAAGCATTCCACACACATACTGTTATGCACTTCAGATTACTTACAACATTCTAACCTCCCTCTGGGTGTTTAGGTAAAACAACAGCCTTGCAGGCAATAGCTTTGCCAGCTTGCTCCAGCAGCTTTCTATACACTTGTGAGAAGTGCTACTTCTGCTGAGTTTTCTAAAAGAAATGAATACAACCCATCTGTCCCCACTGTTTGCTGTGTTTCCCTACGGGGAAAAAAAGAGGAGAAATGAGGAAGTGCTCAAGGTTTTTGTTTCCCTTCTCTTCAGGCCTTTTATCAAATACAGAGTACAGCTAATTACTGTAATGGTAAGTCAGCTGTTCTGTGTGTTCCCACCCACCTTGAGAGAAGCTATAAGACATTTGTTTCATCTGAAATTGGCAGCACACAGAGATAGGGCAGCTGCTGGTCATGAGACCAAGCAATCTAGTGCTAAGAAGAAGAGGAGCTGAATTAACTAGAGGAGGAAGCTCAGAGAAAACACACGGAAGAGAAAGAGGAGAGGCAAACAAAAGTCACTTTATCTGACAACTTCAGGAACAATTTAACAGGCAGCCACACCAAGAGGAGGCAGAACAGCTTAACGAATGCTCACAACTTGGTCAAAACAAAGTGGAACAGCAGAAAATCATTGAGGTTGGCAAAGATCTCTGAGATCATGCAGCCCAACCATCCAACCACCGCCAGTTCTGCCTACTGAGCCACGTCCCCAGGCAGCACAGGGATGGTCAGCCACCCCATCACAGTGCCAGGCACTCCTGCAGAGAAGCTTTTCCTAACATCCAACCTGAAAGCCTCCACCAGCCGCATTCAGGCGACCAAAGAAACAGCAGCAATCTTCGGGCAGCTGGTCCCACCTTCAGAAAAGGCAGCAGCTTTGCCAAGGGATCAATCACTCGATTGGAAACGATTCCCTCAGCCAGCGGCAGGGCTCAATACCCGGATTTCAACGACTACCCTCTGACACTACCTACCCTGTGACATTAACTACCTACCCTACGACATAACTACCCTACGACACGAACTGGAAGAGGTCTCCAGCCGCCCCGCTGTCACAGCCGCCAGCGCAGCTCCGCCCCGCCCCGCCCCAGGCCCACCAAGGAGGCCCGGCCCGGTCGTCCAGCACTCACTGTACTGCGCGATGCGCTGCACGTTGCCGCTGCATGTCTGAATGATAGCACCGAAATCCCGCGGCGGGGCCGTCGGCCCGGCCCGATAGGGATCCAGCGGTCCGTACGACATGACCGGCCGAATGACGGCTGCTCCCCGCCCGGCTGCCAGCACCCCGCCGCTCACCGCGCATGCGCGACCGCTGCTGACCGAGCGCCCGCCCTAAGCCGCCGGGACGCTGCCTGCGCATGCGTGGTCGCGGCCGGGCGCGGCCTCCGGTTGCCATGGTGACGGGAGCATCTCGGACAGGCGTGAAGCTGCGCCACAGGCCCTGAACGTGGAGTTGGCTGTGCTTTGACACTGGCACACGGCTCAGCACCACCATGCCGCTCCCAAGGAGGTTGTGGATGCCCCATCCCTCAGCATACACCCCAGGGCCCAGATCCATCCCCTGGGAGAGTCCTCATGGCCCTTGGGGGCTCCCAGGGAATCAGACACCACCATGCAGGCACCCTGCCCTGTTGGCACAAGTTAAAAGGGAGCAGAGCAACTGCAGGCACCAGGATGGGAGCAGCCAGGGCCTCAGGTACCTGAGTGGGAAGGGGAAAGGGAGGATGGGAGCGTAGAGAGGAGAGGCACCAGGTTGTGGGTACCAAGAACAAGGTCTGGTACAGGCACCAGTGTGAGGCTGTGAAGAGAGCTGTGAGTGTGCCAGGGCAGTGGGTGTGCTTCTGCAGAACGTGTGCTAGTACTGCAGGTCTGAGGTGCCAGGGAATGGGAACCCCAGCTCTTCCATGTAGCAAGAGAATAAATATAACATTTAAGAGCAGGGGCCACAAAGATGATCAGGGGGCTGGAGCACCTCCCCTGTGAGGACAGGCTGAAGGAGTTGGGCTTGTTCAGCCTGGAGAAAGAAGGCTGCGGGGTGACCTCATTGCAGCCTTCCAGTACCTAAAGGGAGCCTACAAAGAGGAGGGGAATCAACTCTTTGAAAGGGTGAGTGACAGCAGGACAAGGGAAAATGGTTTTAAGTTGAGGGAAGGGAGATTTAGGTTGGACATCAGGGGGAAATTCTTTACAGAGAGAGTGGTGAGGTACTGGAACAGCTGCCCAGGGAGGTTGTGGATGCCCCATCCCTGGAGGTGTTCAGGGCCAGATTGGATGGAGCCCTGGGCAGTCTGGTCTAGCATTAGGTGGGATGGTTGGTGGCCCTGCATGTGGCAAAGGGGTTGGAGATTCATGATCCTTGAGGTCCCTTCCAACCCTGGCAATTCTGTGATTCTGTGATCCCTGAAGGCATTCAAGGCCGGGCTGGATGTGGCTCCGGGCAGCCTGGTCTGATGGTCAGTGACCCTGCACACAGCAGGGGGTTGGAACTGCGTACACACATCAGTCACTGTGGTCCTTTGCAACCCAGGCCATTCTATGGTTCTGATTCTGATTCTCGCTCCTCTTCTCAGCAGGAGCAGAGGGAGAAAATGACATGGAACAACTCTTAGGTTGAGATAGGATGGGGAGATCACTCACCGGTTACTGTCACAAGCAAAACAGACTCAGTGTAGGGAAGTTAATGTGATTTACTGCCTACTGCTAGCAGACCAGAGCAGTGAGAACTAAAAGCAACACATACCTCCCTCCCATCCATGTTCTACCTCCTCCTCAGCCAGCAGCACAGCACAATGGGGGCTGTGCTCAGCCCACATCACCCCATCTCTGCTGCTCCTTCCTCCTTACCATGTCCCTGCCCCAGCACAGAGTCCTTCCCACACGATGCTGTCCTTCCCAAACTTCCCAAGCTGTGTGAGCTTCCCACAGGCTGCATGCAGATCAAGCCCTGCTCTAACACAGCTCTGTATCACATGGCCCATTTTTCAGGGGCTGCTCCAGCATGAGGCCTATTGGCAGCAGCTCTGCAGCCCTCCTGCAGCCTCCACCCTAGAACCTGATCCTGTGGGATCTCTTTGCACTGCTGCAGTGTGGGCTCCTCCATGGCTGCACATGGAGATCTGCTCCGCATGGTGCCACTGGGTTGCAGCGGGACAGTTTAGAATTAAGCTTTATCCTTAATCTTTTCATTATTGTTATGCAGTGAAAGACATTTATAAGTAATCTTTCACAGAATCAAAGGGTGCTTGAGGTCAGTTAGAAGGGATGTCTGGGTCCCTCTGGTCCAACACCTGCTCAAGCAGAGACACTGGATCTGCTTGTCCAGGACCACATCCAGGTGGCTTTTAAAGATCTCCAAGAAGGAGGGTTCACATCTTTTCAGACAGCCAGTTCCAGGGCAGAAATACACAATAAAAAAATGACATCCTCATGTTCAGACAGGAACCTCCTGTGTGCCAGTTTGTGCCCCTTGCCTCTTGTCCTGGCACTGGGCACCACAAACAAGAACCTGGCTCCATCGTCTTCACCTTCCCTCCAGGCATTTATGGTCATAAATAAGATCTCCCTGCTCCTCCACTACTTCAGGCTGAGCAGCCCCAGCTCTCTCAGCCTCTCCTCGTGACAGTGCCCACATAAAATGTCCCAAAACACATTAAAAAAGACAGATGTTTAGAGAGGAGACATTGCTTGGAGGAGACTGTATGGAGCATAAGGAGAGTAATCCCCACAAATCAAGCTCACCAAGTCTTCACACTGGTTTCTCCTTATAGTCATAAGTTTTCAGTATACACCTACCTATTATATATTCATAAAATTATCCAAGTACACGATTACATATTTTAATCTTCTGTATTTGAGCAACAGCCTTTGGTGACTGTTTGGAGAGGTGTCCTGTTACTCACCTTGTCCATATTTGGGCACAGGATTTTTTAAGGACACATAATCAGTCTCTTCTGATTGGTTTCTGTCCTGAATCTGTGCTTTTTCCCCAGCTTTACTGTAACCAGATGTTCTGCTGGGGATTCTTTGGAGGCCACCCCCAGTTCCCACCAGTCAGAATCTAAATTCACAGCTAGCAGATCTGTAACGTGAATTTTCTCCTTCCCGTGGACCCCCCCTTGGTTTCTGGTTTAATGAATCTCTTTTTCAGTGTCCATGACTCCAGCACCCTGCATGCTGACCCTTCCTCGGTGATGAAACAGCTGAAATTGGCTCAAATTGTCCTTTCCTATTATCCCTGCCTGAAAAATGACTCATCGCTGTCCTTCTGTCATTATATCCTCACCCCAGGGTGAGATTGGTACACCCACTTTTGGGACAAGGGTGAATTCTCATACTGCCCACATGAAGCTGGAAAGAAGAGCATGAATGCACAGTCCCTGCAAGGAACCATGGAGCCCACAGCATCCCCCATGGAGCACAGTGAGCCCTGAATTCTGCGTCCCCCAAATCCTGCATCCTCCCCTTATCTATCCTCTCCTACAGTGCCCAGCTGCACCCCTGAATCTTGTACCCCCTGATTCCTGTCCCACACTTTCACCCCAAATCCACAGTTCTGTATCCTGCCCCCAAATTCAACATCTCCCAAATCCCATATCTTCACTCTAAATTCCCTATCACCCCATCAAGTCTGCATTCCCTCTAAATACAAGATCCCCCAAATCTCATTTTGCTCAAATCCCAGTTTCACCCCAAATCCAGCATTTCCTCTAATCCCCTCTTTCACCTCAGATCCCACAGCTTCAACTCAAGTCCTGTGTTACTCTAAATCCTACAGCTTTACCGTAAGTCGTGCATTACCCAAACTCCATATCTTTGCCCCAAGTCTCACGTTGGCCAAATCCTTCAGTTTTATCCCAGATCTCCCAGTTTCATCCCAAATCCTGCAAGGCCCAAATCCCACAGCTTCACCTCAAATACTTGGTTGCCCAAAACCTAGCTTTGCTTTGAATCTTCCAGTTTGCCCCAAGTCCCCTGTCACCCCAAATCCCTGTTTCATCCCAAATCCCCCAACTTTGCCTCAAGTCCCTCTTTGCCAGAAATCTCCCAGTTTCACCACAATTCCCCCAGTTCCATTCCAGTCCCTGCAGGATACTGCAGCTGTTCCTGCCTGGCTGGTCCATGATGCCCAGGCTCTCCAGACTGGAGAGCAGCAATGCCAGCATGAAGATCCAGGCATCATTGTGGCTGTTGCCCTGCACCCACAGCTCTGTTTTTGGGGGCCAGCCGTCAGAAATCCACAGAATGCATAGGGAGCCCTGGTTGAGGCTGACCAGGTATTTCATCATTTGCCACTGTGATAGGACTCCTGATGGCCACCATCAGTGGGGGCTGGAGCACCTCCTGCAGTGCCATGGGGTTGAGGGACAGTGCCCTGACTGTTGCCCAGCCAGCCCCCAAGCAGCAGCAGCCCACCCGACAAACTCCCCTCACTTTTTCAAGCTGTCCTTCTGTATGATGTCCTATGGTATGGAATATCCCTTTGGCTAGCTTAGGTCCATGGGTGGAAAGTGTTCTCCCTTATTTCCTTTGTAGCCCGGTGCCAGAAGGAGACAGAGCAAAGTGTAATTACTCATAGCATCCAAGATACAGGTCCTAAAGTACAAAGATCCCTACAGTGTTGAGCACAAACACCAGATAAGTTCCCAATCAGCAGTTTTATCATACTGTAAGCCAAGATCACAAAGCACAGCAAAATGACAACTTCAACTCCTAGAGACAGACACGTAAATAGCAAGTAAAGTGTTAAGTGATATTGTTCCAAGAAAACACTGAAATATCTGTGCAAAAAAAGTATCATAATAATTAGCAATTATCGAGTTTGTATCATATGGTATGGAATATTCCTTTGGCCAGTTCAGGTTAGGTATCTCAGTTCTGTCCCCTCCCAACTCCTTGCATCCCCCACAGCCCTCCTCACTGGCAGGGCAGTAGGAGAAACTGAGAAACTGAAATGTCCTTGGCTCTGTATAGCACTGCTCAGCAACAACTAAAACATCAGTTCATTATCAATATTGTTTTTCTCCCAAACATATCATACCAAACACAATGAAGGAAAATTCAGCGCCATCACAGCTGAAGCCAGGACACAGGGACAGGTGGCTGGACTACAGCTTGCGCTTTATCATGTTGCCTACAATGCTCACTGCCTTGCCGACCACGCCAGGCAGGAAGAGTGAAGCCACGTTGGCCAGGAGGCCCACAGTTGAGATGATCCATGCGTGGTTTTCAGTCCTCTTCTTCTCCTCCTGCAACTGCTTAATCTGCAGCTCCATTTTCTCTGCTTCATGCTTGTAACCCTCCTCCATCAGTGTCCAATGTTCCTGTGGGACACAGAGTGCTATTAGTACTCTGCACAATGCCACAGTACAGCCACAACGTGCTGGTACCATTGCACAACACCATCATCCCTGGTACAGCCACAACATGCTGGTTCCACCACACAACACTATCACAGCGCTCACCTTCAGGCGGTGCTCCAGCAAGCGGTTTTGCTCCTTCAGCCGCAGGCGCTGCTCCTCCAGCAGTTGCTGCTCCAGCTGCCTGCAGTGCTCCTCCAAGCTGCATTGCTGCTCCTTCAGGCACGCTGCCTCTGCCTCCCTGGCTGCTGCCTCCTTGGCTGCTGCTGCCTCCCGCTGCCGCTCCATCATCACCAGGCGTGCATCGATTGCATGCAGTGCCTGTGCCAGCGGCTCACGCTCCCGTAGGAACACCTCCAGCACTGCATCTGCCTGATGGTACAGCTATGAGGCACCGCCTGCACCACCACACCAGGCTCCATCACACCCCACTCACCTTAACACCCTTTTCAGGCCACCACTGGTAGTCTTCCAGCACACGGCACAGATCATCCTGGAACAGCTGTGCACCACCTGGTGCTGCATAGTCCCCACACTGCAGACGGTGCTCCACGTCCTGCCACAGCTCCCGCAGCACCGCCTGGCAACGCTGCTCTGATGCCTCCTCATTGCGCCGGCAGAACTCCTCCTTGGCTGCCTCCAGCTCTCGCTGCACCACAAAACAGGTCTGAATCAAACAGAAATCGCCCCCAGAACCTCCCGGCATGACAGTGACTCACCATCAGCTGACACTGGTAGGTGCGCTCGTTGTCAGCAAAGGCACGGGACAGGAAGAGGGTGACAGCATGGCGCTCCCAGCGCTGGTGCACATCCACCAGACTGGCACGTGAGTCCATGGGCAGCACCAGGTCCTGCTCCATGCCTTTCTGGTACTCAGCCACTGCTGCTGCCACTGCCGCGGTGTTCTCGGTCCTTGCCAGTGCCATCACTGTGCTTTCCACACAAGGCACTTCACCTTTCACAATGGTAGCCACATATTTCTCCACCAGGGAAGCCAGCACTGTGAGAGACACCATCACTGAAACACATCACACCCACACACATCCCCCATGTGCCACACCATCCTCATGCCACCGCCACTCACTGGTGCCTGTCACCTGGCGTCCGCCTGGCAACTCCTTCACCGGTGACTTCTCCCAGATATGCTGGCAGAAGGCATCTGCCTGTTGCCGGAAGCGTGGCTGCAGTTCATCCTCTTGCATCTCCTCCAGTCGTGCCAGGTTTGCATCAGCCGTTGGTCTCTCCAGCACAAACAGCTTGCGGTGTGTGAAGAAGGCGCGCAGGCAGCGCCGCATCTCATTGTGTTCCTGCACCACACGCCCATTCCCTGCATTGCTAACATCAGCATGGTGCCACCACCCATAGGGACATATGGTGACACATGGTGATGGCCGTACCGGGCTTTAAGCGCAGTGCATCCTCCAGGTACTCATCCTCAGTCATCAGACGCTCACCCTCCCGCAGCTGCAGTGTGAAGTCACGCACAGCCCAGACGAAGCTGGGGAAAACACGGCTGAACTCAGCTGCTGGATCTTCATCCTCCACCCGCACACGTATGTGGTTTGTCAGCTCTGTCACCAGCCTGCAGGACCCATGTCAGCGTTATCACCATGTGAGCGCTGTCACCACCATGGGAATACATCACTGTGTCACTACCCTCCTGCTCATCCCCATACCGGAGCTGATCCAGTGCCTGCTGGTTGATGGTGCCCATGCTGTTGTACACCAGGGTACTGGAGAACAGCAGTGCCAGTGAGAAGATCCAGGCATCATTGCTGTTGTCACCCTGCACACACAGTTGGGTTTAGGAGGGTCCAGGAGGCTGTGAGAGGGCCTGGGGCTGCTTTCCCCTGGCACCCACCTTCTGGGGATCTCCCAGCCCCTCGGTGTCCAGCAGCACCAGTGCCACACCATGCCGGCGTGGATGTGGCAGGCACCACATCCAGATGCCCTTGGTCTCCGCCCACACTGTGGGGCCCAACGGGAAACCTGTGGGCAACGAACCATCAGAAATCCCCCAAACACCCCCAAACATGCCCCATGTGGATGTGGTTCCCCTGCGCCAGCTCACCAGTACGCCGCTCTGCCAGCCGGTTCATCAAGAAGGACTTGCCAGTGCGGTAGGGCCCGGCGATGGCCACCACCACCACGGGCTGGGTGATACCACGTAGCACTGCCAGTGCTCTGGGGTTGAGTGACAGTTTGTTGCTGTCACTGTTATAAACCAGGCAAAGTGGAGCTGGCATCGGGGACAGTGGGTGGGGGGATGGTGCCTCCACCCAGGCCGTATCCTCCTGTTGTTGAGTGGTGTCACCATCAGTGTTATCACGCCATGGGGAACTGCTGGCCTGGGAGATGTCATCGTGTTGTGGGATGGTGTCACTGGTGTCACTGTTCCTCAGGAAAGTGTCATCTTGCCAAAAGTTGGTGGCCGTGGGCCACTTGTCACCAGTTTCCTGTGTAGGGACAGCACAGTGTGGAAACACAAAGACAACATGGTGTCAGGACATGGGAACATGGAGACAATGTGGTGTGGGGACATGGGGACACAATGGTGTCTCTGTGCCCCCATCTACCTGCTGTGCCATCTCCTTGGCCTCCTGGCAGAGCCGCCCAATCCGCAGCACTGCATCCTCTTGCATTGCATCCACCACTCGCTCTGCCAGCGCTGCCAGGTCTGGGAACATGGCATCCTTAGAGGGGGTCCTGCAGCATCACCCCCATCAACCCTCAGAACCCCCACTCACAGGCACCGCCCACCTCTGCCCCTCCAGGCTCTGTTTTGGGATCACAGCCCAGCAGGTGGGTGCAGAGCTGGGTTAGGCCCTCAACACTGCTGTCAGCCACACGGAACAGCTTCTGCTCAGGGAACAGCGTCAAGATACAGCGCGCCACGGGGCCTGTAGGGACAGAGAGACAGTTGGGTGACATAGGGACAGGAGTGGAAGAGGTGGCTGTGAGGATCGAGGGATGCAGAGACATGGGGGCTGGGGACATGGCAACTGGGGACACAGTGCACCTGGGGGGCTGGCCAGTGCTGGCTCCAGGTTGTGGTCCTCAGCCTCCAACAACTCCTCATCCTCAGGGGCCTGGGCTGTGCTGCACAGGCTCCAGACGAAGGGTGGCAGCACAAAGCGCAGCAGATGGTCTTCATCTTCTTCATCCTCCTCCTCCTCCATCAGGCGCAGATGGTGTGGCAACTTCTGGGCGTAGCTGCGCAGTGAAGGAAAACAGGAAAAAAACAGGGAAAAAAAAAAAAAAAAAAAAGGCCTAAAGGGGGAAAAGGACCACACCCCGAACACAGAGGATACGTGAGGAGCTCGAGCTGTTCCTGTGCGTCACCACTGCCATCACCACTGCCATAAACCAGCACACTGCCCAGCAGCAGCTGCAGCATGAAGAGCCGCAGCCCAGCGCCATCCTGCGAGGGGGGAGGAATTGGGTGGGGGGGTGAATTGGGGGTCGCTCAGTGGGGCGGGGGATCGGGACCGCCCCACCCCGGACCCCGCTCGTTACCTCCGGTTCCTCGCCCCCAAGGAATCCTCCGGCGTGCAGCAGCAGCAGCTCACGGTCGGGCCAGTCCGGGTGCGGGCATCTCCACATCCACAGCCCAGGGCTGCCGGGGAAGCCTGTAGGGCAACGGGGCGGGGGGAGGAGGGGGGGGGCGAAGAGAGAGGGAGAGGACGAGGTCAGAGCTCCGCCGGCCCCTCTGCTCCCATTCTCCCCTCCTCCCAGCTTCCACTCCCTTACTGCAGCCCGATCCTGCCAGCTGCTCCATGAGGAACCCGGAGCCCCCGTCGGGCGGCCCCAGCGCCGCCACCACATGCAGTGGAGCGGACAGGGCCCGCAGAGCCTCCAGACCCCCGGGGGAGAGCCGTATGCCCCCCCCCGGCCCGTCCGCAGCCGCCAGCAGCAGCGGCTGCTCCATGGGGTGCTGCAGAGTTTGACAGTTTCTGTTTCGATTCCCTCCTGGCCCCGCCCTATGGGAGTGCTCCTCGCGCCGGGTTCGCTGCTGTTTGGCTTTCCCCATTGGCCACTCCGCAAGCTAAAAGTGAAAGCTTGGTGACTATTGGTTCTCCAAGCTGTCAGAAGGTGGAACACGTGCTGTGATTGGCTGCGGCCACTTCTGGCGGGCTCGCAGCCCCGCGGGTACGGGGTGGTTTGGGAGATATTTTGGGGTCAATTAGGGGCTTTCAGCACTTTGGTGAAGCTGTTCAGTTTTGATTTGGTGCGGGTCAGTGCTTTATTTGGGCTGTCTGTGTGTCTGTTGGTGTATCCATTGCTGTACCGTAAGTGCTATAAAGGGCATCCACAATGGATCAAAATGTTAAGACTGTGGGCAAATGGGGCTCCTCACAAAGCGCAGGCATGGATGGGGCACTGAGTGAAGCTCGGTCATTTCCCACACTGAACCTGTTTCTGATGCAGACTAATGTGAAATAGAACACATTCCAAGAGAAATAGAAGATAAAATCATCATAAAATCATCCAGTGACACACTGGAACAGGTTGCCCAAGGAGGTTGTGGATGCCCCATCCCTGCAGGCATTCAAGGCCAGGCTGGATGTGGCTCTGGGCAGCCTGGGCTGCTGGTTGGTGACCCTGCACACAGCAGGGGGTTGAAACGAGATGATCTTTGTGGTCCTTTTCAACCCAGCCATTCTACGATTCTATGATCCTCCCCAAATCTGCTGAACTACATTCCCAAGAAAGTTTTAAGAAAGAAAATTGAAACAAGTATGAAGGTGTTGGATTGCAGTAATTTGTGCTGATGTGTTGTCTTTTAGATACACCAACGAAGCAAACTGCTGTCAAGACATAAAAACACAGTCTGAAGGAAAGAACCAATACTGTGAAAGATTATATTATATATATTTTCTATGGAAGTGTTATCAGTTGTAACAGCATTGTTAAGCTTGCTAGTGTTCATCGATGGATAGCCCTGCTCTGCAGTTTGTTTAGATAACAAAGCTGTGTCTCTGAACTGTGGAGATAAGGAAGTTCTGCTGAGTCTTTGTACCAAGGAAACAGGAGGTCCTGCTTGGAACCAGTCACTGAATATGTAACACACTCTGAGAATCTTTGGCACGTGTCACACAAGAAATGTGTATAAGCTAAAGATCTTTTGTGTCAGCTATGCATGGTAGGAGGATTTACCTGCATGCATCCAGCACTGCTGATAAAGAATGTCTCCAACTTGGGGCTTAGGGAGTTTCCTGATGGACCATCTTAAGGTACCAGGTCACAATAAGAATCCAGGTCTCTATCTTGGCTTTGTGACTTCCAAAGATCTGTAACCACACTGCAGTAGTTCAGCTGTACAGCACGCTCTCCTGGATGAGCTGCTCTTCTGAAAGAGCTTCCATTCCAGTAAGGTGCATTTGTTGTTATAAAACCCCACACTCCCTCCGTCCAACGATGCTCTCAGCAAGGAGAAAAAGTGATCTTTCTCTTGCTGCTCTTTTGTTCTGATTTGCCAGTGTCAGCCCTGAAGGACTGACAGACAACCAGCCTGTCCCTTGGAGATGCTTTGTTGTGTAAATTTCTGGCCTGATAATTTACACATTGCATTGCCTGAAAGGACCAGCATCTTCTTTGGGTGCTTTTCTGCCCCCCCAAAATAGGTTTATTTTATTTTATTTTTTTGGGGAGTGGGGGAACCAATAAAAATGGTAATGACAAAGGGAATCTCTGGGTCATGAGATTTCACTGCACACACGGAATGATGATCCATGGTGGAAGGGGGCATGGCTCAAGCTTCCTGATGGATGCTCGCTCACTCTCTAAGTACAAAGAGCTTTCATCAACAGCAGGCATGAATGTTAACTGCTAAATCAATCCATGCCTTGCACAGGAGCAAACCGCCCGGAGGTGACCCACGATGCTCACCCAGCCTCCCAGTTCTCCCAGTGCTGCTGCTGGACTGGGCTGTGCTGCTCGCCGGGGCCACCGGGAGGCAGCAGCGCCCCGTCGGCCTTGTGGGTGACCCTGGGTGTCAGATCTGCCATTCGGAAAGGGACCGGTCTTCAGAAACAGCCGCTATAACAGAGTAGCCTGCAAAATGCCTGGGGCTTACATTGGGTCCTTAAAGTTCCTATGTGGTGCTCCTGGACCGAGCTGCTGTGCTTGGAGCAGGAGCTGCAGGGTCCATCCCTTTCCTCCTAGCTGTCTTATTGCCATTCTCATGCTATGACAGAGGATTTACCTCTCTTTTCTTTCTTATTCCTGCAATGTTGTGTATTTTAGCCTGTGTTCCAGTGATCTGTGAAAGCACAGGAAGGTCTTTTAATGCAAGGCTGCACTGCTCCTCCAGCATGCTCAATTTTTTCAAAGTTCTCACGTAACTTTGATCTGCAGTGCAGAAATGAAGGAGCTGATGGAGCATCGTGCTGCAAGGAGCATCGTGCTGCAGGATTATCGTGCTGCAAGGAGCATCGTGCTGCAGGGAGCATCGTGCTGCAAGGAGCATCGTGTTGCAAGGAGCATCGTGCTGCAGGGAGCCTCCTCTCTGCCTGCTGGCCGTGCCAAACTGCAGGATAGGAAGCTGTGTCCCCTGCCTGCCACCCTGCTGGGCCCTGGGAGCTGAGCACACTGAAGCAGATGCAGAGGTTTACATGCTGAAAAGATAAGAAGGGTCTTTTCAACTCTGAATGTTCTTTATTCTTTGCAATGTACTGACACAAGAACGGAAAGTGCCTTTTCCTGAGATGGGCTATTTATAAGCTTGACTTTCCTTGCCTTGAATTCACCCCAGGTCCTTCAGACTGAAGCGAATAAAGCAGATCATGCAGCCCATCTGCTGGGACACCGTGCAGCACCGGCAGCTTTTAAAAACTCTTTGGGAATACAATCCTCCAATCTGAAGCAGCCTTAAACACTTTAGCTGTGCAGTTGATGTTGTTCACAGCCCTGAATTGTTGCAGAAGCTTTGCAGGAGAAATCAGGCATCTGTGGCAGTCGTGCCTTTAACAAATGCAACAGTTGTGTTTGCACAAGGGCTCCTCAGGGTGCATGGGCAGGATTCAGCAGTGGTTTCTAACAGTTTCTTTTCAAGCCACTGAACACTGTGCAGCATTTGCTGCATGCACACACTTGGTGTGGCATTTGTCTGCTCTGGGGTGTGTAGCACACAGTCCCCAAGGCTTAGCTTGCTTTGCTTTCCTATCACAGGAGGCAAATAGGCACCTGCAAATCTCACCTCCGTGAGATGCTTTCTGACGATTTCACCAAGTAGGGCAACACTGCCTACCTTTCCCTGTGCCCCTCCAGCAGACCAGCAGCTCTGTGAGGCATTGCTGAGCTCCTCTTTTTCTTCTTCCTCTTCTTTTCATCAGAAACACTGAGGAAGACTGCGTTTAATTATTAAAACTACTGCTCTTTCCCTGACCTGTGTCCCCTTTGCAAACACAGCTTGCTCTTGGCACTGCTCACAGAATGGAGTGGGAAAAGACAAGAAAGCTGATGAACTGAAGTCTCCTCACCCACGCTGTGCTTCACAGGTCATGAATAAGACACAGACTTTTGGAGCAGGCTGCACTTGTAGAATTCCCTGGAAATGTGAACTCAGGGATATTTCTGGCAAATCTGGAAAGGAAATTATCTTCCATCCGGAGGCTGCAGGATGCAACGTGGCCCTCTTTGCACTGAAAGGTCTCAGTGCTTCTGAGCTACACAAACACAACTGAAAATGGGACTTGGCTGGCTTGCCAAAACTTCTCTCAGTTTGCTATAATGCCCTGTAACCGTCTTTTGCATTTACAGTTAAAACAGGAAAAGGAGGACTTGGTCCATACCTTGGTGTAGCAATTATGAAGCAACCTAACGGCACTCTGAAACCAGCATCTGAAAGTTATCAGTGTTGTAATGTGCCATAACCTACTACATACTCCAGAAGGGACCTTCATCTTACACATACTGCTGAGAGATGGACCACAGAGTAACCCAGTGCGTTTGATCAGAGACCTGGGGTGCACATACCCTCTTCTCTCCCCCTCCTTCAGCACACTGGCTGAATTAGGAGGCGGGTTGGGATTAGATGCTTGCAAAAGCAGTTGCTTGCAAAGCTATGGCTTAGTCTGTTGGATCTGGAATATCACTTGGATTTGGCAAAGAGCCGCTTTCCCTAATTCCCAGTCATGTAGAAACTCTTGGGAATTCATGCTTCAGTTGGTGAAAGAAAAGTGGAACCATTCCCCATGCACGCTCCACAGCAGCATGTGCATGAGACCACAACCTGCATGCCTGGCTCAGGGCAGAGGTGCACAGCACAACACCTCTGTGCTGCTCTTCTTGACTCCTTCCCCATGATTCAGAGAGTACACAAAGCTGCTGACCCAAAAGAGAAAGAAAACATTGAGTCAGCAAGCCAGCAGCTGGTGCTTTCAACCCTTTTTCATGCACATACGTGCTGACCCTTGGCTGGCTCCTGTGGATCCAGATGGACATGAAGATGAGCTATGGCAGGTTCCCTTCTTTGTCCCAAGTCCTGGTTGGAATGGGGATGCTTACTGTATTGCATCAAAGGTGTGTGTCAGCTCCTCTTCCTCACCCTACTCTGTGCTGCGTAGGTCACACCAACACCCGCACTCCAGTGCAGCAGGCACGTGTTTTTTTGTTCTAAATATTTAAGAAGGAGGTCATTTCCTGCAAAACCCCAATCCCCCCTTTCCAAAGATTTGGCTGTTACAGAAGAAGCCACAAAACCCTCCAGCACCCTCTGCTACAGCCAAAGATCTCCTGTCCCACTGCTCAGGATGTGCAGGATAGTGCTGGAGTTGAATATCTTGCCACAGCTATCAACAGAGAATGACATTTGCTGTTTAGTGGGCAACAATTGCACTTTTCTTAACATGCAGAGGTGGTCATCCTCCATCTCCTTGGCTGGTAGTGCTCAAAGGAGAGAGAACCATACCATGCAAAAGTTGCTACAAATGCAATATTATCCTTCGGAGTCTCTGTATACAGGCCAGTGTTTGTGTCAACCAGCAAGCAACTGAAATGGGAGAAACTGGGAAAGAAATGAGGGCAGTGAAGCACTGAAACAAGGATGTGGAGAAATGCCATTCTGTGAGGTTTTCAGAATTTGGATGGATAAGGCCCTGAGCAATCTGCCCTATCTCTGAAGCCAGTCCTGGTTGGAGCAGGAGATTAAACAGTGACCTCCATAGGTCCCTTTCAGTCCAAATCTTTCTTTAGCTCTGTGATGAATAAGTGGAAAATAGAACAGCCAGCCCTAATTATAGCATTGGAGAAATACATGACACATCTGTGGCTTAAAGTACTGCTGCTTCTTCCCCCATCTTGTAAAACTAGAAACAGGACAGAAAAAGGTGATGAAGACAATCTACAAGATGAAGTGAGTCTTGAATGGGGGGTGGCTCTGGGAGGAACATGACAGAAGATATAAAATCATTACTGGTGTGGAGGAGATGAGCATGGAACGATTGGGAATGAGGGGACACCCAACAAAGTGAGTCAGTGGCAGGTTTAAAATGAAGAGGAGCTTGCAGAGCTTAAGCATCTTACAAAGAGCTTTCTTTCTTTTCTCTCTGCATTTCGATGGCACAAGGTATTGCTGAATGTATCCACAAATTAAATAGTGACTGTAGGGTGGGTAGGGCCCCAGCTGGGTATCTTTCATGGTAGGGATAACCTGTGGCACAGGAGCTCCTTGGACCACTACTTTCCAAAAGCTGGGAAGGAGCATTGTAAGGACCACATCCAAACCACCTGACTTCTCAGATGTCCCCTCTATCTGCTCCAAGAGAGCATGTAAGGCCAGATGGGCTTTTGGCTTGACCTTCCCCAGCAGTTCTCATCTGGTGTTCTCAGTCTCTTTGACAGCAAATGGGACTTTGTCTCTTTTGGGACCAAAAGCTGCAGGGATCAGCAGACACCTTCAATTAAACTTGGGGAAAAATCACACCTTATTCCCCTTCCCTTTTATCTGTTTTACAAATCTTTGCTACCCAGAATTTTGCTTCCTGACCGGGTGGCCACAGTCTATTTTATCATTTCTTTTGAGAAACATTTCTCTGCTTCACACATTGCCCTTTTTCTACAGTTTCTCTTAGTATCATTTTTGTGATAAGCAGGTGAGCATCTGGGACAGCTCACCAGCACAGGCAGTACACAGGATGCAACTGAATTCTGTATTTACTGCAGGGCACTCATTGCTGCCTTCTGCTTTCTAAGTCTCTCCTAATGATTTCTAATTTTCCCTTTGCTTTTCTGTCTTCTGCTGAACAACAAGCTAAGATTCTTCATACAAATATTCATTGTGACACAAAGATCTCTGCTGAATGGCTGCAGCTGAAGTCAGAGAGGTCAAATCTACTGCAACCACCTGATATTTACCAGTCATTGCTCATTCCATCACTCACTATTCACAAATCCTTCCCCTGTTCTCTGCTATTCTGAATCACTGAACGTTATCTGCAAGCTTCATCGTCCTGCAGACACGTGGGCTGAGACAGAGGTGTACAGAAATGCCTTTTCTTTCTGTACTTTCACACAGATGCTCCCTACCTCCAGGTCTGGTCTTTACAAGTATAATTACAAACCTATTTGGATAAAAGAGAGCCCAGCATAGGTCAGGGGACAGGAGTTCCCCAGCCATCCCATCAGGAGCAGGCAGTGGGATGGGAGAATCTTCCTTCTACCCCAGCAAACACAAGGGACTCCTGTAGAGGTGCTTCCCAGCATCATTTGATGAACCATGCAATGAGTCTCCTCCAGGTTTGAAGAGAACATCCTGCATACAAGCTGCTTTTGTCCTCCCAAACTGTCACGGCACTGTCATTCCGCAATGGTTTGCAGTACTCCATGTCAGCTCCCTGCAGACACTGAGGCTCTGGAGAAACACCGTGCTGCTGGGTGAAGAGGTCAGGGTCAGCTCATTGGGAAAAGCAGAGTTTAGGCTCACCTAGCCACAAGCAGTGCATCACTAGCAGAAACCATACGTGGCTTTGGCCTGAGTTATCTGGGGAATCAAACAGCTGACCTCAATGGTTTCTTCCAGGGAAATGCAGAGGTGAAAAAGCTGACACTGGAATACACTCAGCTGAGCCTGCAGGGACAAATTCCCAAGGCAACTCTGACTGGGACCCCGCAGTGCCTTCACACCTCAGGCACTCTCAGCTCCTGTGCTCCAGCTTAAAGCACTACGACCCTGCATGCACCACCTCCCAACAGGACGTACGGACAGAGCCAAGAGGACATGCAGACACGTTCCTCTGTCCAAACTGCATCAAATGCCAAGTGCTTCCTACAGAGCAATGCGTTCCTGTTCTTGGTACACCACTTAAAAAACATGCTAAAGTTGACAATCCTGCAGCTGCAGGGTGGTCATGGATCCCTGCTTTGTAGCTGTGACACTTCTGGCCACAATGGTGCATCACACTGCCTGCTCCAACTGCAGCCACAACCAATAACCCTTAGCACACCTGTTTAAGTTCAGCTCTTCTAATATGAGGAACGAATCCAGCTGCCAATTTCTAACTGCTTAACTACAACCTCTGCAGAGAAAGCAATGTTCTTGCAGGTCTTTATCAGCCCACTGCCCCCAAGCAGACAGCCCAAATGGAGCTCTCACCCCCGCAACACCAGCTGTGCCATGCATGTTTTGATCAGCTCTCCAGATTGCAATCACCAAAGGCTTTCTGCAAGGACAGGACTTGCACACTTGCTCTAAAGCTGCACAAGGCCAGGTGACACCAGCAGGTGATCCAAGCATGGCCAAAGTTATTCAGCCACTTGAATAGCAGCATCCACAGCTCCATTGCTGCAGGGCAACAGAGAGACACTTGGGGATATTCCTGTAGTGCAAGAGGACTTGTTAGGAACCACACAGAAAGAAAAATCTCAGCTCTGGGAAAGAAGGAAATCCCAAAGGCCACCTTGACTTTGAGGACCTTTATGGCATAGAAAGCAGCAGAGGTCTCTGAGTGCAGCTGTAACTCAGCTGATGGGTCTGCAAGAAGAGTAAGGAGCCCCACACATCTGTGTGAGCACCATGGGGTCAGGCAGCAGCAGCCACCATCCATAGGATATCAACCTCAATACAGAGAGCACCTCACCTTCCCAGCCACACTATGAGGATTGACGATGGGTCACATTCCCAATCCACCAGGATTGACTTATTCCAAGCCTTAAGCTCTAAACACAATCCTTGCAATTTGGGCATCAGGTTGGGGGTGATGGAATACACCAACAGCAGCAGAAAAAAACATTTCTTCCCAGTGTTCCACACTGCAACCCATGCCAGAGACAGCACTACACAAATGCACACCGGAGACGTTTCAGTTTTTATTTGCAAATTCATCTGTACATTCTCTCTTGGTCGTTGTCAGGAGTTGTCAGCAGCAGAGGGCAGCAGCAACTCGGAGATACGAGCAGCTTTCCACAGTGCCTGGAAATGAGAGACAGCAGAGGAAACAAAACCCCACCAGCTTTTACATTTAACCTTCCCCGAGTAAGGGAATTAGGAATCGAGTCATCTTTATCACTTTCCGAGGGTGTTAGATTTACACAGCCCTGTGTGCTCAGCACAAAGACCTTGGGTTGCAGTGATCATCTGAAACGCAGCTTGAAAACTATCCCAGGCTTTCTTTTTCTGAAGCCAGCATCTTAAAGCTGCAGTACTCTCCATGCATCCTTCCCAGCAGTCCCAAAGCCAAATAACAAAAGGAGCCCTTTGCAAATAAATAATCATAGGAAAAATAAATAAGATTAGCTCTGGAATATACAGTTGCACGGTCTTTATTTGGTTTCAGAGGTGGAAAAAAGTGGAGCTAGACTGCAGCTTTAAGCCTTGTGCCTGAATTAGCCTCTAAACAGTGGGTAAATTTTACAGTTGATTGCTAATTGTACATGTTGGAGACCCATAGTTCCACAGGGATGAACATTTAGGCACCTATGCACACCCTTCCCCAAGGCATAGTTTATTTTGCTCAGTCAGTTCAGGAGGAAAAAAAAAAAAAGAGCCTGCTGGAGGGGAAGAGCCCCTTTCTGAGCTGAACAGACAAGGCTGAAAACCTATTCACTGTCACAGCAGAAAGTCCCAAGAAATAATCTAACCCCACCCATGTTTGCAAGGGCAAACTGGTTCAAACCATGCAGCGGGGAGACAATCCTCTCTCTGGGGATCCTTTAACTTTGCTGGCACCGCAGAATCCTTGAGCAAATCCAGCTCCTGGCAGGGCTGCCAGCTGCCCGTCGCTCCCTGTGCTCAAAGCCTGGTTGTGGAAAGTCGTAAGTCCATCACTTCCATTTAAGCCAGAAATCCTGTTAATGCCATTTAGAGGCAGCTCTACAGCAAGAGCTCTTGATCTGCTCTGTTTGGGGTACACATGGTTCCCACCCCATGAACTCCCAAATGAAAAACCACACAGAAGAGAAAAGCAATCCATTGCAAGCCAGTGTCCGATGATTGTCTCTTTAGGGAGGTCGGGAATCCAGGAGAGGGCAAGGCAGGGGAAGGGAGGAGGATGGCAGGTGGAGAAGGAAGTTAGAAACAAACTCAAAACCACTAAGACACAAGGAGGAGCTCAAAGCCCCTCAACAGCTGATGGCACTGGGTTGCTGTTTGCTAACAAAGTCTGAAATGAAGTCGAACTCGTTCTGTCCCAAGAACAGCTCTGGCAGCTCCTGAATCCGGTCCAACCCCAGTTCCAGGACAAGGGACGTCAAAACCTCCTCGTCTATGAGATCAGTGTCCATAACGTTCAAGGTCAGAGCTGGTGAGGGCATGTGCTGCATGCCTGGGTGCTGGCTCGGCCCCACTCTGTACTGCTGAGCACCAGCTCCCATGGGCCCATTGCTCATGCCCAGTGGGTGACCCTGGTACTGGGTGTTGAGTTTTTGTAGGTGCATACTAGCCATGAGCTGCTGGGTGCCCACCGGCCCCATGTACTGCTGCTGCTGTTGACTTGGGCCGTTGAACATCATCGCATTCTGCATCTGGTGGTGGCTCATCTGCCCGCTGAGGTTGGGTCTGGGCCTCATTGCACCATCCATGCCGGCCCCTCCATACGGCATCATCTGACCCGCCGCAGGTAGCGTCCTCAGCACGTGCTGCCCATGCTGCGGTGGTCCCTGCAGCCCACTCACACCCATCCGGTAGCTCTGCAGCCCGGTGCCACCGTGGCTCATGGACATCATCATATGTTCAGCCATAGCTCCGGCCCCTGCAAGGCGACACGCGGCTCAGGGAAAGGCTCCCGGGACCAGCACCGCTTCCCACTCCCGTCCGAGACGACTTCTACCGAAGAACACCCCCCAACTTCGCCCCGGGTGAAAGGCGTAGCGCTGCACCCTGCCGCGGAGCCGAGCTGCAGCCCGCCCGCCCGCCGCCGGCCGGTAAAGCCCAGCGCGACTCGAACCGCGGTGCCCCTCCGCACCGCCCCGGGATCGCGGCGGGGAGCCCGGCAGTGCCCGCGCGGTACGCACCGATCCGGGGCTCCAGCGGCTCCAATTACCGACACCACAACACCGCTCAGCTCAGCTCTGTGCGGGGCGCGCAGCTCCCGGTACTTATAGAGGAGGGGCAGGGCGGGACGCACAGCCCGGCCCCCAACACCCATTGGAGGCGCGGCCCGGTGCTGCCCGGCCCCCGACGGCACAACGCCCTGCCCAATGCCCGGCTTGGCGGCTCCGTCCCGGCACAGCACGGCAGCTGATGGGGCTGTCCGTTGTCACGACATGTCACAATTACAGCGTGAGGAGGGCCGGATCTCTCCAGCGCGGGGCGCAATGAAGTTGGCGTATCCCCACCAGGTTCCCTTTCCGGATCCGAGGCGCTGACTCCTTCGGCAGACTTGGGGGGTAAAACAGCCCCGCGGCAGGCTGTGTCATACAGACTCTCCTGGGACTCAGGGACTCATGTAAGGGTGGGTCCGGGATGCTGGGGAACTACTGACAGGCTGTTTCCTAGTCCATGCAAGCAGGGAATGGCGGTGCATTCATATGAAGTACTAATTTTGAACTGCACTTCCATACATTATGTTCTCTTACATTTGGTGTGGCCCTCTCCCGCCTCCTGAGCAGGGATATCATTCACCCCTGATACTGCAAACAGTGTCAGATCAGCTCTCTGGGGGAGTCAACCACCTTTCTCTTCCTCTTCTCCACTGTTGCCCTGCAAAGCCTTTACACCCCATCACACTGTGGTGGCTGTGCTGGATTTATTGCTCATACTGAAGAACGTGCATGCAGCAGTTTGTTGAGTGCTGCCAGAGCTGCTACAGCCCGGTCCCTACGAGCAGGGTGCACCACAAGAAGGGCCTTTGCCTGCCTGCAGTTCTTGCAGCATGGGCAGCAATGAGATGCTCCTGCCTTCATTCCTCTGCCAGCAGTGCCCTCCCAGCAGGGATGAACTGACGTTGTCTCAGCAGGTAGCGAGGTAACTGTTCCAAGCAGAGATTTGTTGGTATAACTCTTCTTGCAGCAGCGTCTTCACTCTGTGCATGCAGTTTTGCTCACTGTGTCCCAGTGCAACCCGCCTGCTTCTCTGCAGAGCTGTTCTAGCCAGGTAATGTTACTGTGGGCAAAGACCTCAGCAACACTGTTGCTCCCTGCAGGACCTGACTCTTCCCCATGGTGTATGAAAGCACAGTGGTGATTTTTCCCCTTTATTTTTTTGTTTTGTTTTGATGGAACCAAGAGATTTCTTTCTGAAGGCATTAGTGCTGCATGGTTACCCACTTGGAAGGCAGGTGATGGCAAAGTTAGACTTGCTTCCCCAGCTCCTTTCCACCTTTGTGTGTGTGCTTTCCTGTGCAGCCTTTAACTTCAGTATTACAGATCACAGCTCTGATAATAACAGCTCTTTTCTGCAGACTCAGAGCAGGCAGTTGCATGGAACTAGACAGCATTTATGTCTTCTGCATAACCCTCTTGCTCACAGACCCTGCTGAGGAGGAGGAAGTGCCTACAGAGTGTTTCAAAGGTTGCCAGAGTTGTTTGTTTTTAACTGCATTACTTCAGAAATAAGGCATGAACATGAACTATCAGAAAGGGGCTGAAGTTGGGCAGCACAGGCATAGTGGGTGAGCACCTCATAGCATTGACCTGAGGAGTTCCCTCTATGGAACATCTCTATATGAAAACAGCAGGTAATGCTCTCAGGGGTGAGCAGCCAGGAGCAGAAAGCACCTTCCCACCTAAAAGGCATGGACAAAGCTCAGGGCATTGACCTCCAGGATGTTCTGAGAGCTGCTTTTGTTTGTGTCACCTTCTGCCTCGTTAAGTGCCTGGGATGAGTTTCAGGTGTTGTTGGTGAGCCTCTAACCGATGAATCAGTTGTTTAATTGTTTAATGTAATTATATAATGATTGTTTTTTAACGCCGGAGATTTTCACAAATGCATTTTTTAGTGCTCGCAAACACGTGCTGTGCACATATACCCACCTGAAGGAGAGTTTGTCTGCAGATGCACGGCCAGCCGAGGAGCAGATATGAGGGGAGTGTCTGCCTTCACCTCCACAGATTTTTCCAGGTGTGAAATCCTCCCTCAGCCAAAGGAGTGGTGCACAGTGTGAGTTCTGTGTAGGGCAGGAACTTCTGAGTGCAGCAGGGAGAAGGCACTCTCCATGTTTAAACTGCAGAAGACCCCGAGGGTGGTGAATGGCTCATTCACTTTGCAAACAAGCTGGCAGATGAGAGAGAAAATCCCTTCCCTGTTCACACCAGCTTATCTCCCTTCTCCTTTGGGAAGCAGAAACCAGATCAGCAACTCATCCATCCTGAGCATCATTCAGCCAGGGATGGAGCTCTCCTGGCTGCGGTCAGCTCTCTGATCTGCCTTACGTTGCCTTGTCATGTTTCACCTGCATAACCTTCAGAGTTTGGAGAACTGAGTACCTGCAGGAAAAGGAGGGGTACTGGGCAGGGAGATGTGTCCACAGACCCATTAATCAGCCCATGGACACAGTGGGACTTTTCTGGGAAAGCAGATAAACAGTTTGCATATCAGCTCTGGCCCTGGGGGCTGTTGGTTGGTCACCACTGCCACCACAGAGGCCACCTCCAGGAGCGTGTGATGTCATTCACAGCCTCCTGATGGAGGACTTCCCCAGTCTGCCTGCCTGGTGCCATCAGCACTGCTCTCGAGAGCGGGTGATTCTGCTGCAGCATCCAGGGGGTAACATAACCAGATGGATCAGAGAGCTGACCCCAGCCAAAAGAGCTCAGTTTCTGGCTGAATTATTTTCAGGCTGGATGAGTTGCTGATCTGGTTTCTCCTTCCCGAAGGAGAAGTGAGATTAGCCGGTGTGAAGAGGGAGGGGATTTTCATGCTTCGTGCCTGGGAATTAATGAGATTGCTGCTCTGGAGGCACTGGTTTGGCTCTGCATGACTTTAGGATCTGGAAGCACCACCTGTGTTTGTGTCCCAGGTCAAGGCACCCATGTAGGTTCATCAGCTCAGCAACCTGAGCACCAGAACATTGCAAGCCTTATCTTTTCCCTCCTAGGAGGGTGCCTGCAGCCTGCTCTACACTTACACTGTGTTCGTTGTGCTTTTGCTTATAGGTGTCCCCTCTTCATGTTTTATCCATCATGCACTGACTTCACAGCTCCAGTGGTATCACTGTGGTAAAGTCTGCATGTTCCCAAACCCATGGGGGCAAGAGGTGGGAGCACACAGGCAGAGCTCTATTGGATGTAAAAGGTACTGATGGATGGGGACAAGGCGGGGGTTATTCCTCTGACCAAGCAATTCCCACTATTTGCTTCATCTTAAACCCACCCAACTGCTATGGGATGTAATTCAGCTTCATGGGGAGACTGCAGAACAACTCAAGTAGCCACGTGAGCCACATATTTGGGTGTAAACAGAAGGATCTGAGGAATCTCATGATTCAGAATCTCCTGCATTGGGTTCTGACTCCACGCTTGGCTCTGCAGAGCTCCTGCATGTTCCAAAATTAAAGCCATTAGGAATATCACCTACTAAGGGAAAGGCTTGTCTTTGAGGGATGGACACCCACAAATCCCATTGCAGCCCCCCACTCATTGAGGGACAAAGTCTGAGAGTAGAGATATGGAGTGGAAGGCTGGAAGTCCACAGAGCTGTGACCTATGTTGAGATTCATCAGCTACAGCTGCCAATGGGTCTGTGGCTGTGGGCAGATGTGGGGCAGCAGTGTGTATAAATCACCTCTGAGTCAGCTTAACTCCTCATTCGAATCACAAAGGACTTCTGAAGAATTGTTTTTCCCTAAAGGGCACAAGATGCCAGGCATCAGCATGGCTCTCCTCTTGCACTCTGTTGGCTTGCAGCAGCTCCCATGGGCAAAGCAGCTCGAGGCTTGGCTGGTTGACTGTGGCATCTGGGGAAGATCTTGGGTTGGACAAAGCCAGATCTGAATCACTAAAGCAAGCACTGAGTTCCCCGAGGTGCAGAATAGGTCACTTTGTATGCAGGAGGGTTGGTTAAACAAGGCAGGCACTGCATGTGCCATGCTTCTCTAATGCAGCTGTGAGTGTACAGCTGTCCTCACACCACTGCACTCTGTTGGGTCTCTGGGGATTCCACCTTCTCCCAGCACTGGGCAGGATCTGTTTGGAAGGACAGATGCACTGGTTTGAGAAACTCTACTTGGAAGATGTGAAGTCCAACAGAAACAATGGTGCTATAAACACTGAACCAGGAGCAAATTCCCATGGAGTTCCTCCAGTGTGGATTTAAATAATGATGTCAACAAGCCAGAATTTAGAAGTTCAATTAATATTGGGTTCTTTGACATGGGCTGTGGCTCTTGTGTCTCACAGGAGTCTCTGACAAAGCAAAATACTGGCCAACAACAGCTTATTTTAGACACCTGTTACCAGGGCTATTTCTTGTCTCCAGGTGGACAAGTGAGGAGACAAGAACCATTTCCCTGGTCAGGACATGGGGAATGTGCATGAGGCAAACCCTGCATCCCAAACTGCAGATGGGTCCACTCTGAAAGAACACGAGCTTCTTAAAAACACTTTGATTTCAATTCAGAGAAGTGGAGATTCCAAGAGAGCACAATGCATCTCCCCACTGGGGCTCTGGGCAGCCATGGTCCCTGGAGGTGTTCAAGGCAGGCTGGATGGAGCCCTGGGCAGCCTGGTCTAGTATTAGATATGGAGGTTGGCAGCCCTGCCTGCAGCAGGGGTGTTGGAGCTTGATGATCCTTGGGGTCTCTTCCGACACAAGTCATTCTATGATTCTATGAACAGCAACCCAAAATTCCCTCTCCCCAGTGTCTACATGCTGAAGGATTAGGATTAGGGTTAGGGTTAGGTTCCAAAGGTGCAGATGTAGCCAGGCCAACAGCTGAGCTTGGTGTCAGTGTGCTCCAGCCACTGAGCTGCCAGCCCAGCTTGTAAACAACTTTTTTTTTTCCCTTCCCTCGGGGCTAATCATGTTCTGTGGGGGCAGATAACATCACTGGAATCTTTCCAGTGTCCTTTGCAAGCGCCTCCTTTGGACTTTGGTTGAGAAGCACACGACTGAGACACGAACTTCCCCCATTGCTTTCTCTTGCCTGCACTCCCCTGGCTGCTCCCTGCTCTGTGCCTGTGGTTTTCAGCCTGTGCTCCGTGGGCTGCACCCCAGTGCCCCAAGCCAGTCCTTGTGATGGATGTGCTGTCCTTGTGTAACAATGTGGGGCTGTTCTTGCATGGCCCCCTCAGCACCCCCATGACCGCCCTGCCCACTCCCAAGTGCATTCCCTTCCCCTTGGCACAAGCCAAGCCAAAAGAGAGATCCCCTCTCATGCCCAGAACCCGTAGGTCAGTGTCAGCTGGAGAAACCCAAAGTTTGGCTGCTGCTGGGTGCTGCCATGGGGCCTCGCTGGATGTCCTGGTCTCTGGGATCTCCCTCAGGCCAGGTTGGAAGCACATAGCAGCAATTTCTCTGGCAATGAGCCTGTTAAGTCAGGGCTCCCATTGCATGGCCACGTCTTCTTGGGACCCCTCTGCCCATTCCTCCCAGCACCACCCTGTTGGAATCTGGCCTCTGGCAGTGGGGCTTCCCCTCCCAACTGGTGCGGTTCTGCTCACTCTGCATGGCACAGTCAGAGACCCTGTGGTTATTTCTCATTATCTCTTGGTGCCTGTGTGGCACTGCACTGTGCTGGCAGCTTCTCTGCTTCACTGAACCTGCTTCACTGTCGTGCATTTGAAGGCATGGGGCAGCCATGGCCATGGTTGTGGCTTTCTGGGGGGGCTTAGGCAGGAGTTTCTTGCCCTGTCATCAGAAGGAGTTGTTGTTTATCTTCCTCCTCTTTCCTTCATGTTATGCAACCTCTTTTTCAACAGGCAGTGGCTGTTTTCCCCGGGTTGATGTGGCTTTGGAGAGAGAAACCACCTCCTGTCACGCTGTGCTGCGTGCATTGGAGAGGTGCTTTGTGCATTGGAGAGGTGCTTTGTGCATTGGAGAGGTGCTTTGTGGAGTCCTTTGCTCTGTGCTGTGCTCCCTCAGTCTGGGTCCCAGCAAAGGATGGGACAACCAGTGCTCATGGGCACAGGGTGGGCTACAGCAGAGCTGGGAACAGATGCTCCTCTGGGTATTTCCAGACCCTCGTGGCTATGATGATACCTACCTGCCTCACTCCGCTCCTCTCGTGCCCTGGAGGGCATTAGGATGCCCGTGTGCTTTTTTGCCTACTAAGCAATCTAAGTGCAGGCCATGATGAGTGTGGGGAGGAGGGAGAAGCCCTGGGAAGATGTGATCTTGTGGGTGAGTGCTTGTGGGTGGGTTGGGTGCCTGGCTGCTCTGCTTGGTGTGGCGGGGGAGGAGGAGTGCGTGACTCAGGGCCACTGAAAGTTCTGTCCTGGGAGAGCTGCCTGGGATCCAGGTCACGGGGACCTGTTTCTCAGGTTCCTATTTTTGTTACTCATCAGCTCAGTATTCCTGAAAACAAATGGTGTTGTTGTCAGCTAATTGGCAGCACATGGTGATGGAGCGTGGCGGTGTCCTGTGGGAGCCGCCGCGTGTTTACATGGCTGGATTCCAGCCTGGCCGTGCCCACCAGCAGAGCAGTGGCATTGCAGGAGCTGCTCCGTGGGCTGTGCAGTGGGGAGCTGTTTTCAGAGCAGCCTCCTTCCAAGCCAGGGCATGAACACATTTGTTTTGTTTTGAAGAAAGAAAGAAAATAATTCTTCCATAGTCCATTCTCTTGCTTTTCATGGTAAGTGCTTACAGGGAGCCCCATCTCCGATCCCCAAAATAAAGAAGAATGCATCTGTTGATATTTGTGGTAAAAGAACCACAGTTATACAGCTCTCACCAAGCACTGGCGTGCTGCTACCTGGGTTTTAGCAATCTTGTCATGTCACCAATAGGGCCGAGGCAGCAGATTTGAGCAGTGCTGTGGATTTGTGCCAGCTGCCCCAGGTCACCCCAAGCAGGCAGGCTTGCAGCCAGAGGAAGGCCAGTGTTCACATAGATGCATATTTTTCTTACATGAAGAAAGTGGGCTGGATGCTTAGGTGAGTTTTATCAATTAATTGGCAATAACTGTAAAGATGCAATAGTTTAAAATGCGAATTCTTGGCCAGAATCCACTGAAATCCACGGGAGCTACTGGCACACGTGATGTCGGGAAAACAGTCGCTGCTGCCGTTGTTGGGATTAAAATGCAATTGCCCTTTTTGGGAACACTGATTGCTGAAGGCATCTGTTGTGTAAGGGACAAGCTGGTGAAAGCAGCAGAGTGCCAGGCAGAGAGAGGCTGTGCTGTGCACATTGGTGGGGTGCTTTGAGTCCTCTGCTCTGCGTTGTGTTCTCTCAGTCTGGGTCCCAGCAAAGGCAGAGTTGGGATAATCAGTGTTGATGGGCACAAGAAGGTCCCTGCTTTGATGCAGGATGCAGAAGGAGGGATCACAGGATGGGGTGGAGAGAAGGAGAACGGGAGCCAGATTTCATGGCAAACCTCCTGCCTGGGAGACCTGTTTGGCCAGGGGGGTTGTGCTTCATGACTGCATTTTTGGAGGCACTGAATCATCTGGGGCAGTTCTCTGCTGCTTCAGGGAGGGGTGTGCTGGGTGCTGGAGATGGCACTGTGTAAGCAGGAAGGAAGGGGGTTGAGATGGGAAGATTTCCTTCTTACTGTGGATATGCAGCGTTAGTTTGGCTCACACTATCGTATGAGATACACCCTCAGCTTTGGAGACCAGTTTGGATCAGTGCACTTGCAGCCAAGTGCCAGCTGTACTTCGTCCAGAAGAACCCCAAGGCAGAAGTTCAAAGAGCCCTGCTCTGGGATCCTGGGAGCTGAGCTCCCTGAGCACTGAGCAGAGAGGAGCACTGTGGTGCTGGAAGCAGGGTGAAAATGAGCAAGCAGGAGCCAAACTTCAGCCAGGGCAGTGATCCCTGGGCTCTCTTCCGGGCACTTAAGCTGGAGATTGCCAGCTAGAGAGATGCTGGGCTTGGACTTGAGAGGTCTGGCAAGGTCGAGCATGAGCAGGAGGCTTTCACAGTAGCACATGGGGGCACAAATCTGCTGTTGATCCCCCCATGCGAAGAGCTGATCCATGTTGCATAGATTTTCCCAGCATTCCCAGTTAAGCTCTCCTTTCCCAATGTTCTATGAACAATGCAGTTTTCTTCTTGAGGTATAGGAGTAGGTGACAGTGAGCACACAAACTCTGCAGGCACTCCTGGAATGATCACCCTTCACTGCTGATAGCATGAGCGATGCACGTGCTCCATGGCTCCATCTAGATCTTGGCGTGTGCTTCATAGTCTCCATTTTTTTGGTCACTGGGGAATGCTTTTAAGCCTTTGATGGGGAGAGCCAGTGTCACTGCTCAGGAATGCGGCAGGTGTTGCCTGTGCAGTGTTTGGGTCCCTGAGATTTGGGTGTGTAGGGGGCTGTGGCAGGACAGCCGGCTCACTTTGTGATGGGAAAAGAGGAGGCAGTGTAGGTGAGGGGTCCCATGGTGGCAGCAATTGGAGTAGCTGAATGTTTTGCTGCTCTTGCATGATGCCCACTCTGCTGCTTCTTCCAGGGCAGTTGCATTGAGATGCTCCACTTGGAGGAGTGGTAAAGTCTGGCTGATCCGTAAGTGGGCTGGAGAGCTTTGGCCACAGCACTCTGTTAGAAGAAACTTGCTTTAAACCATTCAGATCAAGGCTTCGTCCACTGCAAAGTTGCAAAAGAGGGTGGGGGACACACAAAGAGCAGCTCTGACACTCACAGGTGTCCCTGCATCAGCTTTCTCTCCTCCGATTTGAAAGGCCCCAACTCAGCCCTTCTCATAACTAAGATGCTCCATTCCCTGCATCATTTCCATGGCCCTGCACAGGACTGCTCCAGCAAGTCCATATTTTTCTTTCATTGTAGTTTGCACAGTGATTTCTGGGTGCTGCTTCCCTGACACCCATAGGGGCAGGACAAAGCATGCTAGGAGGTGGGAGACCCCTGAGCTGCTGCAACCAAGATGTTTGGCCTTGCAATGGGTGGAAATGGGGGAAGGTAGAGGTGTGACTGTCCCCTGCTGCTGCTGTGGGGTTACCAGCGCGAGCAGGTTTTGAAGCTGGTGTCAGGAAGGAGCAGGATGAGATGTGAGGGGTTATAAATAACCAGTTCTCAAGGGGCAAGGCAGTGAGATACTAATTTCCATGAACAGACTCCTGGAGTGTGACACCCTTTTCCCTCTCTCACATGGTTGTGCTCCAGATAACAGAAACCACTGCTGATTTCCTGGACTCGCTGTCTTTGTCATGAAAACCCCCAACAGCAGCAGTTTATATATAAGGCTTAAAAAAAAAAAAGCTGCTATTCTGAGAAGCACTGAAACCAGCAGCTTTCCCAGCTCAGCACTTCAGTTCTAGTTCACAAGAAGCTCAAGGCACTCCAGAAGGAAAGCTCTGCTTTCACAGCCAGGAAAGGAAAGTGGGGCTGGGCTGTAAAAGGGGCAGTGGAAGTGGGTCCTGGACACCAGGGCTTCCTCCTTTCTCTGCTTCTGCTGACCCCATGCAGTGCTTATCTGTCCTTCAGGAGCTTCACGAGGGAACCTGACCTCCTGGAAGAAGCTCACAGATGCAACTGCCTGTTTGAGCTGCTGCTGCAGAAATTGACAGCTTATTGCAGCTTATTGACTCTGCCTGTGCAGCCTGGGACCTTTCAGTGCCCTGGGCTACAGTACTACAATACTAGCAACACTGCGCTTGTCACCAAGTTGCAGTCAGATATCTTAGTTTTTTTTCAGAGAAAAATATCAACAAGATATCAGGAGCTGAATTGCATGCAGGAATCTGTGCTGAATGTCTTCCTAGTGTTGACCATGGGGTCAGACCTGTTCTGGGACTTTGGGATGCTGCTGTACCTTCACTGTGTGGGGGACAGAGCTGTGCCTAACAGGGCCAGCGGAGCCAGAGCTGTGATGCTGAACCCCCACAGATGGGAGAGATGAAGTTTGGCTAAGAGTGGTCGTGGCACAGTGAGCAGGTCTAACAGAGTGGCTGTGAATGGTGGAGCTCTAGGTGAGCATTTGCCCAAAGCCCCAGCATGTCAGGAAAGAAGTGGAGCAAACGTTGAGTGTTTTGAGATGAGAAAGCATCAGCAGAACCTGATGGTTTGGTAGGGTTTATCCTGGAGAGGAGACAACTGAGGCAGGCAGGAGGCTGCTGGAAGGTGAAGGGCTCTCTGCTCTCTCTGTAGAGCCCAGCAGATGACCCAGAGGCTTCAGTTGCAGGAAGGAGGCTTCCCTTCAGCCCCAGGGAAGATTTTCCTGTCTGGAAACAGACCTTCAGCTTTAAAATAGGACAATGCAAGGGCAGCTGGTCTCTCTGAGGCTGGAGACCTGTCTGTGTCCAAGGTCTCCTCGCATCCCAGGTAGAGGCCAAGTTCAGCCTATGGATTTCTGTGGTCCAAGAAACCAGATGGATTGTTGGAAATGGAAGTGCCCATAGAATTGAGGCGCACAGCTTCTACTGTGGAGCATCTATCTGCATCTTGCTACTCCTATTGAAAATTTTACCCTTCAAGGCAAGAGAGCACCAAACATTGAACTGGGAGCACTGGAGCAGTGTGTGTCCTTCAGGACTTCCCTCCAGGGCAGAATAAATCACTGTAGGTAGCAGTGCTGCCTGAGACCTGTCAGTGTTTGCGCTCTGACAAAGCTGTGTGCCCCGGTGGTTCCTGCTGCTTCACACTGCTGTGCCACGGTGAGGGCTGTCTGACTGATGGACCTTCCCACAGACAGAGCTTTATGTTTCCCCAAGAGAAGATTTTGGGGGCAAAAGTTTTTGCTGAAAGCACAGTGAGGCCCAGGCAGGCTGGGAAGTGGTTTTATGCTGGAAGTTTCCAGGCACGGTGCCTAATAGGAGAGCAGTGCCATCTCTCTTGGAAAGGAAACACTCCTCCATCATTGCCCAGGAGTGATGCCTGCCTGAGTCCCACCTCACAGCAAAATGGCCCCTTCTCTTGGAGCAAAAGCAGATGATTTCCGAAATGTCGCCAGCTCTGGCTGTGCAAACTCCGGGCTTTTGCAAGCTACAGTATTGACAGAACAAGCAGTTAAACAAATACAGTCTTCTGCTGTAACGTTTGTTATTGTGGGCCACAAACCACAGGCAGCTTGGCCTGACTCCAGCAGAGAGACCTGCATAAAGATTCCCATGTTAGCAGCTATCTTCGAGATGCAGCCTCAGCGTGGGCCTTTCCCAGAGAGGATGAAGAGATAATAATTTATAGGGGCAGATGATTCCAGCTCATGGAGAGCTGCATCCTGTGCTCCAGGGTTTCCTCTTCAGCTCCCAAATGCAAGCAGGATCCTTCAGGCAACACATATGGAGAGAGGCAGCAGGCTGAATGAGGCTGCGTGCTGTATTTACTCAGCTTCAAGGCATGACCCCAGCAAAACGGCCCAATCCATGCCAGCTTTGAATCCTTTCACAGTGACAACCTTTCACATGTTCTCTGATGAAATGCTGGAACTTGACTCATTTCAGGTCTTAAATACAGAGCTTTAACAAGGATTTCATCCGTTGTGCCTATACATTAAAATGCTTTCTGGTGTACGTTCTTCCAGCTTTCCTTACTGATGCCCCTGACACAAGGTAGAAAGGGAGAGGGGTTGAGGTAAGTGGAGAGCAAGCAGATGGACTTAGTCATCAGTTAGCTCCTTTCCCTGAAGCAAGAGGAAATGCTGAGCCCTCAGGACTCCCTCTGTGCTTCCAGAGGTGTGTGTACAGCCCTGGGTGCTCCCATAGAGATGAATGGCCACTCTTAGTCAATGACCATTCACAATAACCAGGGAGGAAGTCATAGAATCACAGAATGGCCTGGGTTGAAAAGGACCACAATGATCATCGAGTTTTAACCCCCCTGCTATGTGCAGGGTTGCCAACCACCAGACCAGGCTGCCCAGAGCCACATCCAGCCTGGCCCTGAAGTCTCCATACAGAGCAGATAACTGTGGGCAGCTCAGATCTCTGGTCCTTGCAGAAGGCTGTCGGGGTTTGCCATCATCTCTCCGTGCTGCTGAAGGCAGGTGATGGAACATGCAGCCCCTATACACGCCCTGTGGCATCAATATCAGAGTTGCACAGTAGTTTAAGGCAAGGTGCCCCAGTGCTCAGCATCCACCCGGATCCTCCCAAGGACCGAACACTTTGCAGCACAGGAATAGAAACCCCCTCTTGCCAGAAGTGCTGTGTGCAGATCCAGCTGGTGCTGCTGCAGGTCTCAGTGCACCACACTGCCTGCAGTGCCTTTGCAGTGTGTCGGGTCACACTTCTCTGCTGCCCTCAGAGCAAAGCTTGTTGTGAAAGAACCGAACCGTTACAGTCGTGTTCACTTGGCTGCCACTCAGTTTGCGTCAGCTTTTTGTTCCTGATTCCTTTCCTGAGTAGGAAAACAACTGAGGAATTTTTCTTTTTTTTTTTTTTTAATTTTCTTTTTTTCCTTTTTCCTTCTTTTTTCCTTTTCTTTTTTCTTTTCTTTTCCTTTTATTTTCCTTTCCTTTTCTTTACCTTTCTTTACCTCTCCTCTCCTTTCCCTTTCCTTTACTTTTCTTTACCTCTCCTCTCCTTTCCCTTTCCTTTCCCTTTCCTTCTTTTTCTTTTTTCTTTCCTTTTTTCCTTCTTTTTTCTTTTTTCTTCTTTTCCTCTTTCTTTCTTTTTTCTTTTCTTTCCCCTTTTTTTCTCACCTCTGCTGCTCTCATGAATACATTTCCCTTCCAGCCACACAGCAAAACAGTCACAGCTGCATTTGAAGAGGCTGAGAGGAGACCTTATTGCTCTCTTCAAATACCTCAAAGGTGATTGCAGCAGAGCGGGGTTGGCCTCTTCTCACTGATGACAGGATGAGGGGAAATGGCCTCAAGTTGCACCAGGGGAGGTTTAGGTTGGAGATAAGGAAAAACTTCTTTACAGAAAGGGTGGTAGAGCACTGGAGTAGGTTCCCCAGGAAGGTGGTTGAGTCACCATCCCTGGATGTGTTTAAAAACCATTTGGACGTGGTGCTCAGGGACATGATTTAATGGAGGGGTGTTACAGTGAGGGTAGTGTGGCTGGGTTGTGGTTGGACTTGATGATCTTGACGGTCTTTTCCAACCTGGGCAATTCTATGATTCTATGTTTCTGTGATTCTATGATTCTAGCATTCTATCATTCTATGATCCTACATCAATGAGGTTGAAGACTGGAGCTCTCCAGAAAAGAAACTGCTTAGACGTGGCCTGCTGGAGTTTTGCATGCTCTGATTTCATGTGAACACGGGAAGCTGTTGTGGCTGCCCTCTGAACCAGCAGCACCTCTACAGCACCAGCACTCCCATAGGCAGTGCTGCAATGATTTGTGCTGGACACCCAAAATCAGCTCTGTGCCCCTTCAAAATATACATGGGAGTCCTGCTGTGCCCATGCCTCTTGCAGTCCATATATTGCCCTTAAATTAAATCTTTCTCCCACTGTGCCATGAGACACAGGAGGAATGGGCAACGGCCATTTTTCTCATTAACTGAGCTAATTAATCACCTTTTGTCTTTTATAGGTTGCTCAGAGGGCTAATTGCAGCACATGGCTAAGGGTTAGTGAGCCTCCAGGCCAGACAGAATTGAACTGGAAGTGAATGTTATTGGTCTCAGAAATGGGCTTATGTTGGGGCCAGAACTGACTGGGAATACCTCCCTGGAACTTCTGTTGCCTCAGCAAAATATCTACCAAGAAATTATGGAATCAAGACCAAATGAATCAGGATTCATTCAGGAGATAAAAGTTCAGAGTTGAACCAAACCTGTTTCAGAGCGGTTTTAGACTGAAACGTTTCTGTGTTTCCCATTTTGACATCCTGAAATTCCTTGTGGAAGGGATCTTTGTCCCCTGCATGGCTTCCTGTAGTCCAAACAGATGAATGCATGAGATGGAGATGGAAGGAGGCAAGTGAGGAGGCAGCGTGGAGCAGAACAGTAATCCTGGAAAAGGATCCTGGTGCTTTTGGGGGATGTGGTCCTACAACCTCCCCCCCAGGATGTGTGGGTCCAGCTGCCCAAGCACATGTCCCACTCCTGGTACAGTTCTGCAGTTCTCAACAGAGGTTGTTTTTCACCGAATGGAGGTTTTTCCCTGAGGTTTGTGCAAGATGCTCTCAGAGAGAGCTATAAATACCACAGTGCTTCCTGTGCAGCTCTGCAAGGAGGAAGCTGCTTCCCCAGCGGGGGAAGGAGGCAGCGGGCGTCCTCGTGGGTGCAGGCAGCTGTGTGTGCTGGGGCTGTGGGGGGATCCTCCTCATGCACCCCTTTTCCTGGGCTGGGGATGGGATGCTCGGGCAGAGCTCTGCTGCTCTGCATCAAACTGGATTTAGCTTGGGTGTTTCTAGAAAGCAGGGTGTGCGGAGGATGTGGCAGGATGCTGGGCAGGGTGAGGAGTGTGAGAAGCATTCAGAGAGAGTGAGGTCCCGTTGCTCCTTTCTGAACAAGGTCTGCTGCATGAGAATATTCTGAAGTGCTGCTTTTTCTAATGCAGACAGTGACAGGCCTGGAGAGGGAGTTTTGGAGTGGATCCAGTGGGTGCAAACCCACTGGAATGTCAAGAGAGATGAAGGGAAAGGGCCACCTCTCATTCCACTGTCACTCTGCTACCCAGCTCCTGCTCACAGCTCCTGGGAGCTCCCATAGTGGAAGGGAAGGTGTGCTGGGGCCGACCCACAGGTAGGGGATGGTGAGGCACCTGCAGACACCTCATGCACTGATCTCCAAGATTGCTGCAAGGTCTGTGGGCTATCTAGAAGCATTAAATCTCCAACCAGCCTCCAGGCCCTCTGTGAGGTCTCCTTTGGCAGTCTCCAGTCCTGGTATCCTCTCTTTCCAGAGCTATTTCTGTGTTTATTTCTATGGGGAGAGATGTAGGAACATAAATGTCCTTTGGGGAAGTGGAGGGAATGAGCTGTGCCCAGCGGATGGGCCACACCTTCCTGGTGATCCTAGATGGGACCGGGGAGGATTTATTCACCAGGAAATGCATTTGGGTCACATAAAGATGATTTGCAGCATTAGGCTGTGACTGCCAAGAGCTGAACACGGAGCACAAAGAATGGGCACTGCTCACGGGGGCAGGCTTTGCACTCTTCCAAACTCCCTGTGCCTTTACAATATGGCCCCAGTTGAGCAGCATTGCAGATTGGGGACAGAGCATCTGACAGCATCAATGAGGGACATGGCTGCGTTGCTCCCTTACATTTTGGGCAGGTCTGGAAGCTCTGGGTTGTGCTGAGCAATGGGTGATGTGTAGCCTTGCAAAGGAGCTCTCCAGTCCAACTTCTCTCAGCCCACGGGGCATCATTCAACTGCTGCACTCTCGTTTGTGGTTCGCTGTGGAAGGCAGAGCCTGAATGAGACAGAAGCACCAAGCTGATGTTGCATGTCATTTTGTGAGGAACTTGCCTGAGGTTTTGCATTTGGGAAGCCCCAGGGCTCAAAGTGAAAACAAAATGGGTACTCATGCAATTTCTGGTCGCAGAGGAAGCTCCATTCACAAGAGGTGCCAGGCAGAATCTTGGCTGTCACTGAGAAAAAAGGGTCTTGAGTGGAGGCACTCAGACTGAAACACACTCAGACTCAGAGGGAAAAGCACACCAACCTGGTTTCCCTCGTGATTTCTGATAATCATGCTTTAAAGTGATCATTAAAATGTTCTCTAAGCCAATTTGTTGATACGGCAGATTTTTGTTTGGCTCAGCTGCAATCTCTTCTTTGCAGATTCACAAGTGGAAGAACAGCCCATGGGAGATCACTCCTGGGTTCCCCATCATCTTGCAGGAAAAAGGATGAGCCAAGAGAGAACTCGATTGAGCAGCACAGACATCTTCCTGGGGAGAGCAGCCCAGCACCAAGCAGTGCCTCGGTGATGTAAGAAGAGGCAGGACATATCAGAGGAAGCCCCACATGGGACAGCAGGCCCTGACCCAAAGCAGCACCACTCACCAAATTCTGAGAGCTACTGCTGGGCTGGCCAAGAGAGGGGTGGCTTTTCACACCTCTGCTATGTGTGTCAGCTCTGATGAGAGGGGCTTTCCCAGGGCAAGGCAAATCCAAAGAGGGAATGCGGATGCATGCTGTGTGGGGGATGCTGATGCGATGAGGTATTTGCAGAACCTGTAGTTTCTGGCTCCTGCTGCTTGGAACGAGGATGTGATTTTCCCAATAGTCAAGAAATAACATGAAGCATTAATCACAGCAGAGCCCTGTTAATGAGCCCAGGCAAGAGCCAATGGGAGCGGTCTGAGCACAGCAAAAGGGCTGTGCAAACCTTGGGGAGGGGAACCTCATGGGGCTGTGGGAGGAGAGGGGTGGGTGCTGGCAGGGTCTAGTGGGGCCAAGGCGTGCTGGAGGGAGAGAAGGAAGGCAGGCTGTGGGCAAGGGCTGGGAAACAGAGACTGATTGGTTCTTACTTATCTCCTCCATTCGTTTTTTCAACCCCGTTAGTGTCTTCCTGTGTGGCTGCTAAGGTGAATGTTGTTCACAAGAGATACATCCTGACCAAAGGGCTCACATGGCTGCTTGGCTCAAGAGTTCCCTGAATGGTTTGGATCCAGAGAGCCTTCACTGCTCTCTCCAAGGTGAGCCTCATATCAGCTAAGCGTGTGCTCTGAGAGAGCCAGACAGACACTGTGGCTCTTGCAAGAGAGCTCAGTGCCTCCTTCTGCTTCATCATTTACTCTGATGGAGCTCAATGCATGAGAAGCAGCCTGAACGTGTGAGAGCACACAGGTGTGCAGGTGAGCAGACCCTGGAGATGCAGAGCGTGTACTGCCCCATGGATGAATGCAATGTTTTTGTATAACTGGAAAGCAAAACGTCAACATCTACTTCCATAAATAACAGTTCAGATTGGTGCTGAGGGGATGGCAGTCCTTGCAAGTTTAGGATACATTATCCCTGTGAAAGCAATGTCTGTGCTTGTTCTGCATACCATACTCATCCAGTTGTATCTACAAGCTCTTGTTCAGCTGCTGTTTCATGTCAGCTAATTGCTCCCCACTAAGTGTCTTCTCTTTGGCCAGCTCTCCCGTTGAGCCTAATGACGTCTTGGTGTAGCCCAGCTCTATTTGCAAAATCTGGCACAGCCATTGTGTCAGCTTTATAAGCCACTGTGACAGGTCCTTTTCTAAGGTCCTCTTATCTTGGCAATAGCAGGTGAGGGCTCTTACCTCTGTTTTCACTGGCTGCTCCTCATACTGATATAAATCAGAGGGAAGCAGGGTCTTCATCCCTGCCCCAGAAGGAGATCAGCCACAGAATGGGAAATAGAGAAGTGGCAGAAGGCCCAGGAAGAAGATGATTTGGGTGGAAATTTTCATTTGGGAGAGCATATACGACAGGCCAGGGGAGATTCTGCAGGAAGGGAACCTTGGGGAGTGTCTAAACCACAGAGATGGAGGTGATGGAGAGCAGAAGCCCATCCCAGTCATGGCCTCCAGCCTGAGTGGTCCAGGATGTCCTCAGCTGGGCAGACACTGTTGTCTGCTCAGGCTCTGGGTGGATCGATTCCACTGCTTCTGCTAAGTGGAATGAGCCTTGAGAAGCTCTGTTCCTTCACTCCCAGACATGCAGAGGACAGAGGACACAGTGTGGATCGCAGTGCTCTGCAGGATATCTGTTTAGCTGTCCCTGGGGAGATGAGGGCTCTGGTGCAGATTCTGCCTCCTGCCCGGTGTCACGGGGCTGTCTGGCACTTTGCAAGAAGAAAAAATGATGTGCCTGCCACTGAAAGGTACAGTTTGTGTTATACCAAGGACAGAGCGACGAGAGAGAACACAGAGTGCAGGCAGAGAGGGTGAACTGTCCATTACAGGATCTGCTTTCATACATCTATCTCACAGGCTGGGGCTGAGCTCAGGTTTTTATGACCCCGCTGTGGCTCCTGCCCTTGGTGCTGCCTTCCTGCTTGCAGGGCTGGAGCTGCAGCTTGGCCCTGATGCGTTGGGAACTGTTTGTCCTGACCATACGAGTGGGCAGATCTGGGATCAGGCTTTGCTGATTCTACTCCGAGGAACAGGAGGGAAGGAAGCAATTTCTGTAAATTTAGCAAGAAGGTCCTTACATCTAATTGCTGGAAGTGGTTAGGGAAGCTGACAGACTATAATCGGCGTCGCAACTTTTTTCCGGCTCATCAACAAAGGCAGAGCTCCTCTGCAGCACTCAGCACTGGTGCAGCCCAGAGAGAAGGGACAGTGCTGTAGCTTTGTGTTAATTGGGAATGAGAAGGGGTGGCACAGCTCTAACAAGCAGGATGAGCACTAGCTGTGGTTGCCAGGTCCCTTATTTCTGAGAAAACGTTCTTGAAATGTGGTCTCTCCATCAGGCTTTAGGGAATTTCAGCTGTGTGAGGTGATGGCACTGGGTGGCAGTCCCTTTGCTCGGCCATGGTCACCATCCTTCCTCTGCCCTTTACACCACTCACTGCTGCCCTGTGGGGAGCTTGCACCCTGACCCTGACATAGCTTGCAATTACAGACTGAGTCAGCCAAGCACACCCCAGAGGTGTTATCCCTGGATGCACAGGCTGAGACAAGAAGAGACTTTTCCTTCTAGCCTCCCACAGGCGCTGGCTCCTTCCAGATCAGGATGATGTACTGTACTGTGGCAGTGAACCACAGCTCCTTCGGCAACTGCCTGCAGCCCAATCTCCTTCTGTGAGCAGGTGACCGCCTGGTCTACCCAGACCACGTGGCCTCAAGTTGCACCAGGGGATGGTCAGGTTGGGTATTAGGAAAATCTTCTCTGAAATAGCAGTAATGCATTGGCACACATTGTCCAGGGAGTGGTGGGGTCACCATCCCTGGAGGTGTTCCAGGATGGTGGGAATGTGGCACTGAGGGACGTGGGCAGTGGGGATGGTGGGGGTGGGTTGGGGTTGGACTGGCTGATCTTAGAGGTCTTTCCCAATTGTAATGATTCAATGATTTGTGGCAGAGGAAGGTTACAGGACAAAGGGGAAGGATGGCATTGCTCCCTGCTTGGGAGCAGGGGCACTGATCAGAGCAGGCTACAGCCCCTCCTTGACCAGCCATCCCAGTTTCATGGGCAGTCCCAGTTTGCTCTGTCCTGGATGGAGATGCCTGACACCTTCCAACCTTGTGATTCTGTTCTTTGACCAATGATCACACTCTGCTTCATCAGTCCCTGAACATTGTGAGGGCCTCTCTATCTGTAGGACAGCATTGCTGGCCGTTGCTGCACATGAAGACAGTTCTCCACTGTCACAATCACATGGTGCTCTGGCCCAATTCCTCAGTGATCTTGTAAGTTCAGTTCACAATTACTCTGTCCTGTGAGTGATGAAATACATGCTCTCCTGAATTTTCCAGCATTCAGATCAACTGGGATTTTCCCTTTTATCACTCTAGAAAACCACTTGCAGTAGCTTGAATCATCTAATTTGATAGTCTGGAGTTACCTCAAGCCAAAGCAATGCAGAGGTCTAAGATCTATAGGGTCAAAGACTCTACACTTTTTGTCCTCTGCAGGGACTCTCTGGTCAGGGGAAGGTTTAGGTTAGATGGGACGAGGAATTCTTCACTCAGAGGGCAGTGAGGCACTGCTGCCCAGAGCTGTGGGTGCCTGAGGCCATGGATGGGCTCTGGGCAGCCTGACCTGGTGGGGGGCACCCAGCCCATGTCAGGGGTTAGGGCTGGGTGAGTTCACTTCCAACCCAACCATTCTGTGATTCTATGATTTTATGACATAAACAGGGCAGGTGATGTGGGTGTGGGGATATGCAGGGGGCTGAGCCCACCCAGCTCAGGATGTCAGCTTCTGTTCTGGCAAAATCTCTATAAGGGTGAAACCTCTACCTTAACTTCCTACAGTTCAGCTGAATGGCAGCTACTTGCAGTTCCAGGTAAACATTGGGAAGAGCTCCAAGTGCTTGCCTTGCTCAGACAGAGACTGCTGTGAAGGGAAGGTTTTAGTCCCTCAAGGGCAATTTCCCATTAAAATGGAATTTGAAAAGTTTCATTCTGATGCTAGTAGCAAACACAGGCAAATGTGATAATTCCCCTTAAAGGAAAGGAAAACCCTTGGGACTAGCTAGAGAATGAGCTTGTAGATACACAACAGTCAGGTGAAGACTCATCCAGATCCTCCCAAGGCCACAGAGGTCCTTGTGGTACCTTGCTTAGCAAGCATCCTGCAATTTGGAATACAAAGCAACATCTCCTGTGCTGTTAGCTAACAAGACAGTGTGAAACTGTGGTAGGAGTGAGTGTGAACAGGCTGTCACAAGGCAGGAGTTTAATGCTCATGGTGGGGGATCATGGCTGGGAGAAGGTGCTGTGATGGGGGGGACCTGATTGTCCCCTGTGACCCCAGTAGGGGGACTGCATGGCCACCTGGATTACTGGCAGGGCAGAAGAAGGAAGAAGCCCTTGGGAACTAGATGGGAGCATGGACAGAAGCTGAGCCACTGGTGACATGACCTAGCAGCCATTGGGATCAAAGGCTAATGGGGGACAGCCAGGCACGAGCTGGCATGGCATGGCATGGCATGGCATGGCATGGCATGCCTGGTGAGTCAATGGAAGGTGGATGCAAAACAACTCTGGGTTACCCAAAGGCTGCATTAGTATCAGGACAGGGCCAGAGAGGAGATGAGTGGGTTTTCAGCATGAGGCACGTCCTGGGCCCCTTCTTCCTGCTCTTGTACATCCAGGGCCATCTCCCCAGGCAATGAAAGCAGAGATGCAGGACCCGATGTCCCCTGCATCCACATAACCAAAACAAAGACATAACAGGGGCACACACAGAGGCCAAGAAAGAAAAAAAAAAACCCTTTTTGTGTGATAATTCCTTCTCTTTCCTCCACCCAGTCGTCAGGGCTGAACTTGTCCTTGTTACATATTGATTCCTCTCCATGCTCTACAGAAACCAAAGTGCTCTGTCTGCTGGTGGCAGATCTGTCTGTCCCCATGCTGGGTGCATTTGGGATATTTAAAGACCATGTGCTGTGCCCAAGGCCTGCCCAGGGGCTGGGTTTTGCCCCATTGCATGGTCCCCATGCTGATGAACCCAACGCCCAGCTTGGACCATGCTACTTAGAAGCATAGAAGCACAGAATCAGTAAGATTGGAAAAGACCTCTAAGATCATCTAGTCCAGCCATCAACCCATATTGCAAAATTTCTGGGCCCACATCAACCACCATTGCTTTGCATTCCTACCTGCCCACAAACACTGCTTAGCCCAGTGGTGGAGATTCATCCCCAGGTCATCTCAGAGGGGCTGAATCCCTTGTGTGGTGGGAAGGATGATTTTAGTTTGCAAAGCCAGAGCCTTCTAGACTCTCCTGGGGCCAGCCCTAAGCAGCTGCAGATAATGAGCTGATGCAAATGTCACTGTGTGCACAGAGCACACAGTCTGAGCACAAGGACAACAGGAGAATGAGCAAGGATTCAGTAGGGTTTCTCTTGTCCAAGCAGGGCAGGGAGCAGTGAGGAGTGGTCCCATTTCTACCATATTTTGGGTATATTATAGAATCACAGAACCATAGAATGGCCTGGGTTGAAAAGGACCACAATGATCATCTAGTTCCAACCCCCCTGCTATTTGCAGGGTTGCCAACCACCAGACCAGGCTGCCCAGAGCCACATCCAGCCTGCCTTGACTGCCTCCACTGGCTCTGTGTTGAGCTGGCTTCCAAGTTGCTGCAGGTCCAGAACCACAGAGGATCACGCTCCTTGAGATGAACACCACAATCCTCCCTCCCTTCCAGTGGTGTCTGAAGAGACTTGGCAGCTCTGGTGCTGCCCGCAGAGCGAGGAGTTGTAGGGCTGCTGTGGGTCCATCTGTAGGGCAGCCTGCAGAGGGTTCACCATGATATGGCTGCTCTGACCTCCTGATAGGACCATGCTGCCAAGCAGAGAGTACCAAAACTCTTAGGCATTGCTTTGTGTCTGCAAGCTTTGCTTCCCCATTTTGCTGCTGTTTCCATTAGGCTGATTAGCAGTTGTGCATCAGATGTGACAAGGCAGAAGGAGTCTTCCAACTCTCCTATGGCCAGAACAGGCATAATCCATGGAAAAAGCCTCTCCAGGTGATTTTAGCAATGACAGGCATTAGCCCAATGCCAGGGTGCTTCCTGCCCTCAGGTTCTTGGGCTCAGCTCATTGCTCGTTGGCATGGTGGAACAGAGTTCCTACAAACACATCCCATGGGCACAGCCCTCCTGTCCCCACCATGGCTGCAGGGAAGCAGGGAGATCTCCTGTCTGTGTTTGGGTAGGGTGTGTTGGCACTGCTCACACCCGCTTCTGGGAAGGAGCAGGTGCCTCGTGTCCAGTTGGACCTGTCCCTTTGGCAAACACTGGGGGAGGATGTGCAGGAGAAAATGGGTGACCTTACAACACGTACTGTGGGCTCTTTTCCTGGGTTTCACAACTCCTAATTTGGCTGGGGGAAGCAGCAGCAGAGATAGTAGATGTCTAATTCACAGGCAGGTGTTTCAAGTCCTGGGTTTGCAGGTCCTGGAAGAGTGTTGGGATTAATGCAGAAACAGGGATGTTCCCTTCTCTTGGATTCTGCTTGGTGTGCCCTTCCAGGCCCAGAGCCACACTGCTCACATCCCAGCCACTTACATCCTCCACCCGTTGGCCCCATAAGTTCAGCTTTGCAACTGATGTCTGTTCTTCCACTATCTCAAGGAGATTCTCCTTGTCCTTGACTGCTTGAGGCTGTTCTTGGGATATGCTGTTGTAAGCAGTGGGTGAGGTTGGTGGGGAACAACCAGCTCCTCCTCTCAGCACTCTCTAGGTGCCCATAAATGGATGGTAGATGGGTAACATCACGAGATGGTCTGGAATGCACAGAATGGTTCCGCCATCACTAGAATGTGAGTTCATATCTGAGCTATGGAAACATGGATGCAATTAGCAAGGTTTTTCAGCTCTAAATATACAGTGGAAACCCGGAGAACCTATAATCAGATGTTAAACATTGTGATTAATGCTGTCTAGATGAGCATCTCAGCTTCTTAAGGAATCCAGACGTTCCCTGCCCCTCCCAGTTTCCATGGGGAGGGCAGAGAGGGCAGTGGTGGATGCAGGCAGGCAGCAGGGTGTGAGCAGATGGTACTGGTGGGTACTGGTCCACTGGGCCCAGCAGGGAGCTGCTCAGACACATGCAGCAGAGATGGAAACAGCTGACAACCTCTCGGCAGATTTGTTCTCATGACATTGCCTTTGCACCATCCTTCTGGTTGTACCAAGCCATGGGTTGGTGCGGTATGGGTACATGTGTGCTGGGCTCTGCCAGGTCATCAGTGTCATCAGTCACCTGGGTCTGAAGAGCAGACCTGGAAGATGCTGTGATATGCTAGTGTGATAGTGGTGGTACAACAGATTGGATATTAGGTTGGATATTAGGAAAAAAAATTGTTCTGTGAAAGAGGAGTGAGGTATTGGGAGAGGCTGCCCAGGGAGGTGGTGGAGTCACTGTCCCTGGAGGTGTTCAAGGGAAGGGTGGACGTCACACTGAGTGATGTGGTCTACAGCATTGACAGGCATGGGCTGATGGATGGACTGTATGATCTTATTGGTCTTTCCAATCTTAATGATTCTATGATCCCATGATAAAGGCTGGATGAAAGACTCAGAGATGTCCTCATCTTGGGTGCTGTGTTTGTCTCAGGGGATGAAGAGCTATTACAAGAACGAGCTGTGCTCTGATACCCTCAGTGTAAGCTTCTCGATGCACGTGTTGCTTGCAATTGACCTGTGAAGTGCTTGGAAAAGGCAAGCACTGAGCAGGAGCCAAGGACTGCTTGAGATATTAGTGCAGTCACATGGAATTCAGCACTAACCTCAGCTGCAAAACGATACTTATGAACGTGGGTAAATAGAACATCTCCATTTACCAGCAGGGGAAATGGAAGTGTACAGGAGGAAGGGGACTATCTCATTCCCACCCAACAACAGGTTGAGGATGGCCCCTTCTCTGGTTACCAGTTCTGCACTGCAATCACTGAATGCAGTTAGCTCTCATAAAGTGCAGGGGGCTGTAACAGAGGAACAGGCAAAGGCACAGAAACTGCGACAAGAGCTGACCTTACACAGAAGGAAAGCTCTACATTTTTGCAGGAGGTACCTGGAGCAGTGCTGAATCCAACAGAGCTGCCCCACGCAATTAAGCAGAGTTGATTTTTGGAGGTATGTTCCTCATCCTGTCTGTGCCAGCCAGCAGTGTGCTCTGTGTGAACCCACCATGCTCGTACCTCTGTCCTTTCCTTTCAAGGTGGAACGGGGCCATGGGAGGTAGATTCCAATCTGCAGGTAGTGAATGGGGCTTTTTTGCACAGAGGCTTTTTTCCACACAGGACTGTGACTCCTGGAGTGAGATATGATCTGTCCCACACAAGGACAGAGCTCTGCTTAGTGACCCTACCTGAGCACTGATGCCTTTCAGATGGTTTTCATTTGAACTCCCAGATCTTCTTCTACCTATTTCCCAAACAAGAGGACAGACCTGCTTCTTTAACAACAACCAAATCACCCTTGCCACACTGCAAAGAACTTCCTCAGCATCCAGGTTTGAAACACTTTCTTTTCCTTCCTATTGTCTGTGTCCATGCTTATGCTTCCCATAAGCTGCTGTTTCAGGGCTGCTTTCTGTATAAAATTACCTCCTGAGAGCAAGTGTTCAGCTGCACTGTATGACCCCCTGTCAGTACAGCTGCTCCTGTGTTGCAAAGTTCAGCATCTGTGCAAGTCTTCGAACTGTGGGATTTTGGTTGTGTGTCCTTTGGATTTTGGATCACTGAGAAGACATCCAAAAACAGCCTGAAAGAACCCTTTCCTTGGTGCCTTGGTTTCTGGAGGTCACCCTGAGTGCAATTACCTTCTCCAAGTGCTATGTGAGGAGATCTGGCAGAGCCACGAATGACTCACAGTAGTGCATTATAACCAGCGTAACGCTGCCAGCTCCAAGGTGACCTTGCTGTGGCACAGCATGCTGGCACTTCCATGGAACTCAGGCCTTGAACAGGCAGCAAGCACCATGCCCATCCCCTCACCCAAGCCCAGCACATCACTGTCTTCATCTATATGTCTGGGATAGGTGTGGTTAATAGCAATCTACTGTATGCTTTCTGCAAAGCACGTCTTCCTCTTCAGACTCCTTCACTGGTGGCTGTCACTGCCTGGGCCTTCCTGGGTAAGCCCTGACTGACAGCTGCAGCCCATTGCAGCCCATCCATTGGGATGAAGTTTGGAACAAGTCCTTGGACCGTTCCACATGTCAGTTATTTCTGAGTGATACCCTGCAGCCAACGAGGTGGATAGGCAGCTGGCCAGTTATGCAGGCAGACCAACTGGGAAGGAAAGAAAGGGAGATCTCAGGACTCTGTTGTGTTACGTATATCAAAACAAAACAAAACAACAAACATACATGTTCCTCCTCTGCCTACTGTGTTTTTTTAATCATGAAAGAGGAAGGAGACAAATTAAAGCTTAGCAAACTGGTCCCCACCTACACAAACAGAAGAAGAAGAAGAAAAAAATAGCCCGACCAGATAGTTTTCAAGTGATAAATACAATTAGAAAATTAACCATCCAGTTAACGCAGCGGGGACACCCACATTACCATGGCATGGAGAAGCCATGGCTTTGTCAGCATTTTGTTCACCACTTCTGGAGCTGCCTCTGCATTGCATTCTTCAGGAAGGAGCTGTCTGCATTGGGATTCAAATCAAGGACTCCAGCTGGGGAGCACGGAGACACTTTTCCTCTCCTTTTCAGACCTCTAGATACCAGCATGTGTGATCTGCCAGCAACTGAGCACCCAGAGATGCCCAGGTGTTTGTAACGCTATTGTCGTTTATAATGAGTTGATAGTCACTACTCCATGCTTCCATTTCTAGTATTCAATGTAATCCCTTTTTTATAGCATGGGCATCCTCCAAAATTGCCCTTTGTGAGAATGGTAGGATCTGTGCAGAAGTTTTTCTGGTGCTGTGTCAGTCACCAAAGCCACTTTTCCCACAGACCTCAGAGCCTGAGGTTGGGGCGGGCGTTGGAGGCTGGTGAGAAAGGACAACCAGGAGTGCTTTGGGAAAGAGGAGCTGGTCAAAAAGTCAGATGTGAGGTCTCCCTTGTGGTGCATGGCAAGAGGACGAGATACAGTGGAAACTGAAAAAAGAGAATTTCAGAGCATATGGGAGATGAGGGAAAATGCTTTTACCATAAGGGCAGCCAAGCACTGGAAGAGGTTGCAGAGAGGCTGTGCAGTCTCCTTCCTCAGAATTTTGCAAGATGAGGCAGGATAAAGCTGCAAGCACCCATCCTGATCGCATTGCTGACCATGCTCTGAGCAGGATGTTGGGCTACAAACCTCCAGAGGTCCCTTTAGGCAGGAATTACTCTGCTGTGCTGTATGCCTAAGCAGAATGGGACCAGCTCCTCAGAGATCTGTGGGTGTGGGATGGAGCTCTGTATGCAAATCTGCGGAATGAGACAAAATGCAGCAAGCCAGTACAGGAAACAATAGGTGTGCATGTGTGGGGGTGTGTGGGGTGTTAAATGCCCTGTGTTCCTTAATAGTGGTGGCTGAGCACACCTGAATGCTGACTGCGTGCTTTGCTGCATGTTCCTTTTTGAACCTGTATCTGTGTATTTTTCTTCATGCTTTTGTTGTGGGATAAGCCTGGATTTAATCCAGTGGTACTGATGGCTTCACACACCCTTGCAAGATGTCCCTTCCTTGCCCAGGTGTTCTTTGTGGATCAATTGGCAGCACCTAAAGGCACCCAGAAGTCAGTGTACAATGCATGCTGCAACATTAGTCCAGCAACAGTGCTCTGGGGAAGGGCTGTAAGTCAAGACTGTGCAAGTGATTAATTGCCATGTGGAAAGCCCTGGTTTTGCTGCACTCAGGAATTCCAGGTGCATTCGATGATGCTATGGGTTTGCCTGCCCTCTGTTCTCAGGAAAACACCATATGACTTTTTAAATGGGGAATTTGGGCCAAAATGTTCAAAACCAAAATAACCCTGGTTTCTTTTTCTTTCTTTTTTTTTTTTTGCCCAGGCTGTGAAAAATGTGTCCTTTTAAGAATCAATAGATTTATATGCAGATTCCCAGCACATGAATAATTCAATGCTATAAGAAAGGCGAAACACTATAGCGGCCTGATTATGCAGTTGTTTTAAATAAGCAAAATTAGTTGTTAATGAGACCCCCATGCATATTTAGGAAAGCTGAATAATTTATTAAAAGCCAAGAAGTGACTGCTGGAGAAAAGAGGGGAAAGCCAAGCCGCTCTTGTGAGATTGATTGTGCTACTGTGCTTAGTGGAGAAGAGGGCACAAATTAACCCTTTCTGAATAAAACTCTGCTAAAGCACATGCATTCACGAAGTAACTCTGCAGATAGACCAGGTGATGTCCCTGTGCTGAGCAGAGCCAGGCACTTCTTCAATGGTGCTGTGAATTAAGACTTATCATTAGGTGGCATCCCAAATGTTGGGCAGCTTGAGACCCCGCAGCCCAGGAGCATCCATATTTCATCCCAGTTTGTAAGGAATCTTTACAGAGAGCGGTGAGGTGCTGG